>NC_031772.1:16370611-16388926 GCF_001522545.3 Parus major | reverse complement strand
CCCAGCTCACCTGTCACCCTGCAGCAGGGACCCCCAGCTCACCTGCCCAGGTGTGCAGGGGCTTTCTGCTCCCCCCTCAGCGTTCAGTGCCACACCATGGCAGAGCCCTCAAGCCTGTCACCCCACAGCCGAGACCCCCAGCTCACCTGTCACCCCATAACAGGGACCCCCAGCTCACCTGTCACCCCACAGCAGAGACCCCCTGCCTACCTGTCACCCTACAACAGGGATCCCCAACTCACCTGTCACCCCATGGCAGGGCACCCCAGCCTGTCACCCCACAGCGGGGTCCCCTAGCTCACCTGTCACTCCACAACAGGGACCCCCATGTCACCTCTCACCCCACAGCGGGTGTCCCCCCAGCCCACCTCCCCGGCCATGCGGGGGTTTCCAGCCCCACCCTCCGCCCCACCGACACGTCCTCCTCCTCTCCTCCGTTCTGCAGTTCGCCACGCGCCCAGACACACCGCGCCAGTCCCAGGGCTCCCGGCTCCCCCCCATCCGCGGCACCAGCCCCTTCCCTCCCGCTCCAGCCCCGCAGCCGCGGTCCCCCGGCTCCGCTTTCCTCCCCCCGGCCCCGCTGCCGCACCCCATCCCCGCCGGTACCTCATGGCGGCCCCGCGCCCGCCGCAGCCGCTCCCTCCCGCCGACGGGCAGGGGAGGAAAAGCCACGCCCCCGACACGCCCCCTCCATCCCCTCGGCCAATCGCGCCCCTCCCCGGCCCGCACGCACCGCCTTCCCCTCGCGATGGGGGTGCGGGGCGGGGCCACACACTCCTCCCCCAGCTCGGGATGGCTCGGCAGCCAATCAGAGCGGGCTGCGGCTGCCGGGCGGCGCCGCGGTGGCTGCTGGGAGTCGTAGTCCTGAGCTCCGCCGTAGTCCCGCGGAGTGCAGGCGCGGCCCGGGAGCGGCCCCGGGAGTTGGCCGGAGCTGCGGGCGGGTCTGGCCCCGCTGCCGCACGCAGCGCGGTCTGCCTTCCCCTGCCTATTGCCTCACGCCGGTCTGCTGGGGCAGGGGCCAGCGTACCGCGGGTGTCCCGCGGTCACATCCCCTGTCGCCTCCTCTTCATCATCCCCTTCTTCTTCTTCTTCTTCCTCCTCCTCGCTTCCCGAGTCCTCATAAAAGAAGAGGGTAGCCTGCACCGGGAAGTTCTCCAGCAGCTTCTCCCCCACGCTGTACAGGTGGTCAAAGGCCTTGGACTTGGGCCAGAGGAGCCTGCGTGGGGAGAGCCGGGGTGAGCCCCTCGCCCGCCGCTCCCTCCGCGCCCTCCCGGAGCCCTGGTGCCCGGGCACGTACCTGACCGGGTGCTGGAAGAACGCCAGCGCTTTGGGACCGCCGTCCCCCTCCGCTGCCCGAGCCCGAGCCTGGGGAGACACAGCCGGGTAGTGCTGGGAACCCCACACAGCCACAAACTCCCCCCTCCCCTGCCCCTGTGTTGGGGCGCTCACAGCACCGCAAGGAAGCTGGCATCTACCCCCACACCCTCCTGACAGGCTTTTTGCCAGTGTAATCTCTCCCCCGTGCTCAAGAGCTGGTGCCCAGGCATCCCACTAACCCCCTGAGGAATGCCCGCCCAGCCTGGGAACAGGCGACCCTTTCAGGCTCCCGGGGGGGGGCTGCTGTGGCCGTGTCCCCCGGGGGGGTCAGCCTGGCCCTGCCCCGGGGGCTGCGTGGGGCGCGGGGACATGCTCCAGGGGAGGGGGACACGGCACCGCCGAGGGACAAAGGACTCCGGGGGGACGGCCGCTGGGACGAGAGGCTGGTTTTCTGCCAACAGGGATCCCAGCCTCACGGGCATGGGGACAGACACAGCAGGGAGTGCCAAACTCACAGGGTCCATCTCCCCTCGCCGCGCTGCGGGTCCCTCCTGAGCTCGGGGCAGCCACGGTCTCCAGAGAGGAAGGGCTCTAGGAGAGAGAGCAGGTTCAGCGCCACAGCCCCTCAGCCTGGCCCGCTCCCCTTTGCCTTGCTCCCCTACACCACAGCCTCACCCGCCCGACCAGCCCTGCCCGGGTGCCGCCACCCTCTGTCCCACCGGTGACCGCTGGGATCAGAGGCGTCCCCAGCACCGCAGCCCTCACCCAAACCCAGCTGGAGCTTCCCCATCCCACCTTCCACACCCCCCGGCAGCACCCAGTACCTTGCCCCTTGCTCCGGCCCCAGCGGTGGGCAGGCGCTGGCCACAGGCACACGGAGCCCGTGGGCACTCGGGCAACAGGCAGCAGCTTGCATGGTGGCACAAGACACCGTCCCTTCTGACACTGCAGACCCTTGGTGGGGACACATTTATAGCTCTGCCTCGGCCGTGACTCACAAATTCCTCGGGGCAGGGGAGCGAGGGGCTGGGGCTGTGGGGACAGCGGTGTGAAATTTGTCCCAGTTGTGTAAACAGAGGGCCGGGGGGAGGCTGGGGGCGGAGGGACTGCGATCTCTGGTGGAAAAGCAAAACACAAAAGGGAAAATTTGGACACCATTTGTGAGAAAATCCCCGGGGGGGAACAGGGGAGGGTAGAGACAATTAACAAGGATGATTAAGTGCTCTTTGTAGCCATTTGCATAAGGGAGGTGGTGGGGATGGGAAAGGGATGGGAAATGGTGGGGCAGCGTGACGGGTATGGGATTGGGACAGTGCAACGGGCATGGGATGTGACTGAGTGCTGGGCATGCCATGGGGACAGTTGGGTGGGCTTGGGATGGGAACAGCACAAAGGCACAAGGACAACAGTGATGGTTCAAAGTGGTGGCAAGCACAAAGCCACCAGGAGGTAGCTGACAACTCGAGAGAGGCTCAAGAGCAGACAGGGAGGGGAGACGTGGCAGGGATGGACCCCAGGCACTATCAGGGCAGTGGTCTTGCTCAGGCATCCATGGCCCATCACCCTAGGGAGCTGCCAGATCCCATTTCCACAGATGGGAGAGCATGCACTTGCCAGTGCTCCCTGCCTTCTCCTTTGAGTTTTTGAGATGCAGATCACACCAGGAGGTACAGAAAAGCTCCTCGATGTGAGGATACAAGGCTGATGCACCCCCTGGCCCCAGCAGGACCGCTCATCCCATCCCTGCCCACTGCTCCTGCCCAAACACTCGAAGAACAGTGCCACTCGCAGACTGGTCACCTCCTGCTCCTGGGGAGAGTTTCAGTCTGGGATGAGGAAAGAAAATAGCAAATGGTCCCTGCTGTAGCTCTGCTGTCAGCATCCAAACACCGCTGTCCAAAGGCTGGCCGAACCCCGCTCAGCTCCAAGCACAATTTGTCACCAGAGGCCCTCCCTGCCCCTCTCCATCTGTGGCAGCCGGCGAGCAGGAGGGGGCACGGGCCCAGCACAGCTCTCATTACCTTCCCCATTTGCTCCTCATTTGGACCAGCAGTCTTACAACAACAAACCCCGTGGAGGACAAGCAGGGCCAGGAAGAGTAAACCAAAAGCTCAGGCTGGCTCTGAGGAGTGGGGAGCTCAACCTGCTGGTGTTTCACTGCCCCTCGTACCCCAATACAGGCAGCACAGCCCAGAGTGGACACATGGATGGTAGCACAACCACCTGCCAGCCATTAAGGTGGTCCAGAAGGATGACAACAAGCCTCAAACCTGAACCCATTTGGTGAACCTACCCCGATAATTCAGCAAGCAAAGCAAGGTACCCCGGCTCCGCAGTCCTTCCCGACACCCAAAGGGTTTAATTGTGATCTGCAATAAGCCTCTGATCCAGGCAGAGATTTGCAGGTGGATTGTGCAAAGCTGTAGCCAAACAACTGCAGCCCCTGATCCCCTGGACTGGGGCCCTGGCTGCTCACCCTGCCCCGAGCAGCTGCCTCCAGTCCTGGGTGACCCCCGGCTGCAGCCACCCTGGGTCCCACCCTGCATCTCCAGCCACCTCCGTAAGTACCACAGAGCTCCCTCCTGCACCTTTCTGCCAGCACCCTGAGCACCCTGAGCACCCCAGGTGTTTATTTTCCAGCAACTGAGATGGCGTGGGAGGTCTTGGTTAGAGCACAGGAGAGAGGACGGAAAGCTGGGAAGCTTTGGTGCCAAGCATTTGAGGTGGCAGCGGTGGGGACAGGAGCAGAGGGGAGGCCCTGGGTGGTGGCAGCATGCTCAGCCAGGAGCGTTCCCAGGGTGAGGGAGGCCACTGGCCGAGGTGCCGGGGCTCAGTCTGGTTTCGCAAGGCACCACAGGAGAAGGAATTTTTAAACAAAGCAGGAAGAAAACAAACCAACCCTCTCCACCACCTCTGCCAACCCCCCTGCCTATGTACAGGGCTGTGGGTGGGAGCTGGCATCGGCACAAAAACCCAGCGTGAGCTGCACCCCGAACTGCTCACCCCTCCACAGGACAGGTCGCTCCGCTTGGCTGGCATGCTTCCAGGAAGCATCCCAGAGATGCCAGCCCTGATGTAATCCTGCCCTCTGTGGGCCTCCAGGCTCTCCTGGGGATGCAGGTGTCACTGTCATATACATCCCTCTCCATCCTTGTCCCCAGCAGCACGGAAAGGGTGATATCCATGGTTCAATCTCAGGTAGCCATGTCCTGTTCTCCTCAGCAGCTCAGGGTAGGCCGTGGGTCACTGCAGATGCCTTGGGTGAGCCCCATGCAGATGGGGACGAGGTGCCATCTCCTTTCCTTAGCTGAGGGAGCTTTGGGTTCAGCACCCGAAGTCACCTCCAGCAGGTCGCAAGTAAGACGGTGCAGCCATGGCTTTTTGGCTTCCTCAGTTCGAGGCGTCCCAGAAGACAAGGGACCTCGAGAAAGGCAGTGGGCACTTTTCCTGCACCAGCAGCCGGCTCTCCATCCCTGCCCGCGGCGTCAGTGCAGGGGAGGGCTTTGGCGTCCTTCCTGGGCAGCGCTGCTCTGCCTCTGGAGCCTGCCTGGGGAGATAGCGGAGGTGAAAGGGCGCTTGGCGCTCCTCCACGGGCTCGGGTCAATCGTTAATCGAGGAGGGATTGCTTTCCACTCTCGCAGGTAACCTCCCCGCGGCTCCCACCCCGCACAAAACCAGCACCCCCGGGAGCGGGGTGGAGCTGCAGCGCTGCGAGCGGAGCCTCTCGCAGGGCCATGGGAACGTGAGCACACGGGAGGGACCTGGGCGACAAGCTGCGAGCCCCGGGTAGGTGACAGAGGTGACAGCCAGCCCTCACCATGGTGTCTATGGGGCTCCAGCTGCTGGGCTACACCGTGGCCTTCCTGGGCTACATCGGCACGCTGACGGCCACGCTGCTGCCCAGCTGGAAGACCAGCTCCTACATCGGCTCCAGCATCGTGACAGCCGTCAGCTTCACCAAGGGGCTGTGGATGGAGTGCGCCACGTACAGCACGGGCATCACCCAGTGCGACATCTACAGCTCCCTGCTCAACCTGCCCGCCGACGTCCAGGCGGCCCAAGCCCTCATGGTGAGCTCCTGTGCCGTGTCCTCCCTCGCCTGCCTGCTCTCTGTCGTGGGCATGAGGTGCACCGTCTTCAGCCAGGGCTCGCCGGGCAAGGACCGGGTGGCGGTGGCGGGCGGCGCAGCTTTTGTGCTCGGGGGGCTGCTCTGCTTCATCCCGCTGGTGTGGAACATCCACGTGGTGCTGCGGGATTTCCGCAACCCCGTCATCCCCGACAGCATGAAGTTTGAGCTCGGGGAGGCTCTTTATCTCGGCATCATCTCCTCCCTCCTCTCCCTCATCGGCGGCTTCATTCTCTGCGCCTCCTGCCCTGCCCGGGACACGACGGCCGCCTACTCCAGCGCCTACCAGCCCCAGCTGCTGGCCAGCAAGAGCCCCCAGCCCTCTGCCAGCCAGGTGCAGAAGACCAAGAGTGAAGTCAATTCCTACAACCTGACAGGATACGTGTAGTGGCCGCAGGTGGGAACCAGGCTGGCCCCTCTCCCGGCTCCCCAGAGCGTCCGGGCTGGCACCAAGGGAACGCGGTAAGAGCATCGCCCGTGTTCAGCCCTCTCATGTGCTTGGGGGGCTGACCCCGCTCTCTCCCTGGGATTCTGAGAGCCTTGTGACTGCTTGGAGATCCCAGCTGGTGGCTTACATTGATGAAGGACCCTGAATCCGGCTTCTGCTCTTTACTCCATGCTGCCAGCTCTCAGCTCCTGGCACAGGGGGACCCCAGCCTGCAGCCCCAATGAACCTGCCTGGAAAGGGGAGTGGGCTTGTTGCCCCAGGGACCGTCCCGCTGGCCGTGGAGGCATCACAGCAGGGTCAAGGGCATGTGTGTGGGTCTGGAGTCTCTGCTGAGTGCTGGTTGCAAACCGATGTCGCAATAAATATGTCTTTCTAGCCAGACTGTATCCGAGCTTTTCTCTGACACTGAGGGGCGAGCAGAGGGGCTGGAGAGGGGGCCAAGATGTGAAAGGTGTCCCTGGCACTTGTTCTGGCCTGCCTCCCCCACCCCACAGCTGATGGCTTTGTTGGCCAGGTGGGAGCACTGCTGGGGGGGAGGAGGGCCACTCCCTGGCACAGTTTGTCCCTGGGCACCACGCTGGGAGGTTGCCATGCACCACTACTGCCAGGGTGCCAGCAGGGACAAGCAGAACTCCCTGTGGGATAATAGCTGGCAGCACCTTTCCTCTGCCACCCCAGTCCTTCTTGCTTCTAGGACAGCAGGGGTGATGAGACTGGGGTGCCCACGGGGGGATTCATTGCCCCTGTGTGTGGCACATCCAAGTTCCCAAGTGGTGGGGAGTGCTGGCATTCCCACATCCCCATCCCAGTGAGCACTGGCACCCCTGGATCAAACATGGTCCCTAGGACTAGAGGCAGTTCCTGGCTATGGCAGAGTCTGAGCAGCCCAACTCAGCTGCAGAGAGGCCTCACAGGCAGGTCCTGAGCCCCAAAGTCCTGAAAAGTCTGTTTTGGGAGAAAAATGCCACCAGTGAGACACTGGAAAGCTGCAAGGGATGGGCAGGCAGGAGCCAAGGCTGTGGAGGCTGTGTAGCTGCAGCCCTGCACAGGAACAGCAGTATGACATCCACACGGGCTGCTGGTGGCACTGGGTGATGCTGGGCACGTGCCAGGGCATGGCAGGAGAAGAGGTGCGGGCAGCTCAGCCCCACAGCCCACCAGGGAGCAAGAACATTTGAATGCCTCTGATGTACCACTGCCCCACATGAGAGGGGCCCTGCTCTGCTGTGCCACAGCACAGGGCCACCCAGAGACCACCCTGCCCTGGCTCCTTGACCCCAAGGAGCAGGAGGCCTTGGTCTACCTGCTGACCCTTCATAAAGCAATTTAGATTAGGTCACGGAGAGGAAGGGACAGTGTTCTCCACTCAAACGTCACAACCGTCACCCTTGCACCAGTGAAATCGTGTTTGCTGTGGGGTTAGCACACTCCTGATAACATTGGGTCATGCTTTCTCCCCTCCTCAGAGAGCAAGGAGCCACATGGGGACCCATCCCCAGGGTGACACTCGCTGGAGGGACCAGGGTGGATCTCAAGGCAAAGGCCAGTGACCCCATTTCCACAGCCAAGGGACAAAACACAAAGCACTGCATCAACCCTGGACCAGCTGAGTTATTTATTCCTGCTCTGGAGAAAAGACTACCCTGGGGCTTAACCTGCTGGCTGCAGCCCCCCAGGAGATGCTGCAAGTTCTGAGGGTCCTGTGGCCATAAAAGATTTTTTTTTTATGGGCAGCTGGTGGAGAGAGTGGGAGAGAAAATAGTTGGCACAAAAGGTCACACCTTAAAGAGGAGGAATTCCTGGGCACTGGGTCCTTACCCCTCACTTCCCACCCCTGTCTGCGGGCAGAGGCTGTGCTAATTAAACAAAGGGGCATTTGAAACTCTCAGAGCTTGATTGGTGCTAGGCTTATTAATGCTTTAATTCAAGGAGCAGAAGGGAAGCTTCCCCCAGAAGGAGAAAGGCAGCTGGCATAGGCAGAGGCAGGCAGAGCTCAGAGCTGGGGTGCAGGAGCACCCATCACACTGGAACAGGGACCAGCCTTTCCCCAGGCCCCCCTGCCTCCAGCCCTGCCACAGGGGAGCTCCTGCACTAAGCTGTGGGTTGGTTCAGGGAGGAGAACATTTCTCCCCTCCAGCTTCCCTGGCCTTCAATGTGAATGCACCCAAAGATGTGAAACTTGGCTACAGGGCAAGGCAGGTTGACACAGATTTTCCACTTGGGAAGGAGGATGGGGAAGGGGAGGAGAGGACACTGGGTGCACAGATGTGGTGGCAGTGGTTATCTCTGCATCACGCAATAGCGTGTTCCTCATTATTGATAAACCAGGTTCCTGAGGGCAGCCTGGATGTAGCCCAGCCTAGGGACAGGGAGAACAGGAGCCCAGACTGCCCCGGGGGGCAGTTCTGCTGATGGAGAGCTGAGTGAAGGGATGGAGCTCAGCCAGCCAGCACAGCACAGAGCAGCCCCTCAATGGCCTCTTGCCCCTCACCAGCTCAGTGGCAATAGCTGAGGGTGCTCCAGGATTCCCTGCAGGAAAGGCACAGGGGAGCACAGCCAAGCTCAGGACAAGATGGGCAGCCAGGGGGAAAGCAGGGGTGGGAAGAGGGCTGGATGGAGAAGTGCTCTCTCCATCTCAAGTCCTCACCTTGCAGGCTGGTGTGGTGAAGTGGGGGAGCCTTGCAGCCCCCACTGGAGGGCCAGGCTGCAGTGACTAATCCCCTGTCATAAGGAAATGAGTCCTTCCCCTCTCCTCTTCTCACTCTGGATGATGCCTCAGTGGAAGGAACGGGGCAATAAAATACTAATGTGCCCTTATCTTCTAAAGCAATAGAGGTACTATAAACACTCAGTCCACGCCAACCTGGGATCAGGGACTGCAACCTCATCAGCTGGTCACGAGCAACATGCAACAAGTCACAACTTCTTCTTCCAAAGAGGGAACAGCACAGCCCTTTTTCAAGGCCCCTGCATCCAGCCCCTGCCCACCAAGCACTGCCCCAGGTGCAAGCAGAGCCTCTTCTTGTGCAGAGCACTGGGCAGGGATGTCCAGGTAAAAAAAGGCACAGGTTTGCCCTAGACCCACCAGGATCAGACACCCCCCTGCCATTCTGGAGCCCTCCAGGCAAGCAGAACTCCTTCTGACATTCCCAACCTGCATCTCATCTCTGCCTAGCACAGCTGACCTGAAGCAGCAGCAAATAATCCATGCAAGCTCTCTGGGGAGTATCAGGCCATGTGCTGGGAGGGCCCATCTCTGCCCACAGCCCCCAGGAATTGCTCAGATAGGAGAGATGGGAGGGGGAAGGAAATTCAGGCCAAGTTCCTGATGGGCCAAGGCACTTGGAAAGGGCCAGCACATTCCTCCACCCTCTCCCCAGCCACAGCACACTCCCAGCTGCCTCCCACACCATGTCAGAGCCTCCTCACTCCTCAGCAAGCCAGGGCAGATATGGAAGATTGCCCATGACTTTGCAGCAGCCTTTTCTGGAGCAGCAGAGGATTCACAACTGAAGGGACTGCTCCCAGAAACCCCAAATCCTGACTCCCAGCCTGGGCTCAAGTCACACACTGGTACAAATGGGAGAGGCATTCCCCACCCCAACCATGCCCCTGAGCCCGGGAAAGAACCTTATGGATTCACCTTTGGGCATCTGTGGTGCTCAGCTGGCAATTGCACTCCCATTTTTCCTCCAAAGCATGGGATGGCTCTGTCTGGAGTCAGGGCAGACAACACGGGCTGTTGGTGCCTGGCTCTTCTGGTCCTGGTGGGAGACCTTGCAATGGAGGTGAGAAACAAGCTCCTCTTTGGAAAACACCTTCTAGCAGGGGAAAAAGTGCTGCACAACTCACAGCTTTCCACATCTGTCCAGAGGAGACCTGTTTAAAGGCACTTTAAAGGATCTTTCGGTCTTGAAAGAAAGATATGAGGGAAACAGGGCAGAACGAACTCCATGACACTGCAGGGGACAGAGGCCTTTGGGTGCACTGAAGGAGATTACTAGAAAGCACTTCCTCTTTGAACAACAGCTCAGGAATCTATCAGGAGGGTTATAAAAGGTGTTTATCTCACAAAACCTGATACCCATGGAGAGGACACGGAGGTTTGATCTTCCAGGCACTGCATTAACATCACAATCAGATTGTTCCATAATAATTTGAGTCTAATCTCTACTGGAGGAGCTTCAGGTTAGTGATCTCAGCAAACCTCATGTACATGCAATCTGTAGTAGCAAAAAAAGGCTTTGTAGTAGAACCCACACCAATTCAGTGAGCAAGAAATATTTTTATAGTGGTACAAACACAACCTCTTCCACAGATTGTACAGAAATATTGGGGGAAACATACTCCATCTCCAAAATCTGCCAAAATCTGCTTTGGAGAACTGGTTTAGAGAATTGCAGATAAATTGCCCTGCACCCTCAACAGCTCCACTACCAAGTGATGGTTCCACAGCACCACGCTGGACAGGAGAGGGGAAGACCAGAGGATCCCAAACATGGACAAACAGAGCTGCAACAACCTTAGCAAGTCTAGAGAGTCATGCCAAGCATTCCCTGCCATCCTGTCACCTCCATGCTCGAGGGCACCAATGTTCTGGCAGCTGCTAACAAAGGTTCATATCTAGAAGATGATCAGACCCCAGGCACAGCTGAGCCCCTTCAGGCTCTCTGCTAGGCACCATGAGTCTGGGAGGAACAAATCACCCCATAAGCAGAGAAACCAGGGGGGCTTCACCAGCTTTGGTGGGTTTTTTTTGCCTTTTATCTCTACTCAGGATTTCACTGTGTGCTTTGGATGAAGTTTTTCCCACACTGGCAAACTAATCTTTACTCAAGTCAGGTGTCTTTTTTCACAGAACTTACAACATCCTCTATTTCTGGGATGTCCAGCCTGCTAAAAAAGGCTGAAAACAGAACAAGACCCACGTCAGAAGCAGCATTATTGCCTCAAACTCGCTTTCCCAGAAAAGCTGTCTCTCTAGGTTTCTCAGGTCACTGGAGCAAAGTCCCTCAGCACCAGCTCTACCTGGAAAGTGCTCCTAAGATTTCTCCAAAAGGTGCATTTTCATTACCCAAATGTTTAGCCCTTTCCTTTTGAGGCAGTGGGCACAATTTTTCAGAGCACAGAAAAGCCCAGAGACTCTGTAGGCATTACAGAGCTAAGGGCAGACCTCATCTATCCCTGGATCCACCGTGATGCTCCCTTGCCCTTTGAACTATTCCAGTACACTTTTATGGGAATTAGGGCTCTGCTCTTTACCTCTGGTTCTTCCCAAGCTGCCACAGAAGCCAGGCACACATCTCACAGAGCACAGGGAGCCTCTGATCCTCCCACGACCAAACACCTCCTCCTCAGCCTTCTGCCCTTCCCAAACACCCTTTATTTTAATGTTTCCAGACTGTGAACTGGCAGGATGTTCCACCCCAGGCCTGGCTGCTGGCCGGGGCAAGGCTGGCTCCATCTCTGTGCTGCCCGGGGAGGCAGCAGGGGAGAGATATCAGGGAGAAAAACAATTAGCTCCTTGTTTTCATGGCAAGGAGAGCAGGCTTTGGGTCCAGGGGCATCCTCAGCAAGGGGCAGGACCTCTCTGTTGCAGGACAAAACCCCTGGAAGCAGCTCCCAGAACAAAGTCCCCGTAGCCCAGCCCAGGGAGCTGCCAGGATCCTGTTAACACAAAATAAATTTCCACCTGTCAGGGCAGAGCTGTCCCTGTAGCTGACACCCAGGGCCTGCTCACAGGCAAGGGTCTTGCTGTGGGTTCTGGCCTCCTTCCCAAAGCTCAGGGAATCCCATCTCCCTGCTGTGCTAGGGTGACCAGAGTCCCACAGGGCTGATTTCTGCCTGGGATTCTGCAGCTGAAAACAGGTATGTTTTACCTCACAGGTCACAGGCAGAGGCAGCTAATCCACCCAGCTTCAGTGCTGAGTAAAATCCTCATGAGGAATAAAGGGGAATAAGCAGCACAAACCACAGTGCAAAGGCAGCCCTGTCCTGTGTGAGGAGACAGGTTTACCCTCAGCTGTCCCTGAGTGCAGCTGCCCTTTCCCATGGAAGATCTTTGCAAAGCAGAGGCTGCCCAGGAAATGCAGGACTAAAGCTCCCAGCTCAGTGATGGGATGGAGAGAGCCACAGTGCCTTCAGCAGTGTGAGCTGAGGGGAAACAACACTGCTCTTCCCTGGCCCCTTGCACCACTGCTCACCCCCTGTGCAATGCTGAGACCAAGGGCAGGACAGGCTGGGTCCCCCCCAAGCCTTGCCAGGGCTGCTGGCTGCAGCCCCAGGACTTCATGGGGCACAGCACAGTGCTGGCACAGTGGACACTGAGAGCTCTGGGAGGAGAAGGCTTTGCCAAACAATCCTTATCTCTGAAGATGCCTTTCTGACCACCTCCAATAAGTGTTTATATCCACTACACAACTTAATCCCTCCAAACTACTCTGGCAGCAACTCCTGGCACAGGCATCCTTGAGAGAGCTTTGAAAGATGCAGAAGAGAAGTGCCAGATTTCAAACCCAGCTACTCTGATACCAGCTTATCTAAGGAAAATTAGTAGCTGCAGTTTGCCAAGCTACATCCATTTAGGAAATGCTCCATCACAGAACTACTTTGTGTGTTATTTCCTCACACTGGGGAAAACAAATCAGCTCAAGAAATGCCAAAAGAACCATGTATTGCTGTAAGGAGCATATATTTTTATCTTGTTGCTGATGTCAGACATAGAGAGGTGAGAATATGAAGCCTGCTAACTGTTCACAGGCTGTTGAACGCTTCCGTAGGCTCACAGATCTCTGCTGATGGATGCTTGCATCAAAGCTGGCCTTTCCTCACCACCTCCTCATTCAGCAAAGCCCATTTCTCTCACTAACGCCTGAGTGTCTGTTTTCTGTACATCACCGTGCTGGGCTTGGCTGGGCAGACTTAATTTCCTTGACAGCAGCTGCTGTGGGGCTGGGTTTGGCTCTGTGCAGGAAACAGGGCTGGTAACACAGGGATGTTTGAGTTATCACTGAGCAGGGATTACACACAGCCAGGGCCTTTCCTGCTCCTCACCCTCACCACTGAGGAGCTCGGGGGGCACAAGGAGCTGGGGGACACGGCCAGGACAGCTGGTCCCAGCTGACCACAGGGGTACCCCAGAGCGTGTGGCATCACCCTCAGCACATAGAGCTGGGGGAGAAGGGAAGAAAAACTCAGAATGTCACTGTTACATGTCACAGAGCCCTGCCTTCCTGGAACTCCTGCCTGCCATGGGAGGCACTGGATGAATTCCTTGCTTAGCTTTGCTTGCATGCACGACTTTTGCTTTAGTTATTAAACTGCCTTTATCTAAACCCACAGGTTTTCTCACTTTTACTTTTCCAATTCTCTCCCCCATCCCACTGGTGGGGAGGGAGAGAGCAGCTGCGTAGGGCTGAGTTGCCGGCTGGGGTTAAACCATGATAATGACTCAAACATGTTCTCCTTTCCCTGGGTGGCAAGAATAAACCAGGAGACAGCTTTTAGCTCAAGGGCTCGACACATGCCATGAAAAGCTCTCAGGATGTCTGTGAATAATCTTCTGAAAAATAAGGTCAAGTATGTTAGGGATAAAGTTCAGATCATAGAGCTACTTAAATGGGCGGGAATAAAAAAAGATGCAAAGAGGAGGAGCAGCAGCAGCTAAGATTACACATATGTGCCGTGAAGAACATTGAGATCAAGTCTGAAGGAGGTGTGGACATTTCCTGCTTTAGAAGCAGCTTTGGAGAAGAAAATAAAGGTCTGTGTTTTCACCCGCCCAGGGTAGATGCTTCAGGGGATGATTGGCTTTTGGGATAAAAATTCCTAGAATGGTCAGAAGCATGGATGCTCCCAAGATCATTGGTTATTTTGCTATTTTGTACTTCAGAAACCATATTTCATGCAACCATAAAAACTGGTGCAAGCATCCCAAACACTGGTAAAGTATAACTTTAGCTCATTGCAATATCCTGGTACAGATTCAATGTCCTGAACAGCTCTATTGAAAATTGAATGTGATTGGGATGTAGGCCTGGGGTTTGAGGACCAGCTGGAGAGATGTCAGAAGCAAAACACCAAACATGAATGAAGGTAAGAAAAGCTGCTTTCAAACCATGAATGGAGGGAGATAAGGGATCTTCAATCTCAAGTGTTCCCACCTGCAGCACTGACCTGAAAACACAGTAAACAGCACAATCTGAAAATGTCAAGAGAGGTCAAAGAAACAGCTCTGAAATCTTGAAAGATGAGCTGGAAACAAAACAGGATTCAACCAAGCAAGATATCAGGAATGGTATCAGACACAGGTCCTACAGACAGCAAAAAAACCCACAGCTGTACAGACATGTCCTTTCTGCCTCGAATATCAACAGAGAAAGTCCTTTCTGTGGTTAGGTGTAAGTGTAGCCCTGGGGGAAATGACGTGGCACAATCCTCACCATGCAGGATGGGGCACTGTCTGTCCACATCGATGTGTTGCTCAACACTGACTCTCAGGCAACACACGCAGCACACGTTTGGTGATATCACCTGAGCACTGGTTTCTGTCACATGGTGTCATGCCTTTCCAGGTAAAATGAAGTGTTTGAGTCAAAGGAGTGATGCTGTGCTGGCCACCCAGGCACCCTCTCCTCCATACCCTTGGCCTGGGTGAGAGAGTGCACTTCAGGAGGGACAGGAAATATGTGACTGTAAGGGTGGCATCTCCTCAGCTCCTTGGAGCCCATCATTTTATGGTATAAAGGAGGAAATCAGGTTTGATTCAAGATGCTTCTGCACTGGAAATAAGCACAGGCTTGAACAGCGTTGAACTACTTGCATTCATCCTTATTTTCTTCCCATGAGCCGTATACTGCAGGCAGCACAGGGAGTTACAGCATCTTTTGGGTGCAACTGCTCCCCTTTGTCACATCTGGCTGCTCCCAAACTCCTCATCTTCCTCCAGACTCCCCATCATCCTCGACATTTCCCGGGTTTAAAGCCCAGTCATGCTGCTGGCTAAAGAAGAGTCTAAGAAAACAAGCCTGAACAAGCGAAGCTGCCAGGCAGGACAGCATCAGCTGACGGAGCTCAGCCAGGCTAACCCGGAGCCTTGCAGCAGATCTGACGGCCCCATCGCCCCGCCGGCTGTTCCCATGGCTACACCCCAGGATAAATTGAGTTCAAGGAACCTCGTGTTGCTACATTATTTAACAAACAGTCACGCTCAAGAGGAAAACACAGGCAGGGACCCAGTTTAGCAGCTGCGTGGGCTGATCAGACCGATGGGTGCCCGGGTGCCTCATGGCATGGAAGGGCCCAAAGCTCGGTGCCACAGCCGAGCCAGACAGGGTGTGAGTCACAAGGAGGGTCCAGCATGGCCACAGAAGAGCCATGCTGGTCCTGCAAGGTCCATGCTGTTTGTCCACAAACACAACCAGACCTTGCGCCTGACGGAGCCCGCCATACCTGACCCATTTTCCTGACTTCAGGAAAGGAAAGGCCTTCCTACAAGTCTGTGCTCTGGCCCAGGCCTCAAATGCAGCACTGGGCAAAGAGGATGGGAATGTGGGCACAAAGAAAAGCATGGGAGGAAAAAAGAGTGTGGAGGAGTTACAGAGGTGTTGGGAGAGATGAACAGGGTTAGAGGGCAAAGGCGTGGATGGAGTTTGGAGGTGCTGCAGAGAGCTTATATTTGGAAAAAGTGGTTCAGCATGGCAGCAGTGAGGAGAAACAAGAGGGGTCTGGGGAGGAGCTGAGGCAGGGAAAACAGGAGCAACAGGACGTGTTTGGCTGGACTGTTCTCACCACACAGTGTTTTCAGTGCTGGTGTTACCCGGTGCCTTTCCCCTTCCCCAGAATCCTGCAAGGAGGAGCAGAAGGTGACCCAGATCGGTCTGTGAGTCACCAACCAGCTGCAGAGGGCCACGATTCTGTCATTCTGTGAGATGCCAAGGTCCACTGGGCTGTTCCCAGGACCCTTCCCTGGGCAGGCACTGGGGACACGTGTGGGACACAGCCAGGCCAGCAGTGCCACCATGTGGGAGCAGGTCACCTCCTTCTGCCAGGACACGGGCAGCAAGGGATCCTGGAGCATCAAAGAGAGCAGCTGACACACATACATGTATAAATAAACACACAAACACAAATACATGTATAAATAAACTCAACTCTCACCCTCCCCCCATCCCGAAACTTAAAAAGAATGACAGACTTATCCTGAGAAATTTACTCAGCTAGAAACCTGCTCCTTGCTGGAAACCAAAAGATTGTGTTGTCTCTCAAGTGTTTTTCAGTAATGCCCAGAAAAATAACTCTCTTTTACTGGGCACTGAAGTGAGACTGACAGGGCTGTAATTACCAGGGTCTTCCTTCTTGCCTGTCTTGAAAACTAGGACTTTGGCCAGCTTCCAGTCTGCAGGGACCTCTCCAGGCTCCCAAGACTTGAAAAATAATGGAGAGAGACTCTGTGATGACAGGCCCAGCATTTTCAGTACCCTGGGACAAACCCCATGGTGCCCCATAGATTTATGTGCATCCAGCTGGAGCAGCAAGCCTCAAACAAGTTGAGTTTTGGCTGGGATTTTATCCTGCCCCTAATCACAGTCCTCCAACACGGAGCTCTGGGGGTCCCAGGGCCCATCACTGATGTTAATGACAGAGGTGAAGAAGGCATTAAACATCTCTGCTTTGTCCATGTCCCTATCTGTGAGATGTCTGACCTCATCAAGTGCAGACCGATGTTATCTCTGATCCTCCTTTTGCTGTTAGTGAGTTTTGACAAGTCCTTTTTGCTGTGCTTCACAGTGCTGGCAAGCTTGAACACCAATCAAGCTCTGACCACATGAATTTTCTCCCTGCAATGGTGAACAGCAGCTCCCTAATTTTCCTGTGTAACCTGTCCTTGCTTCCAATGTCCATGCGCTGGGCCTTGTGTTCCTCCCAGACATGAGTTCCTGTGACAATAACCTGTCTTTTTTTTTTTCTCCACAGGAGTGATTTTGATATGGAATGCAGGTCAACTTGACCTTGTTGATACCTCCAACCTCGATGGAGCATAGTCCTCAGCACTGGTTCTACTGGCAGAGCCTGGTATCTCTGACCCAAGGGCACCTGAGAAGGTGGAGTAGTCCCAGAAGAGTGCACAGAGAAATGCAGTGTAACCCTTGTGTGCAGCACAGACCAGTAGGAACAGCTGATTCCAAGGGACCAGCACAGTCAGGAGTTACATGGAAACTGTGTTAGGAGTTCTCTCTAGGCACCACTGTTCATTTGTGTTGGTGTCCTGAAGCACAAGGTAAAAATCTGGTATGTAGGAGTTTAAAACAGAAATGTAACTATCATTTTTCTACTGCATAGGTGTTTTCACTGAACTGGTGAACACATTCCTACGTCTCCATCCTCAGACAATGCTGATAACTTTGACATTGCTTCCTTCTCTGTTGAAAAGAGCCTTCATTATCTAGTTTCTAGGTTATAAAAACTTATTTCTTGGCCTTCACAGCCAGCTGATTTCCTTTCTACTTACTGATAAAGGCTATCTTATCTGGCTTTATGGAATGCTGAACTTAACAGCTAACAGCCATTGAGCCATATGAACTGGTTGCACCCTGGAATTTGTTGATCAGAGAAAAGAATTTTCCTTCAGTAATATCCAGATAATTGTCCAAACTCTAGCAGCTCTTTCCACTTAGCATTTGAGCTGAAATTAAGTAAACAATTAAAGCTTCTTGTTCTGCAACACGTCAGGAGCTCTCAACAAGAAATTTATTTTTCTATTAGCAGTGTTACCATTGGAATGTAAGTCGATCAACACATTTAACTAAAACCCACCCAATTCCCCAGAAACGATCTAATTTAAATGGGCAGATTCCTCTGGAATGAAAGGATGTTGTTTTAAACAGGAAAAAAGAGGTCAGGCAGTGATCAAAAAAAGCAGACATTGAAAAAAAATTCCTAATTTAATATTGCCTGTTTCAATAAGACCTGTACTGACAGGTACGTGTCCCTTGTCCTGCACCCTCGGTCTGGTGCACCCTGTCCCGCAGCCGTCCCAGAGTCCCCTGTCCCGGTGTCCCCTGTCCCGATGTCCCTGTCCCACACCCCTATCCCGGTGTCCCCTGTCCCGGTGTCCCCTGTCCCGGTGTCCCCTATCCCGGTGTCCCCTGTCCCGGTGTCCCTGTCCCGGTGTCCCTATCCCGGTGTCTCCTGTCCCGGTGTCCCCTGTCCCGGTGTCCCTGTCCCGGTGTCCCCTGTCCCGGTGTCCCTGTCCCGGTGTCCCTGTCCCGGTGTCCCCTGTCTCGCACCCCGGCCCCGCGGCCGCGTCCCCCGTCCCCACAGCAACGCGAACACGCCCCGCCCCTCACGCCCCAACAGCCAATCGCAGCCGAGAGCCCGCGAGTGGCGGCCGCACTGACCAATGGGTGCCGAGGGCGGGAAGACG
>NC_031772.1:16368345-16370276 GCF_001522545.3 Parus major | reverse complement strand
AGCCCGCCGGGCTCTTCTCCTTCAGCAGGCCGGGCGCGGCCGTGCAGCCCTCCGGCTTCAGCTTCGGCTCGGCCGCCGCGACCCCCGCGGCCCCGGCAGCCGCCGCCTTCCCGCTGGGGTGAGAGCCGGGCCCGGGCGGGGCGCGGGCAGCGGCAGCGAGCGAGGGACGGAGGGAAGGAAGGAGCGGGGGCTGTCGGTGCTGGGCCAGGGCTCCGCCGGCCATTCTGCAGGGAACGAGCCTTGGCTCTTGGGCCCGGCACTTCCCAGCGCCCTGCAGCGATCGCCGCGTTGGGCAAGGGCTCAGCGAGCCCTGGGACCTGGCCTGGCTGGTGTTGTCATGGCGCAGCCCCTACACGTGGTGGGAAGCAGATGTTCCACGTTTCCGTCTGCAGCTGGGCTGGAAACGCGTGCACAAAGAAACGCTAAAGCTCCGCCGCCGAATAGAAAACCTCTTGTTCTCTCTGACCCGAATCTGGAGTGCTCGGAAGGTTTTCTCAGCACTTTGGCAGGGATTTGTCGTTAAGGAAAGGCTGCGAGTTCTCGAGTGGTTCTGCAGAGCTGCCGCTGTCAAAGCGTGCCAGATGGCAGCTGTGGGAAGGGAGCTCAAATGGGGACGAGCAGGAAAAAAGCAGCCTTGTGTAGAGAGAACAAAAAAGGCTGATTGTGAGCTGAGAGAAGGAGCAGCTTCACGTATGCTGCCATAAAATGTCCTGTGATGCCTGGCTGGCTGGCTGGAGGTAATGGAGGGAGAGTCAGTAGAAAGAGGAGGGATGGCAGGTGACAGCAGCTGGATGGAGTGTGTTGTCAGAATTGGGACACAATTGTGGCCTGGCTGGGTGTGCCTCTCTTTGAAAGGAGGTTTCTGCTGTCAGCAAATGGTCAGGGAGAAGACAAGCTGTGTACGTGAGTGGACGTGTGCCTCAAACAGATTGGCTTCTTTTCTTTTTTCCCTAGGGCAAACACCACAAAAGTGAACTTTGGAGCCAGCACTGCCACTTCAGCTCCTGGAATCACGGGGGGCTTTTCTTTTAGTGCCCCTGTTGCAACCAGCACACCCTCGAGTCAGGCAGCAGCCCCGTCCGGCTTTTCCTTTGGCTCTGCTGGCACCAGCAGCACCAGCACGGCTCCGTCTGGGACGACAGGAGGCTTCACCTTCTCCAGTGGCACCACGACTCAGGCGGGAACAGCCGGCTTCAGCATCGGCACCGCGGCTCCGCAGGCAACGTCCGCGGGGCTGACCTTTGGCACGGCCCCTGCGGCTGCTGCCACCACCAGCACGGCCACCCTGGGAGCGGCCACCCCGTCAGCAGCGCCCTTCAGCCTCGGGGGGCAGTCCACAGGTGGGGGAGCAGCCTGGGGAGGCAGCTGGGGGCTGGGGGCCTTTGGCATGGGGATATCTGAGGGTGGAGTGGAGCTCTGCAGCCTCTGGCTCCTGCTGGGGCACAGTGGAGCCAGGGGCTGGAGCCAGAGCTGTTTCTGATAGGCCTGTCCAGGGTCTGCAGTGGTGGGGAGCAATTGCTCTTCAGCCTGGAGGAAGAAAATCCATCTTTTCCTTTTGCTCCTGCTTCCAGGTCTAACCTTTGGGGCACCGCCTTCAACAGCAGCCACCAGCACAACCACGGCAACGCTGACCACAAGTACCAGCCAGGCACCCACCCTGTCCTTTGGAACCAAGCTTGGAGGTAGGAAGCTGTTCTAGAAAACAATTCCTCAAGGCTTTGGGAAATCCTCCTGGCAGCATTTGACTATTGGAAGTAGACAAATGCACTGGGGTGTGGGAAGGGGCCAGAAGCATTTGTTCCTGTGAGTTTGCCCTGGCAGGGGTGACCTGTGGCAGCTCCTAGAGCCACTGGTCAGTGTGTCCTGTGTTTCTGATTGTGTCCCACATGCCAGATTCTGTTCTGTGCTTGTTTGGGCAGCACAGTGGAAGG
>NC_031772.1:16355299-16364905 GCF_001522545.3 Parus major | reverse complement strand
TACCAAAAAAGCCCCACTTAAATGTTTTTCTTCTGCAAGCAAAACTCTGCAGGGTTGTGTTCTGGGCTGTGGCATTAATCCCTTGTTTCTCCCACAGCTGTGCTGCAGAGAAAGGTGGAAGAGGTGACAAAAGTCTGTGAGAGTCGCCGCAAGGAGCAGGAGCGCAGCTTTCGGATCGCATTTGATTGAAACGCTCCCAAGTGCAAAGGATGAACATAAAGCCTCCACAGAAAACAGCAGAGGTGTTAGAGGTCTGAAATCATGACCTGGTTTTGTTTCTTTTATTGTAATAAAATGTGTTGTTTGTTCCAAATAGTCTTTGTTGTATTGGTCTGGAGAAGTTAAGACAGTGTCTGAAGTCTCTGGGGAAGTGTGGTCTCTGTGCTTCTTTTGCCTGCAGGCTGCTGAGATGCACAAATGCTGCTTTGGAGGGCTCATGGCAGTGTGTGGACACAGTCCTGCAGCAGCAGGGTGCAGCACACTGGACTCTAGAAGACTTGTGGACGGACTATAAGCATCAATAAACACACCCTAAGGAAATACCACAAGAAGTGCATTTATTTACCTGGCCTCTTCCCTCCCTCCTTGCCATAACAGTGTACGGGCAGTGCCTGTCTCAAGAAGAGCCCAGGCCCCAGCTCTCTCTTCCCCACTCTGAGATTACTGGACCTGCACATTGGCTCCCACCTGTCCTTCCCTGTCCCACGTTCAACCACAGATTTCCTGCAGCTCACTGACATCCACAAGGCTGCTGGTTCTCCATCCCTCAGGTGGCAGGAGCGTTCTCTGCAGCAGAGGAGCTGGGGATGGCAGAGTCAGTCTCCAACAAATGCTTCCTGCTTTTCCCAAAAGCAATCACCAGGGGCTTCCCCTGCAGCTTGTAGCCGTTCAGCAACCGCAGGGCGCTCTGGGCTGACTCCGTGTCTGCAATGAGAGGGCACAGTAGGCACAGGGCACCCAGCAGGTGCTGGCACAGAGTGTTCCTATGGGTGCTCCCATCTGATGGCCACTCAGCCTGCTCTAGTGCAGCGAGGGGATCCTGCAGCCACGCTGACATGCTGAATGAACACTGCACGTGACAGACCACGTCGCTTCTGCCCTGGGAGACGCATCCCCGAGATTAAGTTTCCACCAAGCTCTTAGTCTGTGTCCCTGAGAACCTTATTTGCTGAAAAGTGGACCCCCCAGCTGCTGCTTGGCACCCAAGGGGAGGTTTATGCTGAGGACTAAACCCTGACAAACATCACTGAGCAACCTTTCCAACCCAGGGAAAGGACCATGGCACGATAGGAAGAGAAGGGAGTGAATTCTCCTGCTTCTTGAAAGGCAGGCTTGCCAGCAGCACAGTGCCCTGCAGGAGGATGTGACACCTTTGGGAGTCAGGGAAAAACTGAGAGGCACAAGGCAGCAACTCACCAGGGAAGGTGATGAAGGCCTGATCCCTCATCCGGCCGCTCAGGAGGCGGAACTGGATCAGTGGGCTGTCCTCCTTCTGGAACCGAGCAAACAAGGCCACCAGGTCCTTCACTGTCACTCGGGGAGCCAGGTTCTTCAAATACAGCACCTGTAACAGAGAAGAGGGTCAGCCAGCCTTTGCCATGCAAAGACACTCCTCAGCCTGGTCCCAAGTCTGTACAGCTCCACAGTGTGAATTAGTTCAAGCCTCACACCCACATGCTAATGGTGGCATTTAAAGGACAGGTGGGTGTACAGAGAAAGGGAGCTCTGAACTCAGGACATCACCCTGCTTACCTGCATCAAGCACTGACAGGTTAATTTTATTATAAAACAGTTCCATTTATTCTGTTTATTTATAAACTAAATAATCTCCAGCTACCAGATAAGCACAGTTTGAGTAAGGTGACAGCAGACCTCAGCCAGAGCACATCTTGACAGGTGACCTGCTGGAGCCAGGGAGGGCTGTGCTCACAAGTACAACTCTTTGCCAGGATGGTGACCTCCCAGCAGAGCCCAAGGTCCCTTTTCCCCCCAGAGCAGAGACTGCTCTCCCTCTTGGGAGAGACTGGAGCATCAGCCGAGCAACTTCAAGGCAACAGCAAAGAGGAGTCTTTGCCTACTGCCACAGCTTCAGGGCATCCTGCCGAGCAAGGATAAACCCTGGTTCGGCTCAGCTTACCTTGCTGGGCTCCCCTGGATGGTAGGATGAGAACCTGGGTATGTTCTGGAGTTCTTCCTCTGAGAGGCGGTTCTTGAGGATCTCCTCTTCTGGAACAAACTCAACTGGCTCTTTAATAACCACAGGCCTTGGAGGGGACTGGTGGGGCTTTGTTGCAGAAACACTGGGACTTGCTGCCTGTTCTGCTTGCTCCTCCTGGTCTGGAAGTGATGACTCCTCAGTTGTAGCCCTCTGTAGGGTTGGGGAAGGGGACAAGCAGGGGTCACTTGTAGCAGACTGGACTTTTTCTGGGCACTTCTTGCTCAGCAGCTCTTGGTAAACACTCTCCAGATGAACCATGGGGTCCTTTTCATCTGTTGCCCTCTTCTGAGTGTCATCTAATTCATAACAGAGAAACATGGTAACTATCACCAATAACCTGGAAAACACACAGACTGCAAGACACAGAAGAGAGAAACCCTGTTTCACCCCAGCCTCTGTGGCCAGGCCCTGCAGGTTGTTTAAAACAGGAGCAGCTCCAGCAAGTGCTGATTCTCCAGCTCAGGATGAACCTGCAGAGAGTAGCAGCTCCACCTGTGCTACATCAGAGCTTTTCTTCAGAGATGTTCACAATTGCTTATCTGCAGCCACATTTCAGCACTTTCTAGGGACTCCTTCACCACATCTTCCTCCTCCTTCATGTGCATGCAGGATGGGCCATGCTGCCTGCCTGTACCACTGTGGGGTTGCTTTCAAGGACATCAGATTAAGCTCCTGGGTTTAAAGAAGATCCATCAATGATCTCCTTTAATTCTCTTTAATGGAAATGAGGACAAATGTGAGAGCAGCATCTCCCAGCCTTCGACTGGATCCAATTCCACTTCAGGGATTAAGCTTTCACAATCCATTCCTCCTCTTACCTGCTCTGTGCCTTTGCTTCCTTCACCCCCTGCAGTTTCCTCATGGAAGGAACAATCTCCAGTGCCACACAGGCACTTTGTGTAACTTAGACCTCGAGGCTCTACCAAAGCATCACCCCAGCTCCTCTCCCACACCCCAAGTTGCTCTGCACCACATGCAACACATCAAGGAGATCCATGCTCTCCAGAAATGGACTTAAAAAGCCTCTATATTAAACCCTTCACAGAACCAACTCTCTGCCTGCTGCTGTTAGAGAGCAAAATATCTCCTCCCACACAGTACCAAAGCAGAACCACATCTTCAGAGACAGAAGGCCAGACAGGAATGTGTTGGGCTCCCACACAGGCTGGCTCTGTGTGCCAGAGCCCAGGCAAGAAGAGCCCTGAGCCCACAAACCTTCGTGGTAGAGGGCCCGGAGGAAGGAGTGTCGGTCTGTTCCCTGGAAAAGGGCGTTCTCGATCTCCATCTCCCGCCGGCTCAGCTGCTTGCTGCCCGCAAACCTCTGCGGCAGCGCCAGGATGCGCTGCCGCTCCTGCAGCTTCTCCTGGATGGCATGGAGCCGCTCCTGCGTGGCCTCCGGGGCTGCCCCCAGCCCACAGCCCTGGAAAACAAGCACGGCTTGGCTCAGCAATGGCACGGGGCTCCTCCTCAGAGCGAGTCACAGCCCCAGCCCTGCAAGTGGGTGCAATTGGGAGCCATCCCCCAGGGCACCAAGTCACTGCAAGGCTACGACAAATACAGGCACGCAGCAAGCTCGGTTCTTGAGGGAAATGGAGAAACAGCTCCTTTCTCATCAGCTGTCTGTGCTGCTTCCCTCTCCCTGGCCTGTCTCCCTCTGTCCCTCTGACAGCTACAGCCATTTTCCATAGCCACCTGCAGAGACTGCACAACCATCCTCTGGCATTTCTCTCCCCACACCTACAGCAACCCCAAGCTCAAGTTTCCACCAAGCTCTTAGTCTATGACCCTGAGAACCTTATTTGCTGAAAAGTGGACCCCCCAGCTGCTGCTTGGCACCCGAGGGGAGGTTAATGCTGAGGACTAAACCCTGACAAACATCACTGAGCAGCCTTCCAGAAACCACAGAGGAACTGCAGCACAGCCCTCACAGCTCAGCTGCCAGGAGGGAGCATCCCTGGGTAAACAAACCTCACTGCACGGGCCACTCCATGCTGCCAAAGCACAGAGGCACACCCCAGCTGCTGAAAGGGCACTTCTGCTCCCCCATCCACCTTGATCAGAAGACAAAGAACACGCTTTTATGGGGCTGTGGGTGGATTTTCTGTTCTCAAATTCAGTTTGAGAATTACTGTGGCAGATCCTTCTGCCTTGGGCAAGAAACCAGGCTTTCTCCCTGCACTGAGCACAACCTAACAGTTTCCCATGGTACCTCTGCCCCACATCTGCACAGCTCCTTCATTCACCATTTCACAGCTTCCCTGAGGCACAAAAGGCTGTTTATACAGAAAAGCAATTCCCAGAAATCATTTGTTGTACTTTGTTTTCAAAAAAAGCTGCCACTTAGCAGCTGGAAATAACAGAAATCTGCACTCAGTACTTCACCAAGAGCTCCCCAGGCCATCTGAAGTTCTCCCTGTCTCAGCTGACATTATTCATCACCCATGGTGGAATCGTTCACTCAGGCCCTCCACCTCCAAAGCTGCACATCTGACTTAGGCCTTCTCCCTAAATATTCTTCTCTCAGAACCTGTAGAAGATACACCCTGATGTTACCATTTTTTTTCTGTCAGAGTAGTATTTTCCATACAAATCATTTTTTCTGAACATCCCAGAATTCATTTCATACTAAATATAACAGCTGGTACTGATGACATTGATTTTCATTCTTAAATTAACACCACCCCTCTCTACACCAAGCTTTAATCAGGCCAAGCAGGGCTGGATTTGCATTTAAACACCAAAGCAAGTAATGATTTCAGCTGAAAAGGAGGCAAACCCCAGATTATCACAGACAATTCTCCCCTGCACACAGCTATCACTCAGGAAGACAAGAGGCAGAGGGAAGCCAAGGATCAGCCCAAGTCCTGTTTTGCATTTTCTAATTTGGCAAATTAAAAAGCAGGACACTCCAGTGCACCTGACATGGGACAACCACAAAAACCTCTTGTCTCTAGAGTGTGAAAAAGAAACGGTGAAGGTGGGGAAGGTGTTTTTCCCCTTTGAAAAACCTGCTGGAAGAGCACCCAGGGAGGAGCCACCACATACTCTGCCTGACAGCTCTGCACTATTTCCACATGGCTATCCCAGGGCTCCTGAAGAGTGCACTCCCTACAGACAGCCATCTCAAATCAGTAATGGGATCCAGGGATATATCAGGATACTCAAAGGAGGATGTTGAGGTGCTTTGAAATATTTTCTCCTTTTTCTCTTCTGGCATTTAAAACCTTCATGCACAGGTATAAACAGATGAAATGGTTTGTTTGAGATCAAGGCAGATGCAGGAATACACTCATGTCCTGCTGTGTTCCAAAGGACCCACTCCTGTCTCCAGCACATCTTTGAATACTGACCATTCCACCAAAGAAAAGAGACCAGCAGAAATGTAGGATCATGCTGGGCTAAAGGGATACAAGGAGTGGCCATTCTTTACCAATGGCTTACAAAGGACTGGAATTATCTACCAGAGTGCCACAGGATCAGAGGAACCTGACCTGGTTAGAGGAGCATGCCCACCTTCCTTGCTGAAGCCTGGTTCTTCCAGAGCAGAATCTCCGAGTCGGAGAGCCCCAGCTCCCGGAGAGAGGAGGTTTCTTTGTCACTCTCCTGCAGGGCCTGGAACTGTGACAGGGTCAAAGCCCCCGCAGCCTCTTCCCCAAAAGGTTTGTAAAAAGCTGCAGGGGCAAAGCATCTCCGCTTTGACTTGCACCTGTGAGCCAAAGCAACACAACAGCACAAACAGCTCAGCACTGAGGAACTGGGGGACAGGAGGGGGCTGGTCTCTCTCAAACCACACCTAGGCCAGATCAGGACTTACTGCTCGATGGAGACAGAGGTGTCAAGCTGGTGGTGAAGGAGGCTTTTCAGCTGCCTCTCTCCTTCCGTCTCCAAGTCTTCCAGGAGAAGCTCATCACTGGACAGGCTGCTGTTCACCCTGGGGCACACAACCACAGCACAGGCACGGTCAGTAAGGCAACAGGGGAAACACTGCTCAAAACACATCCTTGCTACAGCCTCGCCACCTCTTGGGCTGCTTTTACGGGATTTAAAAAAACAAGAAACCAAAACTACGTGACCAAAGCTCCCTTTAACGTCACTAGAAAAGTCAACAGATTTGGGGCTACTCTGAAAACAACCCAAGAAGTCTTCGGGTGTTTTTGTATTGGGGGGGGGGGGGGGGGGTGTATTTATTTACTTTAAAATCACATGCAATCATTTTTTATTGACCGAAATCGTCCTGCATCAGCATCTAGACAGACACTGCCAGTTTCAAATGAGTCAGGGAAGGGAAAAAGAAATAAAATCGCGACGCTGAAGAGAAACTGCGAATTTCCACAGCGCTCTTCCCTTTCCGGGGTCACCAGCTCCGGAGCAGACAGACCACAAATCCACCCAGCCCCGGACCCGGACCCGGACCTGGACCCGGACCCGGACCCAGACATGGACCCAGACCCGGACCCAGACCCGGGCCGTGCCGCACTCCCGCTCCGGGCCCGGAGCCGCTCCGGGCCGCCCGCAAAGGGGGCTGGGGGTGGCACCGGGCCCGGGCCGTGACCGGCGGAGGGGCCGAGCCCGTGAGGGCAGTCTGGGGACCCCGGGGACCCGCGGATCCCCCGCTCACCGGCGCATGGCCCCGCCGCTCCGCACTCCAAGCCCCGGCAGCGCCCGCGGTGCGCCGGGAGCCGCCCCCGGAAGGAGCGGGGGGAGCGGCCTGGACCGGGTAGAGCGGCCCTGACCGGGGAGAGCGGCCCGGAGCCGGGATGGAGAGCGGCCCTGACCGGGGAGAGCGGCTCGGAGCCGGGGGGGAGAGCGGCCCGGAGCCGGGGGAGAGCGGGCCGGAGCCGAGGGAGAGAGGCCCGGAGCCGGGGGAGAGCGGCCCGGAGCCGAGGGAGAGAGGCCCGGAGCCGGGGGAGAGCGGCCCTGACCGGGGGGAGCGGCCCTGACCGGGGGAGAGCGGCCCGGAGCCGGGGGAGAGCGGCCCTCGAGGTGCTGCACTTAGCGCAGCCTTGGTAAACAAGCATGGCAAGCATCCCCCAAAAACACTCGCTCCCCTCTGCAGCTAAAGAGACGAGAGAAAATTTAATGCAGGGCTCAAGGGTTGAGATAAGGACTGGAAGGGATCTCTCATCAAATGACGGGCAAAGCAGGCTCAACTTAAGAGATATAAATTTATTACTAACTAAAGCAGAGCAGGATAATGGGAAGTAAAATCACCCCTGAGAAACACCTTCCCTCACCCGTCCCTCCTGCTCCAGCAGCGCCGGGAATGGGGTTGCGCTCAGTTGCTGTGCTTTTCCCGATGTCAGGGACACCGCGGGGTCCCTCCCACGGGGGACAGTTCTCTCTGAACTTCTCTGATCTGAGTCCATCTCACCAGCACCAGCTCTCTGCAATCCGCTGCAGTGTGAGCCCATCGCACAGGCAGCAGCCGCCCTCCAAGTGCTGCAGTGTGGGGCACTCTGCCACGCCGTCCTTCAAGGACAGAATGCTCCAGCCTGGGAGCAGGGCACCTCTAGGGCTCACAGCCTCCTCTCAGGCATGCCCCTGGCTCTGGCACGGGCACCTCCATGGGCTGCAGGTGGATCTCTGCATCCCCGTGGTCCTCTGTGGGCTGCAGGGCACAGCTGCTTCAGCATGGTTCTCACCACAGGCTGCAGAGGAATTTCAGCCCCAGCACCTGGAACAGCTCTTTGCCCTCCCTCCTTGTCCAATGACCTTGTTTCTCACACAGGTTTTCACCCTGCACTTCTCTGGCCGCAATTACAACTGTGCCATAATTTTTTTTTCGTTTTCTTTCTTCTTAAAACTGTTCCACAGAGGCATTGTCACCTTTCCTAATTGGCCCTGCCTTGGGCAGTGACTTGTCCATCTTCTGGTGTCTGCTTCTGCTGGACATGGTGGAAGCTTCTGGCAGCTTCTCACAGAAGGCACACCTCCAGCCACCCACACAAACAAAACAAGGCTGTTCAAAACCATGCAGAGCCCTCCAAGGCAGCATTTCTGTTACCAGTCTGCAGGCACAGCTGGAGCACAAAGCACACACTATTCCTGCACAAACTTCATCCAGTTTCTTACGGGAGCAGGTGAAACCCAGGCCAACACCACAAAGACTGGCTTTGAACAAACAACACATTTTATTGTAAGAAAAGAAACAAAGCTGGGTCATCATTTCAGTCCTCAGTTCCCAAACACCTCTGTTTTCTGTGGAGGCTTTATGTTCATCCTTTGCACTTGGGAGTGTTTCAATCAAATGCGATCCGAAAGCTGCGCTCCTGCTCCTTGCGGCGACTCTCACAGACTTTTGTCACCTCTTCCACCTTTCTCTGCAGCACAGCTGTGGGAGAAACAAGGGATTAATGTCACAGACCAGAACACAACCCTGCAGAGTTTTGCCTGTAGAAAGAAAAACTTTCTCATTGGCAGTCACTCAGATTCGACAGTGGACAAAGCAGGAGAAAAACTCAACCCCAAAGCATTACCAATAAAAGAATTTCTTCATTATTTAATGAACAGGGGGAAAAATGGGTCTCCTTTCTAAAAATTTAAAGGAAACAGATAGCTATTTTCACACACATTCTGTAAAGAATTCAGGTGGCATAGGAGGTGTACCAGATTTCTGGAAAAAGGCATATTTGGAATGTGGAGCTTAGCATAAGTGTTCTGAAAGAAAACACCTACTTAGACTCTGACCTAAGCCAATAATTCTATGTGAGCATGGAGAACAGTAGGCCTGCTTTCACACAAGTTGTGAGCATTTCAGTGCACTGTAGCCAAGCAGTGCACTCTGGGGCAGCTGAGAGGAGAGCTGCTTTATTCTGCCGTGCCCCCGTGTGGCTGCTACCAGTTAAAATCCAAATGGCACAAAATTCCGGAACACTTCAACAGGAGGCACTCCCAGGGAGAAAAGATCCTTCTTTCTGTCTTTTTTTAGTATGACTCCACTGTCAAGTGTCCACTCCTGAGTGCATCTCCTGCTCTGCACTGGATCTCCAGCTATTGAGGCTGTGAAATTCCCACATTATTCCTCTAGTTCCCCCACCTGCAGATCAATGCAGGCTGCTCCATCTTACCTGATGTGCCTTCCCATTTTCAGAGTGGGTAGGGTGATACCACTGAACACACACACTTCCCCTCACCAACCTTCCTGCATAACAGGCAAACCCCACACTCTCTCAGAAGCTGAACTATAATCTCAGTCTGACAGAATGAGTAATAAGGTTTTCAAGTTCTCTGCTATGCACTGATGCATTTAAGGAAGGCTTTTTTTGGTAAAACATATCCATTGCCAGGAGAAACTTCTCATCAGAGGCCTCTAATCAGGCACATCAGGAAAATTCAAGACCAGAGGGGACAGTGCCACTGAAGGTGAAGATTCCTCAGGTACCTTCAGG
>NC_031772.1:16311831-16349351 GCF_001522545.3 Parus major | reverse complement strand
GCTGCGATTGGCTGTTGGGGCGTGAGGGGCGGGGCGTGTTCGCGTTGCTGTGGGGACGGGGGACGCGGCCGCGGGGCCGGGGTGCGAGACAGGGGACACCGGGATAGGGACACCGGGACAGGGGACACCGGGATAAGGGACACCGGGACAGGGGACACCGGGACAAGAGACACCGGGATAGGGACACCGGGACAGGGACACCGGGACAGGGGACACCGGGACAGGGACACCGGGACAGGGACACCGGGATAAGGGTGCGGGACAGGGGACACCGGGACAGGGCTGCGGTACAGGGAGGGTACACCGGGCCGGAGGTGCGGCGTTGGAGCCGCCCGACAGCGGGGACGCGGTGACGAGGATTTGTCAGTGCGGGTCCCTTCTCCCCCACCTGCGCCTGGAGCCGGGCCGGTCCGAAGGCCGGCGGGTGGGCAGAGGACTTTAGGAAGAGTTCTGCCAGGTCCCTCGTAAGGTTCGAGCTGTACTTGCTACAAAAGGCAGCTGAGCAATCGGTCCATAGTCTGGGCACAGAGGGAAAAGGCTTGGTATTATTCCCTCGGGATGACGGGGCCCGAGGGAGCAGCAGCTCGAGTGCTCGCAGGGGAAGTTTAGGTTGGATATCTGGGAAGATTCTTCTCTCAGATGGTGGTCGGGTGCTGGAACAGGATGCCAGGGAAGTGGTCACAGCCCCAAGGCTGACAGTGTAAAGAGCATTTGGACAACGCTCCCAGGCACATGGTGGGACTCGGGCTGTCCTGCACAAGGCCAGGAGTTGGACTCACCGATCCTGATGGGTTAATCCCAGCTCAGCATATTCTTTGATTTTATGTTCCATTTTCCATGTTTTGTCATCACACATACAGGAACTTGGCTAAACCTTTCCTTCCCAAACACACAGCAGGAAAATTGTGCTTTACAGGCCGTTCCAAGCACATTTGGTTCCTGCTTTATCTGTCACTTGTTTTTTTCCGTATAGGTGAGCAGTGGGTATGGATATTGACAGCGTGTTCTCAGGCTCTTCTCTGCAGAGCCTTGCCAAACTGCTCCGTGATGCTCCAGAAGAGGATGATAATGATGATGACGATGATGTGGTGAGCCTTTCATAAGAGTTGCTGCTTTTTTTACATATTGTACCATAGCCTTATGCTGTTAATTAAGGAGAACCAAATCTCTTTTTCTCCAGAGTGAGTAGAAACAGGATGAAAATCTTAGAAAGTTTTGGACTGACTGAAACAGCTCGAGGATACTTTCTGAGTAACAAGCTCTTGAGGGAGATAATGAGCAAGATGCCCCAGGAAAACAAGAAAACATTGTGAGCACAACATAGGAGGGAGGTTTAGTTTTTCAGCCTGAAGGAAATGAGAACGTGGAGTTGAAAGAGCTTTAGATACTTCAGCCTTCCCCCTACATTTCCCTGAACTCTGCTGGAGATGAAGGCAATTGCAGCCACATATGAGGGGGAAAATTTGCTTCTCAATTTCTGATTAAGGACCAAAATATCCAGAGGCAACTGAGTGTATTAATTGTATATGTCAGGCATTGAAAACTGTAGAGATAATTGATCACTGAAGTACAGTAGGTATTTTGGTGGTTGTAAAACAGGGAAAGGTGAACAATCATTCTAAGGTGTACAATCTGAATGAATAATGAGAGAAATATCCAAATGTATTCTTTTATATCAATTCCTCTCAGCAGCAGATGAAAATCCCAGTGTTTGGAGAACATGCATTATTCCTGCAACATGCAACACCTGCTTTTATCTAGGCCTGCCTGTGTGCTGGGAAGAAATATTGCCAGGAGCCCCACAGGTGCCAACAATGTAGAAGGCCTCTGTGAAAGCTCAAAACTTTGCCAAGTCTCTCAGGATTTTCAAAAGATCATATTATGAATAAAAAAAAACCCAGATAACAAAAATGGCAAATGCCTGAGTGTTCCTCCAAATCAACAAAGAGCTGGCCAGGCCCAGTAGTGGCACTGCAATTAATATTTGGGATAAAAGGTGTGCCTATTCCTTGAAGTTTTCTTTCAGTGGGTTGTAGATGTGGTCCTTCACACTCCAACTATCCTCCAGCTGTTTAATGCCTGCCTTTTAAACCCTGCATTATGGCTGTACATCTCTGCAGTAAACATCCTGATTTTAAAAATAATTTGTTTACATCTTATTAATAAAATGAATGACACTTCAGAGACAGAAATGGAAAATTGCCATGAGGGATGTCAATTAAGTCTGAGTAAATCTGGGTAAATTGAAATCTTTATTTTGATTTAATTTAATGCTCTGTGCATATGAGGCTCTTTTATTGAACCGAGGAATCTTCATATATAGAGAAATTCCTCACATTGGCCTATTAGCACTAAATTGATTCATAATTAGAGGAAAATGTTGTTGCCTCATGATCTCTACTGTAAAAAGGAATCCAAATGCTGTGATGGGGCTTTCATGTAGCACCCTTGGTTTCCTGTAATATTTTCATGGCAGGCAAAGCATGGAAATTCTGCCAAAATGCCATGGAAACCAAAACTCACAAAGCACATCTGTCTGTATTACTGGGCTTCTGTGAGTCCTGCTTAAACCCTGCGTGTCAAGGTCACTTTCTGCTTTGTAAGAGTGAAGAAAAGAGAATATTCAGTGGTTCAGTCATAAAACTGTGGGATAATGTTTCTTCAATTCTATTGGGGATTTGTTTGACCTTAGATAATGTGTTGTATTTACTGACATTATGGTTGTAACCGAGCTTGGCTCTATAAAAATTGATTTAAGATGTTCTTGCCTTTCTCTGCAGCCACGCTGTTCTGTTGGTTCCATGACTCCTGGCAATGTTGGACCAGTAAAGAAAGAAACCACCAGTAAGGAGGAGTATTTGTGTGTTTTGGCATTCAGTCTCACGTCAGCAGACTGCAGCAGCTGTAGTAAGATACCACCGCAATAAAAGAGTGGTCACTGACCTTTGAGATGGGCAAAGCATGACATTTCTCACAATCACACTGTAAAATTATTCCTTTCCTGAAAGCTTAACTCTTAAAACATGCAAAGAGAAGCAGAAAGGGTAATGCCAGAGCAGCCTCCAGTGGAGATGAGAACAGCTCAGTGCACAGCCAGGGGCTGCAGGGATCATAACTGAGCAGCACAAGCTCCATATAAGTATTCAGGAAAGACAGAAAGATAGTTTTAGTAAAGACTTGGCAAGGTTAATGTTAAGTTTTTTGGAGCTGATGCTGTCACATGATTGAGCAGTTTAGTTAAGAGCCCTAAGAAAGGCCAACAAGGGCCAGGGTGAGTTTTGCAGGAAAAGAACTGTGGCAAATATAATAGCTTATTTTTGCTCGGAATTCCAACAATAACCAGAGATTCTACTCTAAAAAACTTCAAGTTTCACATTTACCAGCTTGCTAAAATAATATTTTTCCATGCAGGACAGACATTAACCATATTATTCTGCCAATAAACTTTCATATGTCTTAAGCACCTTGTCTGGACTGTGCCAAATGGGAAGAACTGGATTTCTATGTGAGGAGGTGGTCCTTTTGTGAATGACTCTGCTCACTGAAAATCTCATGTCAGGGAAGATCAGTATTTCATCTCTCTACACTTTACTGATTTTGAAGTGCTAGATATTATATGCCAGAAAGGAGGATTTCCAGGAAATAAAGGTTGGGTAAAGGAGATTTAAGAAAGGAAAACATTCTCCTTCTGTAAATCCTCATTCATAAGATAGTGAGGTGAAGAAGACTGTAATCATTACCTAGAATGCTTTTAATGTAAAGACTTTTCTAAAGACTAGAAATACTTTTCTAGGCTTTAGAAATGGCTTTTCTTCTTTATTTTTTTCATTCTTGAAAAATATTCTAAGCTTTCAGCAAGCCTTGAGGAACAGAGACGTTTCAAAATGTGTCACTGTGATTTTTCTCCTCACTTACAGGTACTTTTCAAGTGAAATCTGAAAACAAGAAAACCATTTGGAATACAGAGGAGGTCCCAGAAGGATCTGAATTTGATGATACCTGGGACCCTAGAGAAAAGCCAGAGTAAGAGAGCTGAGACTGCCTGTGTGGGCTTTACATAGCATTAATGGAAATGAGAGTTAAACAGCATCTACAGCCAGCTGAAAGGCTTGTGTCGTGCAAGAAGAAAGGAAAGATATCAGTGTTGCATCTAAAGCAACATGTGAGGAGTGGTTTTAACCCCTCTCTTGAAATCTTCTGATCTCAGAACAGAAACATAGTGTTGGTTTTTCCCATCATAAGTTTATGTGCAGTGTCAGTTACTTGTATAAAGTGGGATTAGAAGGGGAAGTAGGTCAGAAAAACGATTTATTAACTTTAAAATATGCCATTTGTGTGAAATACCTGCTTTTTCCTGCTGCAACTGAGATGCATCCATTTCTCCATACTCATAAATTCATAAAGTACTCCAATGTATATTTGCATTTCAAAGATTTAAGCTCTTTAGAGACAAATAGTACTGCAGGAAGAAAAGCTGTGTGCAGGCAATTTTGAGCTCTTAAATCTTGTCATTCAATCTTAGTCTGTCAAAGCACAACTTAATACCAGAGCCTTTTCCCTTGCTCATAGAAAAACAGTAGCAAAAATATTCTTGAAATCAGGCATGTAAATTGTAGTTTGTAGAGGTCAGAAAGCCCTGAGGGACAGTCCATAAAAGCAGCTTTTGCATTTCCAATCCATGTTTCAATGCCATGTCCTGAAGTGTTAAATACTGCAGCAGATGGACTGTAGCCCATGAAGCTGCACATTGTGCACCAGAATCTTCACTTTTTCCTGCAGGAAAGTCAGGACAGGAGGTTTTCAATTTCCCAATTAAACACAGGACTGTAGCCCACCTGAACAGGGACTCAGCCTTTCTGAAAATGAGATTTTCAATTTCCCAGTTAAACACAGGACTGTAGCCCACCTGAACGGGGACTCAGCCTTTCTGAAAATTATTTGGATTTCACCCTCACGCACAATTGTCCTTGAAATGACCACCTGTCAGGTACAGGACACACTCTCTCTCTATTGTGGGCACAAAGAAGATTTTCTCGTGCCATCCTTTGACCCTTCCCCTCTGCAGTGCTTCTCCAGCCTCAAGCAGTTGTGCCCCATGTTGCACAGATGAAGAGAGAGTACAAGTCTTTCTAATAGTTCATCAAATGAAGCAAAGAAAATGTCCTAAAAGGAAAACAGATGGCTACAGAGGTGCATCCAGAGCTATTAGACACATTTGTCATTGACTTAGGAATTATTACATATGCAGATGCACACTGGAGATATGAAAGACTTTCTAATAGCTTAGACAAGTGATCCACCCCAGTAATTTTGCTGAACTTAGTAGGAGTAGCATATGTTATAAATACAAATTCAGTTTTCATTTCCTCGTTCATTAATTACCAAGAGCAAGGGAATACGTGATGCTACATTTTGTAGATGTGAAGGAGAAGAAAATAAATGTTGGCTGAATGCAAAACAACTACAATCTGGCTTAGAGCATTATGCTTAGGCTGCAAGAATATCCTAAAGGACAGAGCAGAGCACATGTAATAGACATCCCCCTTTTCAGATCCATTCCCCAGGGGTTTGTGGTGTTTGACTGGTTGATAAGCATCGTGTCCACTTAGGGAGCGTTTCCTGCTCCTGCAAAGGCTGGTGAGGGAAGCAGAGGCAGCATGGTGAGTGCTTTGGGAGGTGGAGTGGATGATCTCCACCTGTCTTCCAGCTGTCTCAGTCATGGCTCTGAACAGAAACCCAGTGCAGATGGATTGGAGCCTTGAAGGGAGCCTGCAGAGGAGGAGAGACAGTGTGAGAGGGATTTTCAGTCCTCTGAGAATCACAGTCTCCTTTCATCTCCTGCTCCAGTATTACGAGGCAATGACTTCTCTTTGGCAGGTATGAGATTTCATTCAAGCAGCATGTGGGAACAGAGGATGTCTTCTTTGGGATGACTGGGAAAGACCCCTCCACTGCCTGCTGTGAAGATATAGTGGTGAGCTGAGCCTGGAGCTCTGATCCCTTCTTTGTGCTCTTTCTCTGCCCTTTTCCATCCTCCCTGCTTTTTGAGGGACAGAATGTAAACACCAAGCTCTACTGCTGCCTTTGACCTCCTGTAGCATTCTCTTGTGATTCTCCACAAGAAGATTGTGGAGATTGCACACAAGAAGATTCCATTTGTAGATTTGTACTTGCTGACCTGAGGAACTCTTGTATCTCCTCAAGGACCAAGTGTACTCAAGGGAAACTGTGCAAATGCATATGCCCCATATAAACTTATAGGGAATAAAATGTAGCTCTAAGGTGAAGTTTCATCTTGGACACAGTTTTGGAGAGGAGAGGGACTGGGAAGAAGATTTTTTTCATCTTCCTGCTTTTTTTACAAGGTGTGTGGGCTAGCAGAATGCTACAATGCTGACAGCTTTAAGGTTCCAGCTATCAGATCCTGCCTCATCATTATATAATCAAAGACCTCCCTGGTTTCTGAGCTCCAGGACAGAACTGCTGTGTTATCTTTCTAGCAGAAGTAAACTGCCCCTGCAATACACAAAGCCTGAGGCTTTTGCTGGATGTTGAACACCTGTCAAGCACATTAGCAGCTCAGGATCTGGAAGAGAATAGGATATCAATACACATCACTAAGCTATTGAAAGCAGTCATTATCACTGTCGTATTTTCTCTGATACAAATTACCTACTCAAAACGTTGCTCTTTGATACTACCATTGAAATATTCATGAAAATGAGTTATTTTATGGCTTTTAGGGCAACATATGTAATCACAGCTTTACCTCTGCCCATCATTTTAGGTTAAAATCAAGCTGCCAGAGACAAAGTACTCAGATATCACATTAGACATCCAGGACAAGGTTCTTGACCTTCGAACTCCCAAAAAGTAAGTGTAGCACAATTGATAGAAGTACAGTTAATATCCTGTTTGAAATGGGGTTTAGCCAAGCTTTTAACTGCAGTCTGTGTGGAAAGCAAAGCTGAAGACTGTACTATTAATTGCTCATGAAAAATAAATATTCATGAGCATAGTCCATTCATAGGTGTACAATCTGCTGGCTTTGAATCTGTGATATTGTCCAGTAAAAAGCTTTAGGACAGATTTTGGCTATTTAAAGAACAAGGCTTCAAGGGCTCAAAACATCTGGAAAAAAGCTGCCCAAGGTCTTGAAAGACTTAGTCTAGTATTTCTAAGCACTAATTTGTACAAATGTATATGACTGAAGATGGTAAAAAAGTCCAGATGAATTTTCAGTAGCTGAAAGCTAAATTATGGACATATCCAAGCACAGATGCAGAGATGGAAATGTTACAAGGTTCAATCTAAAGAGATTTCCTTTGATTTTTTTTTTTAATGGGGCTATTTCAAGCCTACAAAGATAATCAACTGACTGATACACTCATGGATTTCTCAGTCTTCCTCCATCTCTCCCTCAGTGTGCTATTCCCCTGCCTGACATTTCCAGATAATTCCCATGTCTGTTTTGCTCAAAGTCCTCCTTCACAAAGATTGCTTTCATAAGGAACCTTAATCCTCCCTGGGCTGACTTGCTGCACTGAATGGGATGTGGGCAGATCTATATGTGAATGGCCTTCTGCAGATAAATTCAAGGTGCAGGCTGTGGATTAAGGCCTAAATAAGTCCCCAGTAGACTAACTATAGAAAAGCCATTTTTCTCTGCCAAAACCAGGCAGAGTCAGTTACCCTGTGCTTGGTTTTCACCAAGGATGCAACAGGAGTGGAAGAAGGTTTGGGAATGTTAGTTTTGAAACTGGAAAGTTGGGAGGAATAATTGTTCAGTTAATGACTTGCCGAACCTGTGGGCAGTAAAAGAAGTAGCTTAATGCAATGCTGCAGATGTAGGAAAACCTCAGCATCCTTTTCCTTTTGCAATTCTATCTTTTTGGTGACTCAGATCTGCCATTATATCCTCAGTACCCAGCTGTCTCTAGTCACAAGCATAGCAAATAAAAAGTTCACCATAAATCTGATGGTTGCTTGGGTACAGCTTGAACCAGTGCTGCTTTCACAAATATAAGTGCAAGTCTTCTCAGTATGAAGGAAACAATCAAGATGTCCAGTTCTACATCCTGAAAAACTTTGTTCTCCCACAGATGGGTAGGAAAACTCAAAGCAACTACTTCCAGCTCTGTAGTTCTGGGGCTGCTTCTAAGCCAAGCAGCTTTTAAATGATGGAAATTATTCAGTCTTGCTGTGTGTGAGGTATTGCAGGAACCCCACAACCTGTGACAATAATGAGATCTATTGGAATAACATTCCCTGGCATACTGACTGAGGAATTGCAGGAGTAACTTGCAATGACAGCTCAACTGCTCACCTGATCTGAGGCACTGACATTCTCTGTGTCCTCTTTTACAGGAAGCTGCTGCTGCACCTCCCCTACCCTGTGAACAGCAAGGAGGGTAGAGCTCGATTTCTCTCTGAAGAGGAGATCTTGGAAGTCACCTTGAGAGTATCAAGGAAGTTTGATTTCATAAATTTTTCTGATGGATAGAGAGATGGATAGAGAAAGTTTGCAAAAAGTAATGTTCTAGTTTGAAGTCTTTTGGAAACCCAGCTTGTTCTGAAATAGTAGATTTTTTTTCCCTTGAACAGTCCAGGGGAATGTCTCTGGAGAAATGAGTCAGGAGGAACACAGTACCCACAGGTTCTAACAGCTGATGCTGTCTGGCTCTTACACTGCCCTGGTTAACTTTGTGCATCCTTCAGTCTGACACAGACCCTGTGAATCAGAAAGTGGGAGATTTCAGTTCTGTAAGCCAGAAAAAGCCTTTTGTGTGGCTGTGGCTGAGAAGTAGCACAGTGAGGCTCTGGACAATGAGTCTGGTGCTTTGGTACCATTTCAAGACTTGCAGTGTCCTTGAAATGTGCTAATGTCCTTGCTTGGTCTCCAGTGCTGGGAGTGCGGCCAGTTCAGAATCTTCTCTTGCCTATTTCTTGGTGAGAAGATCAAAGTTCTTCTCTTCCTCCACATCTGAGGCTCTTTTATACTGGCAGAACAAGTTAACCAGCTATAGTTGGATTGCTGAACATCTCAGCTCTTTTGAACAGTTTTTTGACAATTTATGGCTCAGTGTTGTCTGTTCATTTGCTGTCCCTCCACCTATTTTTCTGATCTTTCTTGATTAATAAAATAAGAGGTTCTAAGGAACAGTTCCAATTATCTTTGAGTCTGCCTTCTCTATATCATGTGAAAGTTGAGATAAGAGGAATTTTGCATAACAAAGCTTCTCTCAGAGGGCTGAAATGCTGCAAAATCTGTTCTTTGGCCTTCAAGTCCAATCTGGAGATACAGAGATGGATAACCAAGGTGTTTCTTTCAGTAGCTGCAGGGCAAATATATTCATTTAACATTGTTTGTCCTGCAGGAAATACTTGCTCAGTGATCAAAGTGGAGAGGACAAGCAGGCCCTGGCATGTTAAAGGTACACTCAACCAAAAGCCTGTGTGTATTTTCAGAGGAAAATGGCTTGAGTCCTGCATTCTTCTGGGGTGGAAATAGGAGAAAATAATTGACCAGCCAGGCTGCAGACAGCACCCATGCAGCTAAATTTGTGGCAGGCTGTAATGAGAAGCTGGATACTCCATGATGGATTGCAGATGCTGACAGTGAGTTTCAAGGTGTGGTCACAGTACATTTGTAATATACTGTGTTATAACTCCAGGACAAATTAGGCTGATGTCTGGACATTTCAACCACTTCCCTGAAAAGTGAACCATTGCTTGGGTCAAAATAATCCTAATCAACTTCTGCTTTAGCCTTAATGCACTGGAAAGCAGATACTTCAGTTATGATTCATCACAAGCTATGAAATGTGCTGGTGACACTCAGGGGCTACTCCAATTGGTATCTGCTTAAGTTTCCATAAATTAGATCTGAATGTCTCTTATTCCAAGGCTGTGGTTGAGCAGGACAATGTAGATGTATGAGAAAAGGCTGACATCATTCCTCCTGACTCAGTTTTTCCCTCCTGTGCTTGCCAAACAAGCTGTTTCTTGGGAAAAGGTTGTCTTTGTGGTCCCTAGACAATATGCTGCTTAATTTTTGCATTTCTTATACATGTTACAAGAAAAGTGTAAGCTATTTATATGCATGTGGAGGTAACATTTGTCCAAATTAATTCAGTATATCCACAACTCTTCTGAGCCCTATGCCAGTGCTCTATCCACAAGGTTATATTGCCTTTTTAATTGGCAGTAGTAATTTACTAAGCCTAAATCATCGAGTTCTGCTTAATTTAATGTCAGTGTTTGATACTGAAAACAGTGATGATTCTGGCTCATTGTGCCTCTCCCCAGTGTTTTAGTTTCCTCTGGAAATGAGCATATGCCACACTGGTATCCGTATCATAATTTATCTCCAAATATTTTTGAACCTGAGGGCATTTTATCAGCATTCAGGAGACAAAAATCTGAGGTAAGTATGTTCTGTACAAAAGCCAGCTGCAGAATAGGAAAGGGAAGTACAAATTTCTATTGCACAAGGGGGAGGCTGCAATGTGATTTCTTGCACCTGCTGGCCACTCACTCTGTGCATCCACCTCCAGGCTCCTGTAGGTCATCAGTCAGGGGGACCTGGCAGGTTGGTGACACTGAATAGGAAAAGGTTGATATCCTGGCCAGGGGGAGGCTGAAATCACAGAGTGAGGATAGAAGAACACAGGGAATAAACTCATAAGCAACCAGACTTTGTGTGTTCCACTCAGGAGAAGCTCTACTGCTCTTTTCACTAAAGTGGGGACACTGCTTCGGGGGTGGGAAGTTTGCTGGGCAGGATTCACTGCCTGAAAGCACCATCATCACCTGGAGAGCCTCTCACATTCTCACTTTTTTCCTATCAAGGACACAGAGGCTGCCCTAGGCAAAATTTTGAGGTTTGGGGTTTGGATTTTTTCCATATATCCTCCCAAAAGGAAGCTGGTTAAAACGACTCATGGGTTGTCAAAATTCCCAGGGATCTGGAGGCTACTGCCAGCTACAAGAGCTGCCTTTTCTGCACAGGCTTGAGGGCAGCTTTGCACTGTCAGAAATCCTCCAGGAGATGAACCCCCTTTGCTTCTGAACATCAGCGCTGCTGCCGAAGTGCCACTCCAGCACCTGCAAGCATCTTAATTAATCAAAATTATAAGCCCAGTTAAACAACCCAGCCATTAAGCCCCAGCCATTAAGCATCATCAAGCTTTATTTGGTTCCCATAAGAAGCAGCTTGATTAAATGTATTGCAGTTAAGTAGAGGGTACTGGAGATATGGAACTGAGATAGAGGCTTGTTTGCAGTAGTATCCCAATAAACTGCAGGTTCTCATCTCACCTTGTCACACATTCTGTCCTCCAGCTGTGGTTGCAGAGCCACCATCCCCATTTTGACTTGTTCCTGCCTTCTCTCAGAACTATGGTGGTGTGCTAAAATGCACAGCCCAGCTCACTCTCTGAATTTCACCTCTCTTCAAATTCCCCTTTGTCCACTTACTGTCCTGGGGCCAAGATACTTGCCTCATTCTGTAGCTTGAGGAAGAGAAAACCCAGGTGAGGTGCTCCTATAAACACCCAAGACAGTGCAAGAATTTAAATTATTCCCTTAAACCTGTAGGCTCTCATTCTCATCTTCCTCCAGGTCTGCTGTTGATATCATCATATACCCCATCTATTTGTCTTAAAAGACTACTTCATTTTTCTGCTATTCAGTTTAAAGTCTGTATCCAGACTTTGTGTACTTCTTGCACTGTGTGAAACACTGCTTTATCAGTATATCCTTCCCTCCAGACAAAGTTTATCTAAAATGACTAAGCTGTACCTACGTGTACAGACAAATCTGTCTCCCTCATGCTGGAGCAGCTCCTTTTCAACCTGCTGGTGTTGGTGTAGACTTTTTTACCCTCTGTCTGCAGCACCTGCAGCACCAATTCCTCCTTGTTCTCTGGGATCCCCTTCAGGAGCTGCTGCCACAGACAGTCATTGTTGTCTGCCCGTGGTCCTGGCTCCAGGGAAGGTGCCTGGAATATGCTGGGGGCTGGTTTATTTTTTTCCTGTGATCTTCACTAACAGGAGGTGATTTGTCTCTTGGTGTCTCTCTTTGTGTCTCTCTTCATTCTGTTTTCTCCTTCGGGCAGAATTCACTTTCAGATTGTGATGAATTCATCAGAGGATGGTGAACAGCATCCCTGTTTTTCCCTTTCCCTCACGATTGTTTGTTCTGTGCTCTTTTCAGGGGACTCTGATGTCTCCTTTCCTAAGTGCTTTATCTCCCTGGATTGTTGTCACATCAGGACATTTCTCACCAGAGCCTCCTGGCAGGTTGCAGTTGACAAATCTGACCCTTGTTGGATGTGCCTAATTTGGGTGAAGTGTGAGATTCATTTCCCCTCACTCAGATCAGTGCTGGCTGAAGAGCTCTGTCCTTCCTTGATGTGTGTCCTGTCTGTGAGGGTGGGAAGGGGACACAAGCACGAGCACCAGGGACAGAACCTGGACCACAGCACGAAAGCAGCAGATGCTGCAGGCTGTGTGAGGAGTGCTGACAGAATTGAGAGGCCTCATGAGGCCTTGCTTCAAATGTAGCCAGTACCACACGTGGAATCTGGTTGTGAAGAAATTAACCAAGTCAGAAAAAGCCAGAATCATTCAGAATTTCAGCCTTCCCCAAGGCCTGAAAAGTTTCTCTCTGCTTCCTGATGTGCGTCCCCACGTCCCAGATGAATACTTACAGAAGTTTCTGAAATCCACCCCAGGGCAACAGTGACACAGGCAACACAGGAATGCCTTTGGTTTTGGAGTACTTCTCTAGATCCGTATGAATCTTTGATCATTTGGGACTTTCTCATCTCAAGGCCTCCCTTTCATCTTTTTTCTCTGCCTTCACACACTCATTTCTGAAGAGAAGATCATAGGAAGTTGCCAGAACGATAGCAGATACTGTCCACCTGCAGTCCTTAGAGACCATCTCTCTGTAATTGGGTGTCTCCTTTGTGGCTTCCAGCAGCCTGGAAATTCACTTCTGATGCTGATCAATATTTTCTTTAACCATGCCATTTTAACTTGATGGTATCACAACCCAGCAAACACTGCCAAGAGTGCTGTGTGGTATTTACTGAAGCAATTCTCTGATTCTATTTGGCAACCTGTCTCCTGCAGCTGCCGAGCAGAGAGAAAAAGAGCCACACACCCCTTCTGGAAAACTCTTGTCATGTTGGACAGCTGTGAAAAAAGGAACAGGATAGGAATGGAGATGAACATAGCTGATTTTGTTAAGTCATCAGGTGATGTGGGCAAGGCAGACATTTGCCAAACAGTGGTAGATTAGGAACTGTACAAATGTAAGCACCAATACTTGAGTTTAATGACATGGTGAGCTCTGTGTGGGTTCCACCCCTCACAGGGGCCCAGGTAATGAGAGTTTATATCAGCCCTGGGGCTTTCTGTGACTGGGAACCCTGGTGATGGGATCTCCTGACTCAGATTCCTGTAGCTGTGTCCCCAGGCTGCTCTTGGGGGGTACTGTGGCAAGCTGGCAAGTTTATAGAGGGGAATGAGGGAGTGACTTCACCTGGGAGAGTCAGCTACACCTTTTCTCACCTGAGCTGAGCCCAAGGGACCCAGAGGGCTCCATCCAGGAAGAGTTAGGTGACAAAGAGCAGCTCTGTGAGAAACTAGGTGAGCAGGGGCTGTGTTTAAGGCAAACTAAATGGTGGGTGTGGAGACTCTGGAAGTGATGAAGTGATGTGAACTGCGCAAAAGCAGGAGAAGAAAGACATTATCAAAGTTTCTTCAAAACCACTGTGTTGAAAGGGAAGTTCAGAGCAGACAGCCACCCTGAGCTTAGGGCTGATGAGATACCTTTTTTAGAATGTCACCAGCACTGAAAATCCTCTGCTGAAAGAAGCTGTGGGAAGGGGACTGTGCCTGGAATAGCTATGAGGTTCCCAAGAGGGCCAGAGCGCTTGGGTCATGGAGATTTATTGGGCTGGGAACCTTGTCTCACTCTGGGGGTCAGACTAAGCTGGCCCATTGCAATTACTTTTATCAACAGCAGATGAAAGGGGAATTGGTGTTGGGAGTTCATGAACCCTCTCAAATGCTCCCAACAGCCCGAGTCTCTGTGCTGTCCTTGCAGCACCTATTTCTGGGTAAGCAGAGTCAGTGTGTGCAGTGCCTGGGTGACAGATTGCTGTGCCCTGACCTGGAACAGGGGATGTCACATCTAGTTTTAGGCCTACATGCATATGCATGCTTGCCTCCATCCTTTTCCCTATTTAGAGCAGTCTGTGTTTATTAAAAAAAACAAAACACCAAAACAACCCTAAAAAAACAAAAAAGCCCACCCACAAAAATAAATACCACAGTCTTTTGCTCTAAATCAAATCTAAATTATCAGTAGGTAAACAGATAAATGAGGGCATTAGAATTGTTCTTATTCTGGAGCCAGGTGCTATCTTCAGACCAGGGGTAGGGCATCCCTTGGATGAAAAGTTTCACAAAGATTCTGCAAGGTTGTCTTGAACCAGTGCTTGGAAAAGAGAGCTGAAGGTGATTAACTGCTTGCTGTGATACAGATGCTGAATGAAGAGAATGGCTGAAATAATAGAAAACCCCATTTCTGCTCTCTTGCATCACGAGTTCCCAAGTTTATGCTCAGTGAGTTTATTTAAATTGGACCACTGCTTCTATTTGGAACTAATATTTTTGTTTTCTTGAATAAAATGTGTTTTCCAATGTTGCTGCCCCTCCCCAAACCACAGCCAAGCAGCATCTCAGCCTACTTTCTTAAATCAAGAGAATTGTTTATGTCCTTGGGAGCTGGCATAATAACATCTGAAGGAAGCCATGAGACACAACAGGAATTCATTTGTAAGTTAATGAAAGCTGTGCAGTGCAGCATAAGGATGATCAGGGCAGGTCTTGGGCAGCATTTGTCAAGCTAAATTCCTTTCTGTTGAAATTGCTCTCCTCGGAAGAATCATGGACCAGCTTAAAAACCACTTCTGTACAAATTCGTTATACAGAATTCCTTGCTATAAAGATGTCTGACAGAACAGGGTACAGGACAGAAACAGGAGAAAGGTGATATGGATCAAAAAAGAAAGAGAAAATTGCTTAAATGCCCTAGGAGAAAGGGGGGGAAAATAGTACCACTTGGGTAGTGTGGCAAATTTTCCATGGAATTTGTCACTTGGAGCAGAATGTTTTGGTACTCGCTGGAGGGGACTGAACTGGAGATGGGGTGATGCCAAACACCTGATAAGACCGAAGCACACAGAGCCTGAACCCATCTGAAGAAACCCTGAAAGAGCTGGGAATGAGTTTGTGTGCAAGAACCTAACCAGAAGACGAGCTGCTGTAGTGAGCAAGGTCAACCTTCCCCCTTGATTTGGGATTGCTCTTGTGGTGGGAAAATGAGGTCCTACAGTAAATATGGATTTGAATGCTAAAGCTCTGCCTCAGTGCAGAGAGCAGGTGGACAGAGCAGGCCAGTGGTGGAATATCACAGCATCTCTTGGGCTATGAGTCAGACCAGACTCATCACCATCATGCGGCTTTCCCGTCACAAGGACGTGTTTGTCCCCTCTCGGACTTGCGTTGCCCTCAAGGAAAAGCAGCCACAGCTCAGTTCTGTGCCTTGCTCTGCCACAGATCTGCAGCAGGATGCTGTGCCCAAAAGAACAGACCTGCTTCAGTTTCCTCTTCTGCAAAGCCAAGAGGCAGTGTGGCAATGGAGATGCCCATGGCCAAGTGCCCTCCTGAGGAAAGGGCTGGAAGAGAAGCTGGGGGTGTCACCAGACCTCTCCCACATGGAGATGGTCCTGTGCTTTTCCTGCCTGGGAAGAGCGAAACAGAGTCAATTTTGCATGTGTGAACAGCCTGTCTCAAATGAGAGCAAGGAGCTGAGTTGCCAAAGCCTGTTTTCTATGGATGTGTCCTGCAGTGCACACAGGAGGATCTAACGTGGCCCTCAGCGATCAGAGCTCTGCTGCAGAGCAGGATGTGCCTGTCATCCACATGGATCGAGATGCCTGAATCAGCACACTCGTTTCCCCAACAGTGGGAGCATCAGTAGGTTTATTTTCCATCTAGATGCCTGTTGACATGCATGGTGTAAACCCATCATTCCAGCTAACACTGACAGAGGCGGAGAGGTCTCATAGTAATTAACCACCAAGCTCAGATGTTGCTGAGAGTGGGAGGGCAGAGGAGCTGCAAACAGCATACTAGCATCAGCTGCCTCTTTCTTACAAAAATAAAATCTGCCAAACAAGTTTAAATTGCTTAGAAAGCTCTGGGAGTTGGAAATTTTAAATAAAAAATAAGAATAAAAAAAAGAAAGAAACCCTGCAATTGCTCTGGGGAAGGAAGAGAGAGGCAGATCTGTGGTACTCTTAACAGAGCTGCCAAGAGCCCAGCTCAGAGTAGCTAGAGGAGATAGACATCACACTTGCAGTGATTTCTCAGACTGGAAGGGGTTAACCAAGCTGTTAACTTTTCCATTCCCAGCACCTCAGGCTAGAAGATAAAGTTGAGTTCCCAGGAAAGACCCCATCTCCAAATATTGGCAAGCTGTGAGCTACAGCCGGTGTTTGGCTGAGACTAATCCTTGAATTATGAAATGCCTGTGTTCCCCAAGGCTGATCATCAGCCTGAGCCTCAAAGATCCACTCGCAGCACCTGGAGCCCTGTACTCACAGGTAAGTGGAGGCAGTGGCTTTTCCATTTGCTGCAATGCTGCAATTCTGCTTTTTAAGGGAAGAAGAGTTGGTGGATAGTGGGTCAGGCACTTTGGGCACTCCTCAGAACTGGGCTGAGGAGCAGGAGTGTCATTTACCTGACCCAGAGCCCCCTCCCTGTTCTCTGTTGTGTGGAATCTCAGCATGCAGCTACACCCTGCACAAGTGAGGCAGCCCAAAATCACCCGTTTATTTTCCTGTCTCTGCTTTATCTTACTGAGATCTCGTCTGCTGCCTCCTGGCCTGACGCTCAGCAGGCTGGTTCGGGTTGCCAAGGGAAGCAGACATTGCTCCCCAGGTCTCAGCTCACCACTTGCTGCTGCTGTCTGAACTCGATTAAGATAAGGGGCTCTGTGGGCAGGGACACGGCTGCCCTCTTGCTGATGCAAAGCCAAGTGGGCTGGGAGCTTTCAATAAAAAGTAATTAATGGTAAAGCAGACTCCTGCAATCCTGCCGTCTCTTCTATTTCTGTTACTTGGGCTTTTAAAGGCAACGGGATCACAGTGGTTTGACTTCCTTCTCTAGCCAAAAAAAGGAAGCACACTTAATCTGGTGACCTCACATCCATCTTCTGCCCTTTATTAGCACCATCTGTCTCCTTCTGCCTGCTGAAAGGCGACTGTGCCTATCCCCATGGCTGGGACAATACAAATATTGCTCAATTCCAGCAGTGCTCCAAATGCAATTACTCAATTGCAGTGTTAATTGAATTATTTGAATTTAATTATCCCATTAGGACTTTTGTCAGTACAGTCTAAGCTGTTTGCTTTCTCTCTGGGCTAGCATCACAATGCAGCACCTGGCCACACAGGGCAGGACTGGTTTTACTCTCTCAGACCTAGTTAGGCTGAGGAAAATCTGGCACTGCTCAGAAATGCTGCTCTCAAGTTCAAGGAGAGGTGTCAAGGCTGCAGGACCTTCTTCCCTCCAGTCAAAGCACAATACTTGTAAGCAGAGAACAGGGACTGTTTGTGCAGAAATAATTTTGTGCAAAGAGTTAGTGATAAAAATACTTGTGAGGGTTTTGTAAGTGAAGGAATCAATCCTAAAAGACGCTTGGCAGAAATCAGAAGGAGCAGTTGCACAACATGAGCCTGAAATAGGGACAATATATAGTCAGTGAGACAATTGCTAAGGGCTGCTTACAGTCCACACAGAGGGGCTGAGACGGGGCTGCAGTGTGAAGTTCTCCAGTTCTTGTGGTAAATTCACCTGGGCAAACAGAAAAACTACTTGGAGTTTATTTCTGATTCCTATCCCAATATCCTGCCACTATCACCAAATCACAGAACTGTTAGGGTGGGAAAGGACCTCTGGAGATCATCTAATCCAACCCATCATTGGGTTTTCCTCACTCTTAACATCATCCAGAGCCCTGACTCGTGGTGTACACTATCATTAAAAAGGGTACTCAAATCTTTCCCTCCCTTCAGCCACAGGAGCTGCCCTGGCTGATGCAGCATCAGTTTAGAGCTGCGACAGGAGCACTGGAAATAGCCCTGCCTATCTCAGAAGGAGCTTTTCACCCACAGCTCTTCTCCTGCGAGCAGAGCTCAGGCTGTAGTGCCTCTGCTCTGCAGCAGCCCAGAGCTCTGACTGCCACAGCCAGCCTGAGCTCTGCACCTGATGTCTGTGTGCTGTGCTTTGGAAATTCTTCACTTGCCTGAAAGCTGCTGCCCTTGCAGCTCTGGGAGCAGAAGTTCCTGAGATTTGCAGGTGCAGGTATCACCCTCCCAAGAGACAGCAGCGTGCAAGGCGAGGATCTCCGAGGTGGGGACATCTCTGGGGTCGTGGGGCTTCTTGGGGCCGTGTATCAGCTGGTCCTTTTCTTGATGGGAGCCCCTATGGAACCCTGTGGGGTTGAAGTTTGCTGGGATAGTGCTTCCTCAATCCCTGGTGAATGAGGATGGAGGAATCCATCCTTTAGACTCTTTGCCCCACTACACCCCTCCCTCACACTCCCCTGTGCTGCATGGTTTTATTGAGCCAGTGGGGCACCAGAGAGGAAGTAGAGGTCAGAATCAGGGTGTGAAACTGCAATTTTGTGGTAGCCTCAGGTAAAATGCTCTGCCCCTGCAACCAGAAGTATCAAGGGATCATGGTTAATCACAGATATAAGGGGGATTAGGTGGTACACACAGTTGGGCTTTGAATATTTTTCTGCAAACATGGACTTTATCTGCCATGTGCCTCATTACAGAGACACTGGCACTTTGATCCTGGCTGATGTGGTGGAGTTTGAAGGTGGCAGGACCTGTTGTGGCTGTCATTTCTCAGTCCCACCTTGCAAACATCTCTCCCCTTCTGAAGGAGAGGTGATTTTCTCTACAGGGTGCCAGATCTCACCCAGCTTTGGTGAACACTGCCTCCATCAGACCCTCCTGGTGAGCCATGTGAGGCTGGAATACTTGGCATGGATGTACCAGGAGTCCTGCCCTCCTGATGGATGCCTGATTCATGACTCTGAATTTACCCTCAAAATACTTGAGAGGTTATGCCAAGAGAAAAGGATGAGCCTCTCTGGGGCAGAGTGGTGGCTAAACACCCTACAGAATAATGGCAGAGAAATGTGAAATTAGCTCCTAAAAAGCCTCAGAGGCTGAGTGATCCTCAGGGCTGCTCCCAATGTCCCGGGTGCCACATCTCACTGGTGCGGCTGCAGAGCTCTGTTTGCTGCTCAGGGTGCATTCAGCCCATTGTGTGGCACTGGTGGTTTGAATTTCCCAGGTTCTTTGCTGTGTTAATTCCTACATTCTCCAGTAAAACACCCGGGGCTCTGTCAATCCTTTCCTCTCCATGCCCATGTGTGCCTTTCTGCATCTCCAACTGCAGCACCATCCCAGTCTGAGAGACAACATCCCATCAGCGTTATCATCAAAGCCCTGCATTTCCCAACTGAACACTGGATTCCCATTCCTGTGCTATCTCAGCGTCTCTCCCCTCTGTACCTGCCCTGTTTCCCTGTCTGCTCTCTGGGATGTCTCTTTATTTCACTTCTGGCAGGTCTCAGGTCTTTGAAGCTCAGTTTTGCAAAGTTGCTTCAGTGCCAGCAGAGGCACCAAGGCACTGACTGGGGCTTTTCACAGGCGCCCACGGCAGCCTCCTGCTGAGGCTTCCTGGCTATTCCCCTGCCAAAATGGAGAGGATGTATGGGAAAAGCAGTAGCTTGGCACTAAGAAGCCTTCATCCATTACCCTGCTGTGCCCCAGGCTCTGTGGGGAATCCTGACAGGCTCCTGTTTGAAGCAGGAGGGAGCTGGGGGTGCTCTGAGCATCACCAGGGCCAGTGCAGCAGCAGCCCTGCCTGGGACAGGGGGGTGTGCATGTGCAGGAGCCACCCCCTGTCCCCTGCCAGCTCTGCTGCCCCTGCTGGGGTGGGTTTGCCATAAATCCATCCCTGTTTATGTCACAGGCAGCCAGAGCCAAGCCCGGGGGGCATTGGAAAGCAGCCTCTGGATTTGTAGTTTTGTTCTTTTGACTCTAACACCTCATTTAATATTTCACAGCCCTGGTAATGCATTCCTGTGCCAGAGACAAAGGCTGGCTGGAGGTTCAGCCACTGACATTTACATTATTAGGTTGGGGCTCCAGAGCTTGTGCTCAGCGAGGTGAGCAGGGTTCTTCCTGTGCTCCTAGCTGGAAATACAGGGTTGGCAAAAACCTTCTGGCACTTGACTTTTCGTGCTGATCCAGCTGATGGTTATGGATTGTGGATAAGAATCAGGATTTTGCTTTTGGAAACTTTATCCCAAGTTTTCTTTGAATCCGAAGTCTGGACTAGGGTGAAGCCATCAAGAAGAGTGTCGGGCCCACACAACCCCGAGTCAGAAGCTGTTTCCAGTTCTCCTGTTCTGAACAGCTTCCAGACCCTCTAAATACACAGGTTTAAATAATTGCCCTTCAGTCTGGAAATATTGGCTCCTCTCTTGTATCAAATAACACCTAATGTCATTGTTGCTGAAGGCAACTAGGATGAAATTGCCTGCCTTATTTTTCCCAGTGTGTTGGCTTTATGCATTTGGCAGCATTTGGAGTCAAATCAATCTTGCTTTCCTTTCCTGGACAGGTACTTAGTTTTGCTGATGTCAGGGTACAGCTTTAGTGCAAGGAAGGGAGAGGAGGCAAACCATGGCTCAGGACACAGGGGATTGAGTTCCAAAGTCCCACAGGCTCAAGGAAGCTTGAGGTTAGTGCATTAAATCATAGAATGGTTTGGGTTGGAAGGGATCTTAAAGACCACCTCACTCCACCCCCTGCCATGGGCAGAGACACCTTCCACTATCCCAGGCTGCTCCAAGCCCCATCCAACCTGGCCTTGGACATTTCCAGGGATGGGGCAGCCCCAGGTCCTCTGGGCACCCTGTGCCAGGGCCTCACCCTCATTGTAAACCACTTTTTCCTTATGTCCAATCTAAACCTGCCCTCTATCAGTTTAAAGCCATTCCTCCTTTCCTACCACTCAATTCACTTGTTAAAAGTCCCTCTCCAGCTCTCTTGGAGCTCCTTTAGATACTGGAAGGATATTCTCCAGATTGAAGAGGTTGTCCAGGCTGAACAATCCTCATTTTCTCAGCCTGCCTCTACAGAACAGGTGCTACAACCCGAGTTTCCCTGGCCCAGTGCTGCTACCTTTGTAGAAAAGGGCTGGCAGAGGTCTGGAGAGCTCAGTTTTGTGAGTGCTGATGTCCCACATGCTTGGGGATGGTACCTGCTGCAACCCAGGTGTTCCTTGGCCTGCACCAGAAGCAAAGCTGCCTTTCAAATAAAGGCCATTGGGTGTTCTGGAGAGGAGTTTCAAGGGACAGCCCTCCTCACTAAAGTACCTCAGGACCTGTGTGGACTCCTGACCAGTGGAGAGGGTGACAAATCAGCTTTCAGAGCAGCTCAGGTGGACATGCTCTGCTTGTGTCAGGCCTTGGGACCCTGGCAGGGAACACATGGACAGCATGCCCTGAGCTGTGGGTGCCTAACTGGCTCACAGAGCCAGACCTTCCCTTCCCTTCCCTTCCCTTCCCTTCCCTTCCCTTCCCTTCCCTTCCCTTCATCACTGTTGATTCCCTTCATGCTCTTCAAGAGGCCTCCTGCTGCCTTAAATCTCTTTTTTCACCTCATTCCAATACTGCAGTCCACTCCAGGCCCTGGTAAGGCTGAGCATGGTTCAGATCACAGCTCTCCCTCTCTGTGCAGGGGCTGGGGATCACCCTCCCCATGGGGGTGCCAATAGGCAGGCTGGTGCCCTGCTGGTGCCTGCCAGGGTGCTTGAGATGGCCAAGGATGAGCTCCCTGGCACACAGATCTTTAGGAGGCCACTGTGTTGTTCAGCTGGTGCTGGTGTGAGCCTTTTGCTTTATTAAACTGCCTTCATCTTGACCCATGAGTGGTTTTTTAATCTGATTTTCTCCTCCCACCCCCATCCCATTCCCTCTCCTGCTGAGGAGGGGAGGGATAGAGCAGCTGGGTGGGCACCTGGCATCCAACCAAGGTCAGCTCACCACAGGAGTGCAATCTTCATTCCCTGCTTTATTTGTGCTGTGACTGCTTTGGGCTACAGTTACCTTTAATTACTGGCTCTGCTGAGGCTGGTTGAGTCGTTTCCAGTGAATGGTTTGGAGGTCCTTGCTCCCAAACAATGAAACCACTTACCATCACTTATCTTTTAATCAGAGTTTATATTTAGCTGGTGCCTTCCATTCAGGCTGCTTCTCCACACCTGCACAGAGAAAAGCCCTGCAATCCTGCTGCTCACAGGAAGATTGGAATGCTCTCCCCAGCCCCACTGCTGCAGCTGAGTTGGGATGTGATACCCAGGAGGACATCGGGCCCCATACTGCTCGCCTTGATGTTGAGCTCAGTTTTGGCAATTCCTTCACTTTGTCCATCGTTATAAAGTGAAAAAGTCTCATTAAAGCTCACACAGCCACCACACAGAGGAGAGAGAAGCTGAGAGTTCCCTGACTGTGTGAGGAGCTCTGCTTCTCTTCCATGGGGGATGGAAGCAGAGCTCAGAGAGGGGACAAAGTGTCTGCTCTGGATCCCAAAGGGCTCAAGACTTCCAAACATGAGTGCCATAAACCAGGAGATGGGATGGTTTGTCCTGAAATAACTTGGGTCTAATGCAAGCTGAAGGGAACTGGGAGCAGCCTCAGCATTCCCCAGCCTGTTGTTTCCCTTTACACGCAGCTCCAGGAAAAGGAACTGCTGCAAGAAGTTCCTTCAGCCAGCTCTGGCTCCACCAGCAAGAGCTGTGCTCTCAGCAGCACTGCAGAAACTGGGGCAGTGGGCAGGGAAATTGTCCTTCCCACTCGTCCCACCCCACAGGTCACAGCTCTGGGACAAAGCTGGGGGGACTGGAGGACACAAGATGCAGCACCATCGGATCCTCTGGATGCAGAGTGACCCTCATCCAGCAGCCAGGACACCTTCCCCACTGCCCAGCCCAGCTGTGTGGTGTCTCCTTGGAGCTGGGGGAGACTGAAGCCCTGTCCCCCCGTTTCCCAGGCAGGAGGAGTGTTTGGGGCTGTGGCTGTGTGCTCAGAGGATGCTCTGCCCAGCACCACGAGCCATGCTGGCTGCCTGACCCTGCTCCACGCAGGACGAGATGCCAAGGAGAGGGCAAAGAGCCCCCATCCAATTATTGTGCTATATTTGTACATGAGAGAAGGAGAGTGAGCAAGAGCCATGCTGCTGCTGGGAACTTGATCACTTTAGGTGAATTGAGAGACAGGGCACTCCAATTAAGGCTTTTTTCCCCTTTTTGCACACAATTCCTCCCTTTTCTTCTGCCTGCCTGGGAGGCTGGACTACCTGCAGTGCTTCCCGTGGCAGGAGGTGGCTGTGAGAGAGTCGGGTTGTGCATCCCTGCGAGGAAGAGGAGGGTGCAGGGACAGTCAGGCAGCATCAGGGGACAGGCTGTCCCACCAAGGGGTTTATGATAACGCCCTCCTGGCACTGGAGATGAAATGAAATGCACCATCCTCTTGACGGTGTTTCAAAATGCCATTAAGGGATCAGAGCATGCTCCAGCCCGGGTGCTGGCAGCAGGCAGGGGAGTGAAATAATTGATTTGCTTCTCCCTGTGATCCAAAAGGGTTTCGATGTCAGGCCATCCATTGTGGTGGCTGGAATGCTAACACAATCCGTCGGAGCTGCAGCCCCGCGAATGGGTGACTGTACTAATGGCTAATCCAGGGTGATGGATGGGCTGGGGGAGATGCTGCTGCTGAGTAAGGAGGAGGCAGCAAGAGGAGAGTGAGGCAGCAACAGGCTGGGACTCAGCAGGCACTTTCCCAGCCAGTGTGGGAGCTGGAAAGGGGAGGCAGTGAGCAGGCAGCTTGCGCAAGTATCCACGTCCTGCCCCCTCTGCTCAGGGTGGTCACACAAGGGGTAACATCTGAATTTAGCCACTTGATTTTGGCCAGGTCTGGACTAGAGTAACAAAGAGATGGCAAGCTCTCTCTCTGTCCTCTCTGCAGTCCTTTTTAAAACGCAGATATATTTCTTTATTTTGAATTTAAAGCGCTGTGGGGTTGCCAGCACCTTCAGGCAAATGAAAAAGCCGAATGCAAAAGAGAGCGCAGTAAGGAATAATAAGATTAGCGATCCCAGGGAGGGCAGTTGTGCTAATTAGCAGCAGACAGGGGCTGATGTGTTCCCCAGCACACCAGCCCAAAGTTCCTGTGGCTGTGCTGACTTGTCCTGCCTCCCCAGGCAGAAGCACATCTCTGTTTTGGGAGCATCGCTCCTGGCTCATGCTGGGCTGAGCAGGAGGAGAGGTGGTGGTTGTGGTCCCCCTGCCCTACTTCAAGGCCTTGAAGGGGATGTCCACTGGGGAAGGTTTCACTGCATCCCACCCCCAAACCATGGCTTGTGCTTGAGGATTCAGTTTGTGGCCAAGCTGGTGGCTCACAGGAGGAAGACTGGGGCTTGTCAGAGCCCTGGTTCCATCTGCATAAAGAGGACCAGGCTGGGCTTTCCCAGCAGCACCTTTCCTCCCCAAAAACAGCTTCCACACCTGCATGCAAGGAACAGATTGCCTTTAAATGGTTGCAGCTCAAGGAACCTCTCTTGGTTATTGATCCCCTACTGATTACTCCAGCACTTGGTATTCAGCTTGTAAATAAGATTACAGGGTAAATTTAAAATGGAAGCAGAGGGATGATAAAATTCTGCTCATTTACAATAAACTCAAAGAACTTTCCCCCTTCTGCCCCCCCCCTCCAGCTTTATTATGAAGTCCAATCAAATACCCTGGGGACAAGAAGGAAGAGAGAGTAGCGATTCAAAGGCAACATCAAAAGGCATCTCCATTTATTTTAGCGTGTCAACAGGCACAGAGAGATGCTCCCAGCCAAATGTGGCAGGTGCTCCAACAGCAGCAGCCCAGCCCCTTCCCTGCCATCCCCAGCCCAGAGCTCTGTGCTGGAAAGACAGCCCAAATCCCATCCATTTCCTTCAGATCTCAGATAAGTTTCTATTTTGATGGCAAGCACTTCAGGTGTTAGATGAGGAGTTCAATGCCATGGGCTGTTCTCACTGCTCTCAGCCCATCTCTGCAAAGGAGAAAAAGCCCCAAATGCTCTGTGGCTAAAAATAGGTATTCCTCTTCTTTCTCCATGCTGCTGCAGGGCTGTCCTTTGGGCTCCTGGCAGTGTCAGCTGCCCTGCATCTACCACAACAAGCAGAAGGAGACTGTGATTTAATGGAAGGATATTTAAGAGCTATGCCCACCGTTACCAGCCTTGGAAACATCAGTCTTGTGATATCCAGTAAGCCCCAGCTGCTGGAGTCATGGGAATTCATGAGGATTTTAAAATCTGGAAGAAGCCCAGTCTCTTCCAGTGGACAGCCATGGGAGGTTTCTTCCAGCTCCATCCTCTGAGGGAAAGCATCTCCCTGCTCTGAGCAGCAGCCAGGACATCTTCAGGGCGACCTTTGCAGGCACTACCCAAAAGACAAGGCTTCTCTGCACCTTCTTTATGGATGCTACTGCTTCAACAAGGGAAAAAAAAAATCTCCTCAAGTTAATTTAGGACCTGACACCATCCAGCTTCAGGTGCTCCAGCAGCACAGCTCGGGAGGATGGGCTGTTCTGCCTTTCCCCTGTGGGGTCTTTAGGAGACTTGGGAACATTTTGTCTAAATTGTGCTTTTCTCCAGGAACTTTAGAAGTGATTCGCCCTCAGCAGGAATTGTGCCAAGTTATTATCCTTCATTGCCATGTCAGGAGAAGCTGTAGCCCCCATCCCCTGGGAATATTTTGGACTCCCTGGTGCTTAGAGCAGGTTGTGTCCTTGCTGCTGGTAGTGGGACACCAGAATTCCACCCCCCAAGGGTGTCACACTGAGTGCCAGCACCAACACCGAGGACAGAGTACTTTTGTGGCAGTGTTCCCTCAAGAATGAAGCTTTTAAATATAGCAGGATTGACTCAAAATCCCAGATTAATTCACTTTTAAATACCAGCTCTTGGACTCTCATCCTCTGCTTCTAGATGTGTATCCCCAAGCCTCAGTGGGTGTTTATGAGATCTTGAAATTTAATCCTCGAAGAATACATTAAAACTTCAATTCCTTGGGCAGTCCAGTAATTTTGGAGGCTGAGGGCTGGTGGAACAAACATACATTCCAAGACAATCAGAAGCAGCAGTGTTTTGTGCTGGTGGGACTGTGCCATCAGAGGTGCTGATCCCCATGGGGCAGTGACAGCCTGCACAGCCTGAGGCATTTATAATGTAGATTGAATGAGTGTTTCCACAGCCTTTAAGCAGCCACTGAGTTCCCCCTTTTCCTGTGTTAAGAGAAGTCAAAATCCTCCACTTCCTTCAGGGTGAGGGGTTTCTGCTTGTGATCCACAGAGCCCAAGTGCCCATGGATTACTTACTGGGGTAAGGAAAAAGATAACGTGTTTGAAGCCTCGAAGTGCAAGGGTAAATCTCCAGAGGGGATTGTGCCTCCTGGAGAAATTTCAGTGTCATCTACAAAGCCTTTCACATGCAGTTGCTGGCTGCCAAGGGATGGGGCAGCCCCTAAGCTGTGGAATCACTGGCGTGAAACTTCCAGATATTTGCAAGCCCAGCTGAAGGACCCTTCACCCTCTCTATGTTTTCAAGACCACAGCCTCACCCAGCTGCTGGGGAATCTTCAGATTTTCAGCAGAAAAATCCCCCCCAGCACCCAAGGAACACCTATTCCACCCCACAACCTCACTGCTGCTGGGCTGGAATGGCTGGGGAGCAAAGCCTGCAGCCTCATTTCCCCAGCAAGAAGAGACCTCTCCAGCCTTCAAAGTGCCCACAAGAATTCACAGCCACGCTGAGAAAAAAAATAAAAAATAAAAAAATGCTGCCTCTTATCCAAAAAGGTGAAAAGACAGGACAAAGTTAAAAGCAATGCCAAAAATGACTGCTGAGAATAGAAATATCCGTGTGTAACCATGGCTTCCTCGCCACATGCAGGCCTGAAATGCAGGTGCCCACTGCTGGCCCTGCTGTGCTGGAGACACAGCCTGGGCAATGGCCCAGGAAAATGCTGCACCCCTGGCTGGGGATGATGCTGGGGACAGTGACATCCTCAGCCCAGGGTAGGGGTCCCTGTGCTGAAAGTGCTTGAGCAAGGGGCAGAAAGGTGGAAACCCCAAAACACTAATGACCCCTTGCCCCAGGGGTGCATGAAGGGCCTCTCCTGGCAGAGCCAGCCTCAGTGGAGGGGTGTAACCCCACCCTCAGCACAGCTAAACGCCTGCTGGGACAGGCCAAGGCCACTCTGCCCCCAGCACAACCTTTCCTTCAGCCTGTTGGGTGCCCTTTGATCCACACTGGCAGAGAGCACACAAGACTTGAGGCTCCCCGCACACCCCAGACCCACAATCCTGCTGCCACCAGCACTTCCACCCCCAGGCCCTCCACCGTGGAGGGATTTATCATGCAGGCAGGGAACTGGGGCATAAACATGTGCCAAGACTGAGAATGCCAGTATCTGAATGCCTTCGGTTCCTTCCTCCAAATAAATCACTGCGTGACTGTAATTATCACACTTGCCCTGGGTACACACCGGCTTAATACGGAAAATGAGTGTGGAGGATTTATTACTGCTGATCCTTGATCTTTCATTTTTGATATTAAAACATGTTTAATTCATTGCAATCTAGATTAAAATAAGGGAGGCCATGGGCAGGCTCTGGTTTGCCTGGGGAGGGTTTGGTTGCTGCCTGTCCCAGGAGCAGGACGGTGCTGGCTCCTGCTCCCCTCCCTGCTGACTCTGTGTCAAGCCCTGGCTGAATCGTGTCTGCTTTCACCACCACACTTTCTCTGCATGTGGATTTATGGTTGTTTAGACACCAAGACTAGGGAGACTGCTGTAAATGTGTTATTTTCACTGAAGGGACAGATTACAGCAGAGCTTATAACCCTGCTAGATGCAACAGAAGTGGTGGCTTCTGAGGTTTTAAGCTTTCCTGAATAGATGGCCATCTCTGTCAGTATGAATCAGCTCTTGCTTTCAGAAAAGCTTTCCTTTTTTATTTTGTTACAAGAACCCTTGGCCTTCAGTGACTAGTTTGCATTGAATGTTCAACAATTGTGAAAGCATTTCTCACACAGCCTGGGTGCGTGCTGCAGAGCCCAAACCTTTTTTGCCTTATCTTGCAGTACGGCTTCTGCAGGGTGATGCACCTTGGCCACTCACACAGGGCCTTGGTCTTGGGGTCTCCAAGGCATTTTTGTGACAAGGGAGGGAGCAGAGAGGGTCCAGGGATGAGAAGATGGAGCAGATGCAGGTCCAAGGAGCTTTTGGCTCACCCTAAGCAGGGCAGCGCAGGCCAGGGAAAAGGATGAGTATGGGGAGAGGCAAAATCCAGGAGAGCCTGGGCAGGAGGGCTCCCTGGTGGCACTGGGCAGCCCAGCTCCTTGTACACACAGCTCCCACAGTGACACCAGGCTGAGCACCAGGTGTGACCCTGCAGCCCAGGGAGAGGAGGAGGAGGAGGAGGAGGAGGAGGAGGAGGAGGATGTCCCTCGGGCTGTGTGGTGTCCCTACCCTGGCCTGGAGGGGGAATGAGGATCTGCACTCCCTGCTTTGCCAGGACATCTCCTGTGGCATCAGGACACCCCTTCCGGGGCAGCTGCACATCTCAGACACCCTCTGGAGCACCCATGGAATGCAAAGGCTGGGATCCATCCCTCTGATCACATCTGCCCACAACGTGTCTGCATTTTGGAGTACACGAGGAGGGGGAATCCTGGAGGAAACCAGCTGTGTTAGCTGGCTGAGGGAGAAATCAGTCTCTGGTGCCTCAGAGCATTTTATCTTCCTGGGCCCCCTCCACAGGTCTGCAAACCCCACTGTCCTCCTGCCACCACTGATGCACATCTGATGGGAGAGGAGCTGGTCCAGACACAGGCCTGGGAAGGGCAAGAAAGAAGAGAAAAGCACAGAAAGGAAATGAAGGGAAATGGAAGAAAACCACACGGCTCACTCCAGCATCTCCTTCCCTCTCCACCCCAGCTCCAGCACTGAGCCCTGGCTTGTGTCTGATGGTGGGACAGAGGATGGGGGATGCACCCCAGGAGGCACAATGAGTCCCAAACCTGCCCCAAGGGAATTCTTCTGCCTGGGCACCGTCTTGTCCCACCACAGGGACAGGGAAGGGAGGTGGCAGTGCTCCACATCACCATGGCAACCCACGGAGACAGCTCTGATGTTCGAATCCTGAATCTCTAGGAAGAGCCTTGGCACATCAATAACCCCAGCAGAGACAGACAGGGTTGGGCTGGGGGTCCCCTCCTGGGGGGCTGATGTCAGGGTGTCTCTGCCCTCTGAACACCGATTTGCTAATCCTCTCTGGAGCAGTTTTGTCCCGTGCCAAAACAGCTGAGCCAGAGGTGCTGCTTCTGACAGGGGCATCGGTGTTTCTCTGTGTGGTATTTCCACCCTGACTCCTGTTGGGAAGTTTCTCTCCTGGTGGAACTCTCGTTGGGGCCTTGGTTAGTGCATGGCAAGTGAGAGACTGCGTCAAACAGAACTGATGAGGAGCTGGCGTCCCCTGTGCTGATGGAGCTGCTGATTAGGGAAATGTTCTTGCATTTCTAACGCTCTAGAGATTTGGTCCAAGATCCTCAGAGGAAATCAGCAGCTTCAAGATGCTCTTGCAAGACAGTGTTTCTGTCCCAGTGGGCAGCTCCAGTAGGATGTGTCCCCATCCTCCTGCTGTGGTGACACACAAGGGCCTCTTGGCACCTCCACTCTCATCAGCGTGGCCCCACATGGGACCAGAGCAGGGATGGGAGACTGGGACTTGCCAGCTTTTCCCCTGCTGCAGTTCCATCCACATCTCCTGAAAAGAGAGGCTTAGATGAGTCCCATTTTAGGAGAAAGTCCAGGGGGCTGGGTGCAGGCAGTGCTGCCTGTCAAGTTTCCCACCCTCCTGGCATCAGCCTGGTGATGAGGTCCTGCCCGGTCAGCATTCCCAGCCACAGAGTCACTCTGTCCCAGCACTTCTTTGAGACACAGAGCACATCCCAAGGCTTCCCAAGTGCCTGGCATGGACACAGTGCTATGCCCAAGCCTTCCCCAGAGCAATGGCTGGTGATGATGTGATGAGTTTGTGCATGCTCAGCACGGGGCAGTGTCCCCATCTCCCCATCCCTGCTGGCATCTGCCAGCTGCCCTTCATTCCCAGCTGAACCATTTAACACATGGATGCATGTGCCATCACATCCCAGCACTTCAGCCCAGAACCCACCCTGCCCAGCCCCCTGTCAGACCCTCCCCTGGGGTGCCAGCCAGACCCCTCACCACTCCTGCCTTCCCTTTGCCCAGCTCTGCTCCTGACCCCACTTCCAGCCTTCCCCCAGAGCCCACATTGATTTGGGGTTGATTTGTGCTGTGGCAGAAGAGCCATTAAGGCTCCTGTTAGCACAGAGGGAAGGATGCCTGCTGTGTGCCCATGGCCGTGTTAGGAAGCTGGATGAGGGCAGTAAATAAGGTTTCACTCTATTACAATGATTGGAAAGTCTTGAACGAGAGCAGCAGGCTGGCAGAGCTGCAGAGGAGGTGTCCTCCAAGGGGCAATTGTCAAACAGCAATCTGCCAGCTGTCCCCATTTATCTTTCTGTCTTGCCAGAGATGATATCAAGCTCCCTGTGCTGCCCAGGGTGGCCACAGGTGTCTCTGGGGCTGTCCTATGGGAGAGGACAAAGTGAAGGACTCCTTCAGCAGCAGGTCTGGCACTTTGCTGGGTTATGGGCAGCAAATCTGCTTCCAGGGGATCGTGGAGGAACGTAAAACATGGGAAGGGTCTGACCTGCCGCAGGTGGCACGGAGCCAGAGCTGCAGCTGTCCCTGGCTGGGATGCAGAGGGTGGTGGAGACCCCCACCCCTGCTATCTCCCCTCCTCACTTCAGTATCTCTGTGCTGGTGTCATCCCCAGCACAGCAGCAGCTCTGCTTTCCTCTCTGGGTGTTGAGATACTTAATTCATTAGCATTAACGAGGTGTGCCTGGCTCTGCTGCAGCAGCACCATGGTACAGCTCAGCTGGAAGTGTCTCAGCTCCAGAGACGCTCGACAGAGTGAATGTGCCTTCAGCACCGGGTGGTTATAGCCCTCGGTTTCCCCTGCTGCTGAGTCACAGCCAGGCTCAGTTGCAAAACAGGCTGTAAAGTCCTTGTTTAGGGTTTATGGGGTCCCTGGTCCATTACAGCATGTCTGAGCAGCTCCAGTGCCCCTGCAATGGGCCAGGCTGGCAGCGAGGGCTGATCTCAGCAGGAGCCTGCCCCAGACACACAGGCAGCATCAGGAAAGGGGCAATGCTCACTGAAGGACTTGCAGTCCTTAACTCATCGCTCTGAAGGGCAGCACCAGGTGCCTAAAATTAGACTCCCACCTCCTAATTTAGGTACTTCATAAAATAGGCTGATTTGTGTATTCCTTTTTCCCCACCCTGCTGGCACGGCTCAGCATCCAGAGACTTCCAGGGAGGTGCTCTGTTCTCAGGCAGGTTGGAGCATTCCAGCAGCACCCAGTGAAAGAAACCCAAATCTTCCTGTATCCCTGGTTTACCCCAAGTAGGAAAAGGGGAGCTGCTGCTCCATCTCTGGAAGACAGAGCCCTCCTGGTGCTGCAGGAGCCTGATGGCTGCTCCAGCAGCTGTTAATCAGCATCATCAAAGAGCAGCCTGGCCCTGGGCCTCAGCTTACCTATGGTGGGCTGGGGGTGCACCTCGGCCTGGCTGTGCCCCAGGGGGTTTCTGATACCCCAAAGCAATGTCCCTGCAGCACCTCCCTGCCAGACGTGGCCTCCCCAGCCTTCAGGAGGGACCAGAGTGGTCCCACCCCTCTCCATCCCATGACAGGATTCCCGCTGACAGTGGGAAAATGCTGGGCATGGCCAGCAGTGTGGAGACACAGCTGGGGCTCTAACCCTGTGTAAAGGGAGCCATGGAGGCAAAGCAATGCCAGCCTGGTCCCTGCCAGGGGTGCTGGCTGAGATGGGTCCCACTGCTCCCTCCCCATGCCCGGAAAGGTGGGAGACAGCCCGGCAGCTCCTCACGCCAGTGCAGCTGGAGTGATCTGCCAGTGCACGTTTCATAGTACACGTGTCCCATTAAGAAAAAGATCAGAGTTCCCAGGAGCTAAAAATAGCAGCAGGCAGTGGAGTTTGTCCAGGAGACAGTAAGGGATGCGGGGGAGTGGAGCAGAAGGTGTAATTTCACTGCCGGCTCCGCCAGTGACAGGGTCCAGGAGAAGGGGGATGAATCAATCCTGCCGTGGTGCAGGAAAGCGGGGCTGAAGGAGCAGCGTGGGGCTGTGGTAACCCTGCTCCAGCCTCGCTCCTGTTAGACCTGAGGCAGTGCAGGGTGCAGGGGGAGCACTGCAGGGTCCCAGGGGTGCCCTGGGGATGTGCCAGCGTGCAGCAGGCAAGGACAGAGCTGCCACGGTGCTCCCAACAGGCACCAAGTGGAGATGCAGCATCCTGGGAGAGGGGAGTGAGCTGTAGGGCCCTGTGATGTTGGAGTGACAGGGCTGCTCTCCATATGGCAACCCCTGGTGCTGAATGACACAGTGAGTGCAAACACAGGTCCTAATTACCACAGCTCCTCCAGAGCCAGCTCTGCCTGCTCTCCCCAAGCTGTCAGATGCTCTCTAGCAAATGCCTCCATCTCCTTTCCATGCCTGAATTGAAGCTATTCATTCTCTCCTCAAGATCCAGCAGCTTCTGTTTTACCACTAGTTGAACAGCTGGGAGAGAGAGCAGGAGGAGGGGAGAAACCCCTGCAGCTCCTTTTAGTAGCACCAGAAAATCCAAACCCTGTATGAGAGAGAGAACAGAGGTCAGTGCCTGTCCTGGGCCAAGGATGCACCTGCCCTGAAGAGAGTTGTGCTGGAGAAATGACCTTCATTCCCTGAATGTTGTCAGTGGCATGAAGAATGGCAAAAGGATTTGCTCTTCAAGACTATGTAACTCACTGCCCTCCAGGTCTCACATCCCAGCATGGGTTAGAGCACCTGGCAGGGCCCAGATAATCCTATGAGGACACACTGAGAGAGATGGGGTATCCAGCCTGGACAGGGGAAGGCTCCAAGTAGACCCTCAAGCCCCTTCCAGTGCCTAAAGGGACTCCAAGAGTGCTAAAGAAGGACTTTGGGCAAGGGCATGAAGTGACTGGACAAGGGATGAAGGCCTTAAGCTGGAAGAAGGCAGGGTTAGGTTAGACATTAGGAAGAAACTCTCTGCTGTGAGGGTGGTGAAGCACAGGTGAACCTGGCACAGGTTGGAACAAGATGATTTTTAAGGTCCCTTCCAACCCAAACTATTTTGTGATTCTAACCCCAGGCTCCCACCACAACCTAGAAGGGAAACCACAAAAAAAATAAAACCCAAACAAACAAACAAACTTGGTAACAGGTCCAATTAGCAAAGGCATTTGGCTTCCCAGCGCCGCTCCCCGTTGCTGCTGGCTTTTGGAAGGGGCTGGGTGAGATGACTGGCAGCTCCAGCAGCTCTGTGCAGATGGACACATCTACTCTCTATCTGGAGAGCTTTTACCTCCCCAGCCAGCCCTGGCACTTCTCTGCTGCTGCAGCCAGAACAGACAGCAGCATCCATCACCATCCTGCACCCAGCCTCATCCTGCTGGGACCTCTGGGTGGGTCAGCACCCACAGCAGTTCCAGGGTAGCTGTTCCCTGGGTGCTGCACCCCTGCAAGGGCTGGGCTTGGAGCCCCAGGTGTGCAGTTATTCTGCCTCAGGGCTTTGGGGGTCCCTGGCTTTAGGGGCTCATACTCTCAGCATGACTTCCCTTGGTGCCTGTGCATGCTTGTCCTGATGGCCTGCCCTTAGCTTTGGTGTGAAACCCAATATCTGTTTAAATCTGAGATTCCCAAAGATGATATCCAACAATTTATTGAAAGTCAGCCACTGAGCGGGAGATGGAAAAACTTTTTCTTGCCCCCCATGGTGGGGAAAAAAATCTGGTCTGAAGTATGAGACAAATCACAGGGGAATGGCTTTCCTTGGTACTCATCAAGGTGGACTTCCATGATCTTCATGGGTGCCTTCCAACTCAGGATATTCTGTGATATCCACTGAAGTAATTGCAGGTGCCAGCCTGTCCTGCCTGCTGGTGATGAACCCTTTGGAAAAGGCAATGGTTTCCCACTGTTCCCAGCTCTGCTCCCTTGTGCTGCTGTCCTCCTCCCAGCTGCTGAGCCTGTTGATTGTATAAACTGCTCACTCTTAATATTGATAGAGCTGTTTGCCTCCCACCCCACTGGGCTTTTCAAGTTCTTTTTTTTTTTCCCTTGACTTAATGGGATGTTTACACCACAACAGCCTCCCCTCAACACCCAGCAGGAGGAACTCTGAACCACCACCCCAACAACTCTTTGACACTGAGCTGGGAGTAGATGTTTCCTCCCTGCCACAGCTCCCAGCACTGTTGGGGTTGAATGTTGGTCCCCAAATCCAACTGAGAGGTCTTGCAGCTCATTTCTGCCCTGAGGAAGCTGCCAGCCTTGTTTCACGACAGCTGCCAAGCAGGCATCAGGTAGTCGTGATTTCTCCTACTCCCTCTGACTTGGATCGAGGGACAGAGTGGGAGGGGTCTGCTCAGCGTTTCTTGTGGAAGGAAACAAACCCAGGTATGCACAGATCCCTTTCTCACCTGTCCACCTTACACAAGTGTGACACCCACGCTCCCCACCTTCTCCCTTCATCTGCTGCCGCTGGGTGCTGCTCCTGGGGCAGTGAGGGTGGTGTTCCTACAGCATCACTGCTCTGAGCAGTGGCTGTGCAGATTTATTGGCTCCAGGATACCTCTGCCACGTGCTGGTGTCATCTTCCTTTACCTGAGCCTCCAGCACCGGGGTAGCCACGACTGCTCACCTCTTCAGAGAACAAGAGCCCCACGGAAATTTGTTTCTTGCTTTCCATTAGCTCTGTGGTGTACTTTTGTCACCTTGGTCTCACCTCCACTCTGCTGCTCTTTCTGACTATTAAAAGCCCCAGCAGACTCTCACCTGAGGTTCTCCCAGTGCTGCAGTGAAACTCTCACCTTGTCATCACAGAGTTGCTGGGGGGGATGCAATAAAGCAGCTGATTCCCAAGGGGCTGGAAGGCGTGGGAGAGCGGCAAGTGCTGCAGTGCAAACCCAGCAGTGTTTGTCCCGTCCTGCAGCACGGAGCTGGGGACATCCAGCAAAGAGCAGGGCGAGCCCACAGCACCCACAGGAGGGTGGCGTGTGCTGATGGCATTGTGAGATTAGGAGATGCCAGAGGACGCTCTGTGAATTAACTGTACCAGGCAGGGAGTCTTAAAACATATGAAGAGGGCAACATAAACCACAAAGGGATTCAGGTGCCCAGGGAAGAGATGTAAATTTGTGTTTCCCTTGCAGGAAGCACACAGGATAGGGAGCAAGTTGTTCATGTTACAGTTTCCCACTGCTTCCCAACTCTCACCCAACACCAACTGCAGAACAGTCGTCTGGCAAATAAGCTATGAAAAAATAAGGAAACATTGCCAAAAACGCAGCTGAAAGAGTAAAACTCTCACAGATGATACTGCTGCTCAGAGACACTTGCCTCCTGCCTTTAAGCAGGCTTTATACCAGCATCCAAACATAAAGAAAGAAAATCTGACAGGTGTATGTAAGCAGTTGGGCACAAACAAACAAATTCTCAGACTCTGCAAGGAACAGGTTATGTTTTGTGGGGGCTGTCTTCATGTACAGGCATGCAGAAAGAGGGGTGTTTTATTTTGTGGAATAAATTCTGATATTGAAATCTAGAAATGTGTTTGAGTTTTGCTTTATCTTCTCAATCTTCATTCTGGAAACATTCTTTTAAAGTTCATAGCTGTATCTGTAAAGGGCCAAAAAATGCAAACAGGTTTAAAATAGATATGCAAATGAGGCAAATAGATGTCAACAACCTTAAAAGGTGCAGGCTGTATCAAACAGGGGAAACAAAATATTAGGAGTGAGACAAGTTTTAAGGTGTGACATGCTAAAAGCATAAGAACATATAATGAAGACTATGCCAAGTCATTAGAAGAAAGACAGCCAGGGCTGTGCTGGATTCTTGTGTTTCTGTGGCTGCAAAAAGCTCTGACATTAGGGCACCACATAAAACCAAAATTAATCCCTTTACATCAGGATCTGCCACGGACAATGTTGGAAAATTCACATACCCTGCCCTTTCCTATAGCAGATAAATCTAAAGAAATGTACTAAACTGAAATGTCAGAAAGTGCTTTTGGAAAATACCGATGAGATGGAAAGCAAAGGATTGCCAGGACCAGGCAGAATTTCCCTACAGGCTCTGGAGAAGGAGCAGAGTGCAGTTATTGAGCTACCAGTGGGGCTGGGTGCCCTGCTCCTGGGATGAGCACTGAGATCACGGAGATAGGAGGTAGCAATTGTGACTGCAATTTCTGTCAAAGCTTAGAGCCAGGAAACTATACCCAACTCCTGCACAGAGCAAATGTAGCTCTGATAAAGAATAGAATGGGAAGATGTGGAAAGTCATATGATAGAAGTCAGTCATATTTTCGAAGGAGGAATTCGTGGCTTGCAAATCTATTATTCTTTCTCGAGTATGTTAGCCAGCTAATAGTGCACTTGAATTCTCCAATTCCATGGTAACCTACCTCCCAGCCCTTGCTTCTCAATCTATTTGTAAGAAATGCACACAAGCCTCCTTTCATGCATTGATAATGTAGTTTCCTTAAGAGGTTTTGTTGATTTTTTCCCCGCCAAGACTGGGAGGGTGGTTACCATGGAGTTACCTATGGACGGGCAGGCAGACAATCCCATGCCTTTGGAAAAGGGGATGAAGAGTAAGGTGACAATGTTTACACATCGTATATAATGTCTAAAGGTAATTAAGAAAAAAGCTAATGAAGCGCTGCGGAAGGGTTTCATGATGTTTAGCGATCCGATGACAACATGGCAAGCGGCATCCAAAGACAAGTGCCACAGGCAGAGGGGCTTGCAGGGCAGGCCGGTGGCGGCCCGAAACCGGCGGCTGCCCGGGGAAGGAGCCCCTGCCGCGGCAGGCGGACACCCGGGCAGGGTGAGGGAGGCACCCGGCTGCCGGGAAGGGGCTTTGCGGGGCTTTGCGGTGCCTGCCCGCCGGGCCGGCTCCGGCGGCGCGGGGCTGGAGCGGGGACGGCCGGCGGGAGACAGCGGAGAGATGCTGCGGCTGGAGCCGGGACGCAGCCGAGCGGGGCGAGGGGGTCCTGCGGTACCCCCCGAGAGCGCCCGTCCGTGCGCACCCGGCGGCGACCCGGGGGCGATGCCCGCCG
>NC_031772.1:16254540-16311336 GCF_001522545.3 Parus major | reverse complement strand
CCCCTCCCCGGCACCTCCTCGCGTCCCAGTGCCCGGCCGCTCCGCTTCTCCCGGGCCGTGTCACAAGCGATGCCCGGCTCCCCGGGCGCGGGGTGCCCAGAAGCCATCGCTGGCGCGGAGGAGCTGGAGCAGAGCTCTGACTCGTCCTCCGCTGGGAGCTCGGCCCGCAGGGTCGGCTGGAGATGTGGCCTTCTGCCGGTGCCGGGGTGGTGATGGACTACCCCCGTGCTGCCCCGTCTCCCTGCCGCCGCCTCGGCAGCCCTCGCACGGTGCATCCGCGGAAGGTGCGCGCCGGGATGCACGGGAGGAGGAATGTGGCTGGAGGGGCTCGGTGATCCGGATCGCATCGGTGCGGCTGAGCACCGCACGGAACTCAGATGCCTCTCCCCATCGCGGGCCCTGGGCAGGGAAGGCTGAGCAGAGAAAGTGGGGCTCGGGGCAGGGAGCTCCACCACTTGCCCCTCAGGTCACCTTGGCGTGCTCCTGGGTGACAATGTTCTTGCTATTAGTCTGGTTATCATGGCAGTTGCCATCATGAAGTGTGGCTGATTGAGCTGAAAGAACAGAGACAAACGCACTTGGCTTCTGGCTTGAGGCTTGTTTGGGTTTGATTTTTTTCCCTCATTTTCCTATTTTAGAGCAATTTGGATGGGATGAGTTCTCCTCCTTGTCGGCAGCAGAGCTGATAGAGAGACGTGGCTTGCTTTTGAGGAAGTGCAGCTTGAAAACATTCTCACCTTTCTCTTCTCTCGTGACAACCAGTGGGCTGTGTGCCACCTTCAGCCTTCCAGTGCCTCAGTTTCCCCATGTCCACAAGGGAAAGGTCGAGTAGAGAAAAGCTGGTTTGCACCAGGGTGGGCTGGGATGTGTGTTCTTGTGTGTGAGAACCTCTGCTGGCATGAGAATGCCTCGAGGGCAGAGTGGTTCTGGGTCAAGCCCAAGGGAAGCTGAGCCTGTGGGCCATCTCTGGGAGGAGGCAGGTGCTGAGTGCAGGGGAGGGCTGGCACTGCCCCTGTTCTGGGCACAGACCCTGGCAGGGTGCTCCGTGGGTTTAGCAGCGCTCCGTGGCCATCCATGAGCTGCTGGCATCCATGTTGTCCTGCAGTGAGGAGTTCATGCTGCACCTGAGCAGCCAACAAAACAGCGTCCCCTTTATTTTCATAACAAGTTAAAGGATTTTTGGCTCCAGCATCTCCTGTGGTAATTTCCTGCCCAGGCAGCACCCTGTCCCTGTGCTTTAGAGCACCGGCCTGAGGCTGAGCCCCTGCAGCCTCCCACTCTGCTGGGTGAGGACCCCCGTGGTGCTGAACTTTCTCTTGCATCTGCTGCCATGCTGTCTCCTTCCACTGTGGCTGTCACCTCTCAGCCTCTGGGGCAGCAGGGACCAGCCACTGCTCGTGTGTGTCAACAGCTTCTGGAGCTGGGCTGTGACAGTGCAGGGCTGTGGGGTGGGCTCAGGTGCTGTGGGGCTGTCTGCATTGAGGAGCGCCTGGTGCCGAGAGCAGCTGAGCTCCTCAGGCTCTGTGATGCTGCTGCAGGAGCCTGTGGGGGAAATCAGTCCCCTGGGACAGCCTGCCATGGGTTGGTAGCGTGGCTGCTCTCCTGGTTTGACAGTTCAATGTGCCAGCTGCCCACTTGATTGGCATGGCAACAGCCCCATGCTGCAGCTCTGCTTGGATGCCACAACTTGAGCGTTGCTGCAGGACCTGCCCATGAGGGGGGCACAGGGTGCTGCTGAGTGGGTGCTCCACCATGGATTGGCACCGGTATCCCACAGCTGGAGCGTGTCTGCCCCTTCCCAGGGCTTCAGCACTGCTGGCACCAGGCACTGTTCCTGCAGCAGCCCCGGCTGTGTCCTGGTATGAAGTCCCCAGTGGTGTCCCTGGGGGCCAGTGCTGCTGCCAGCAGCTCACTCAGCTGCCCAGGAAGCTTTAGCAGCTCAAGGGAATTGGGGTCAGTTGTTAAGGATGGATCCCTGGAGAAGATGCAAACCTCTTTGCACAGTGTGTGGGGAGCACAGAGGGGATGCAACCAAAGTGGGCTCAGGCCTGGTCCCCTCTCTGTAAACCAAGGGCTGCAGTGCTGGAGAGGAGGCTGGGGAAGGGAGGAGGTGCCACAACATGTATTAGGGTGGACAGGGACCTGTTTGCCTCAATCTTCCTAAGGCAGGAGGGCAGCCACTTGCTTGCAGTTGACAACACTGAGGTTGTAGAGAGCCTTGGAGTTCATTTCTGCCTCAGACCAAGCCAGTCTGAGCTTTGAACTGGAACTGAAAAGCATAAAGCCCTGTCTAGCACAGGAAAAGTCCCTGAGTGGGAAGAAGTCAGGCTGTTTGCACCAACCACCTTCATGTTCACCACCTGAGCTCCTGGGAGCTGACCTGCAATGCTGGGGCTGAGCAGAGCTCTGGGACTTGCCCGAGGATCTGCAGAGCTGGGATTTTACCACCAATCCCAGCCCCAGCATAGCAGGAAGGTGCTTTTATTGTTTGCTTGATGGCTGCACCCTGACACTGAAGGACAAAGCCTCAAGTTCTCAGCTTTGCCTTAGCACTGGTCCTTCCTCCCTCCCACTGAAATCAACAGCAAGTCTCTCTCCTGATTAATGTCCATGAGGTCTGTGTCCTTTGCCAGGGCAGCTCCAGCACTCTGGCTCCATGGTTTTGTCGAGAAAAAAGTGTTCAGGTAAAGGTCAAGTTGGGTGCTGCCTTGAGGAGTCTCTAGCCCGGCTGGAACAAGGCTTAGATCATCTGAGGGTCTTCCACAGAATGGCTCCCCCCCATCACCACTGGGACAGCAAGGCTGCTCCCATCTCTCCTCTGCTGTGGGGCAGAAAACAGCCCAAATCTCCCAGGGCTGAGGTGCTTTTTGATGCCACCTTCCTCCCCCAGGACGTTCCTGGGTGATGTCTCAGAGGCTGCAATGGGAGGAGGGAGATGAGCTGATACAGTGGGGCCTTTTCCTCCCTGACAGAGCAGGGCTTGTTTGGGTGTGCTCCTCCCCATCCACAGCACCCACGTGTTGGGCTGCTCCAGCTTTCAAAGTCGGGGGACAGAGACATGGATCCACATCAGCTGGGGAGAAGCACTTGGGAATGTGGAAGGAAAAATGGCACCATCAAGACATGCACCTCATCTAAGCAGTGGCCTTGGGCACTGTGAGCCAGAAACTGCCTCTGGCGTGTTGAAGGACACCCCTTTTTCCACTTGATCCACCTAAAACAGAGTCCTTCTTCTTCTGTGGCCCCTTCTAGGGGTGCATTCAGCTCCCTGCCTCTTGGAGGGCTGGAAATCTCTGATCTGGCTGGATATCAATCCTTCTGGCTGGCTGTCCTCCACAGGGAAGAGAGGGATAGCTGCTTCCCAGCCTTCTGTGAGGCTGAGTGAGCTCTGCTCATCCTCTGCTCTCACCTGTTATGGTGGGAGTTGTCTTCCCTGAGAATGGAGAGCCAGGAGAGGGTTGGGGGGAGCCCTACGTGTTCCAGAGCAGAGACTTCTACAGCCAGGACAGACAAAATGGCCAGGAGCCGCCTTTGAGGACCTGGCAGTCAAGAAGCTCTTTCATGCCACCTGAAGTGATGATCAGAACACCATGGCTGAGTGTGGGGTGGTAGGGGAGCCTCAGATCCGGTGCAGCCACAGCTGCACTGAGAGAACACCATGCCCAGTTTTAATTTCTGCTCGGTACTGTGAGTGCTCACATGCATTCACAGATGGGCTTTATCTCCCTAAGACTGCACAGATCCTCCAGTGGGGAAAAATCACTGTGCTTCTGCCTTGCCCTGCCTCCATCCCTGACCCCTCCATCCCTGCCTGCACAGCCTGAGCACGCACACGGATGCTTGGTGACGTTGGGAACATTTCTGAGCTCCCTTGTCATTCTCTCTTTCAAATTAAGCAGGAGCTGGGCTCAACAGCCAGTCAATAGCAAGAGTTATCTCTTAAATAGCATTATTGATCACCCAGGAAGCCTGGTTCTGTATCAATAGATACGTACACACGTCCTGTGCCAGCTCCTGGTGGTGAATGGCACGGAGGAACATGCAGAGATGGTTTGTTGCAGGTAGGAGCACACGTGTGAGTCCATGTGAGGCAGATGCAGCTTTCCATTGGAGAGCAAGGTGAAGCACCTCAGGGTCTTTGGTTATGGGCTTTTCACATTTGACCAGCATTATTGTGCTGATTATTGACATTATTGACCACTCTTGAACATATGTCCCTTCGTTGCTACCACATGACATTGTGATGCAGGACCTCTGCCAGCTTGCTTTGCCTCGGCGTTTGCAGGGAGGCTTCTGGACTCTGCCTTTGGAGAAGAGGTGCAGATGTCTGCCCACAGATTGTGTGGTCCCCTCAAAGGTCACTGACCCTGCAGGGATTCTTCACGTGGGAGACTTGGGATAGATGTGCACAATTCTCTGAATGAATGGTTGGAGAGGAGGATGGATGAGACAGGCTGGACCCATCCTGCCAGGGAGGGCATCGCCTTGTGCGTGGCTCTGGAGGTGCAGGCTGTGAGGTGACACGTGTGGGGAGTGTGGTGGCACCTGGCTGAGCTCCAAGCAGGTGGAGCCATGAGAGTGTGGCAGGGAAGACAGCTCTCTGCCATGCCTGCTCGGGAAAGGCAGAGCGTGCTGCTGCTCTCCAGCTGTCTCCCTCCAGGGCAGTGGGTGGAGGAGGGTTCCATGGGCTGTGGGGCTTCACTGGCTCCAGAGTGGCCCTTGTCCCTCGGAGCTGGCAGAGTGCTTGCAGCAGCCAGGTCATGGCTCGCTGCTCAAGGCCCTGTTTGCCAAGACACCTGCACTGCACGTGCCTTCATCGTGTGGAGCCATCCCCTGCTGCAGGGGGAGACAGGAGAGGGCTGGGGGCTGGAGCTGAGTGTGATCAGAGCTGTGCCCTTCCTCTAGTGCAGCACCACTGCTCTCCCTGGAGCAGCTGAGCGTGCTGGGAGCCCTGGCTGCTCTGTCCTCCAGGGTCGTGGAGCACAGCCAAGGTACGGTGATGCTCGTGAGAAGAATTGCAAACCCTCCTGCCAGGTTTGCTGGAGCAAAGTTGGGGCTGTGGCAGTTTTGCACTGGTGCTGCAGAGCCCTATTGCCCAGCCTTGCTCGGGGCTGGGAGCCCTGTGGCTGTCACAGCAGCCAGCCTTGCTCGCCCCGCCACGTGTGCTAACTCACCCTCACTCTGTGACACAGCACGGCCCCGTGTCCCATTCCTCGGACCGTGCTGCCTGGTGCTCTCCTGGGATTAGCTGAGGCTGAGGAAAGTGTCAGCAGCCTTATCACAGGCAGCTGAATGATGATCTGTAGGGTCAGCTCACCAAAGCCTGGCGGGTAGGGGCTTGTAAAGCCTCTGTGTGTGTCACTGTTCAGCTGATCAGTGGGCACGGGAAGTTCTTGGGTGTCATGCCTATGTTTCCATGCATATAAATGTGTGTGGGTATGTATAATATCCACATAATACAAGATCTTGCTCTTGTTTGGACCCTCTCAGCGTTTTTCTAGACAATGCCTGCCCGCAGCGAGTGCTGGTTGCTTGATCTTAGCCAGCCAATCTATGCAGGGATCTCGGGGAAGAACAGTTGGGGTTTTATGAAGCTGGCATAATTTACAGCTAAAATAGCACACCAGATATATGTCCAACCCAATCTCCTTTGTAATCTTGTTTTCATTTAAGCCTCCAGGGTGCTGATAGGGGGAGTAAGGAAAGCAAACTGCAAAGGGAGTTTATTACCCGTGCCAGGGAGATTTGCATGATGCTCTGCACCAAATGACCTCAATTTGCAGAGGTTAAAGCTGGCTGTGGCGGTCCCTGCCTTGGAGGGGTGTCTCCTGCCTGTGCTGGGGGCGCAGAAGGAAAAGCCTTTTGCAGATGGGTGTGTTCAGGACCGTGCACACTGTGAAGCCATGCCAGTGCCTGCTCCCGTGACCAGGCAGGAAGAGCGATGCGATGCATCCGTGTCACCCCGGCCAGCTCCACAGGAAAAGGAATGAAATTATCTCGCAGCCGCTGCCTTTGCGGGTTGCATCTCTCTTTAGTTTTCAAACCACATATTGTCCCAGATCTCCTGCCAATAGCAGGGAGCAAACTGATAATGCAGCTGCTATTAATAAAGCAGCGTTGTTACATATTCATATCAATCAGACTTCTAATTCCACAATATTTTTTTCAAGAAGAAAAGGCAGTGCTTCACTGGGGCGATGGAGGAAGCTGTCAGGTGGGATGGTGTTGGAGATGCCTTTCACCAGAACTGGCAGAACCTGCTCCCCTCACATTTCTTCCCTTAGGGATTCCTGCACTGAGCTGGCCCTGGGGTCCTCATCCACGTCCCCCTCAGCTTTCCTTCTCCTGAGCTAAAAGGTGGGATCCCCAAGGCAGTTCCAGTGACAGGAGCAGTGTCACTGTGGGGAAACACGAGCGGTGCGAGACGGAGAAGTGCTGAATTCCAGCGGCTGGTTTGGCAGGAGCAGCTCCGTGCTCTTCTCCATTTTATATAGAAATTTTCACATATTATGCAAATTTCCAAGCAAAGTATGGAAAATCTGGGTATAAATCTGGGATGGATGGATGTTTGTACAGCCATTAGAGAGGAAAGTGTACCACAGAATTCTGGCCGATGGATAAATATACTTACGCTGCCATTCCTGCAGTAAAATATGCTTTTTGTCATTGCTATAGTATAAAAAAAGTACTGTCTCCGAAACTGTAGCGGCACTTTATGGAACACTATAAATTGGAAGAGATACCTGATTATTCATAGAGTATTATGGAGAGCTCAGTGACTTCACCATTAAGCCCACACCAGTACTTTTGTCCATAAAGGAAAACCCTCTTTCTCATTTCTTTATGGTTGAATTCAATGTCCGGATTTTGCCAAATAAATCTTGTGAGGCTGAGCACGTTTTTCCTTGAACGCTTTTCTGGAAACTCTCCCTTACCCTGGGGCTGGGAACATTTTGAAGCCTTAAGCTGTGGGATCTCCAAGTCCTAAACCAAGCCTCGCAGCCCTCGAGCCTTTCTGGGCTCTCTCATCCCTGGCGCGTGTCAAAGCTGCTCCCAGCTCATCCCTGCTTCCTCCAGCTTCTGGCACAGGGCAGAAATGGAGCGTGGTTGTTCCACCAGGTTCCGTGGTGGCAGCCCTGGGAGGTGGGCTGGCGTCGAGCCCTCCCGGCAGCAGCTGTCGGTCGCTGCAGCAAACAGTTTCCAAGCAACTCGGAGGCTGCCAGTCTGAAAAGGACTCCTGATAGAGGTTTGTAATATTAATTGAGTTATGGAAAGGAGCAGTGCTGAAGGAGATGTGGGGAGGGCAGCTGGTGTGGTGTCACCGGTATCCTCCTGCCATCAGTTGTGCCACGAGGGCTGGAGAGTCCTGGCACAGGCACAGCTCTGGTTCCCACACTGCTGGGATGGGCTGCAGGGCGTTGCTGTCCTGCCAGCTCTCCAGCTGGGCGCTGGGGCAGATGGAGAAGAGGCAAAAGGTGTGGTCCCTGCCCCAAAGAGCTTGTGGCTGGGGTCTCCATGCAGCTTTGGCACCTTCTCTGAGCAGCTCTGCTCCCCAGCATTGCTCAGCTGTGTCACAGCCTGCTCATCTGGGGACAGGTGGGAGAAGGGTATGGGTGATCAGGTGCAGATATCCAGCCTCCATCCATGCCATGCCATGCATTTTCTCTCTGGAGGCTTAACTGCTTCTTTCAGGTCATATTTCCTTGCTCTGCCTCTTTATTTCCAATATTTTAGTGCTCCCTTGAATTTTGTGCCCACTTCCACCGTGGTCATCAGCCGCCTTTGAGCATCCATCCCCTTCTCTTCATCTTTGTTGCTTGCAGCACTGGGCTGTGATGGAGAGGCTTTCCCACCAGGACTGGTCAGTACTGGGAGCTACCAGCCAGTGCTGCCTTCAGGGGCACAGAGCAGTGGGAAGGCAGTGTCCACAGGCACCTGGAGCAGCCTGTCCCCACACATGGAGTGATTTGGAGGTTGTTCCCTCCATTGCTTGACAAGTACAAGCTGGAAATGCTCCTCCTGCTGCTGCTCCCAGCCCTGGGAGGCTGATGTGGTGCTGGTGGGATGTGGACCAGGAGCTGCCATCAGTGTCACATCTGCCTTGGCTGTCAGATCCCTTCCACCAGCTGCTGGGCTTGGACCCAGGTCTCTCTGGGAAGGCTTGGAGTGGTGTCTGAGTGGTTTCTACCATGGCTGGTTGTTCTCCAGCCCCATGCAAACTTCTTCCACCCCAGGGGCAGAGATACCAGCACTATACTCTGGCCAGGGCCTGAAAGGGATCTAGTGGCTTCTTGTCATGTAAGTGGTGATTGTCCCTAAGTGGACGGGCAGCAAAAATCCCTAAACATCTCCAGAGGACCGTGATGGTGCCTGGAAAAGCTCTGATACAACAGAGGGAGATCTCACTGCCTGGATGCCTGAGCTGCTTGGGTAGTGAAAATACAGGCTGGAAGCTGGGGACACGGGTGGTGTGTGGGCAGCTGAGGGGTTCAGGTGCAGAAAATTCTCTGGTCACAGGAGAAGGCAAGCAGGATCTCTGCCTTCATCCCCATCAGCAAAAGCTGAAGCTGAAGTTTGGTGGGAGAGGCCAGCAGGGCTCCTGCCAGGGTTTCTGAACTCTCAGAAACCTGGGCCCAAGGGAGGAGAGTTGCCATGGCAGGGCTCACCAGGATTTGAGCTCTGGTGCCCAAAGCTAAGCCCTTCCTATGGCAGAGTGAGTGTGTCTGGGGTGTGACAGACAGCTGGGAACAAGTCCACTTTGTCCACTGGACCTCCAGTGTCACCTGACAGATCTGCACAGTCCTCCATAAGCAGTCTCTGGAGTGAAGCTGTGTCCTGCTCTCACAGCACCAGCCCTGCTGAGAGGGGATCTGCCACCCTCCCTGCCTGTGTTAAGGTTCCACGTTAAGGGCTGGACAGCTCCTCAGCTGATGCAGGGATTGTCATCACGCCCTAAGTTTTAGCTTTCATATTTTTCAGATTCTGCACTGCCTAGGTGTAGTTTTGAGCTTCAGATGAAGTGTCAGTGAGCTCTCTTCACAGAGTAGTAGACAAAACAATTCCTTTTCCAGCTTGGTACCAAGATCAATCGTTATAAGTTTCAGGCCCAAAAGCAGAAACAACGCTGGGCTGAAGAGAGAAAACACAAAGGATGGGACTTCATACACTGAAGCAGTGATTTGACAATTAACCCTGACATGAAAATGGACCAAAACTTATAAAAATGTGAGACCTCGTGACCAGCCATCCATTTTGTGACCATTTACTTAAGGCATCAGCCACAGCAGCAGGGCTGGAATTTTGTGGGGAAGGAAGGTGGTGGAGCAGCCTGTGGGTGCTGGATGGGAGGGAGGGGAGCCCAGGCACTGCCACCTGCTCACTTGGTCCCCAGCACGGTGTAGCAGTGGAGGCCAGGCTTGTTCCATGTGAAGGGGTAGAAACTGAGGTTAGTTCTGCTGGGTGAATCCAGCAAGCCCCTGCCCCCAGCAGAGCACAGGATGCTTGATTTTGGGAAGGAGTAAGAAAGAGCTAACTGAGAGAAGTCAGGAGCTGTGCTTGTAGCAGGTGTGATTACTGGTGTCACAGGGGAGCTGCAAAGTGCCTGTGCTGTTTGCTGCAGCTCTACAGCTTTTCTTACCTTGTCTGTGAATTTAACTTTCTGTCTCTTCTGAGGTAGTGTGAGCTCAGGATGGCAAGGGAGAGAAGGAGGAATTGGTTTTTTGCTGATGAAAAACCCAACACATACATCGTTGTGAGCAATTACTGACCTTGCAGGAGTGCAGAGGCCACAAACAGCTTTCTGTGGAAGAGAAGACCTGCCTGGCAGCCAGGCAGGGGCTTGGGGATACCTGGGATGAGATCCATCTCTCCCTGTGCATGGGAATAAACTGCTGGATGTATCATTGGGATGCTCAAATCCAGAGATGAATTTCAAGAGGCAACGGCTGTCAAGGTCCAAATGTGCAAAGTCCTGATCCTCAGGCAGGCATTTCACCCTGGAAATGGAAAATGGGTGACTTGGCAGCTTGCCTGTGTTCTGGTTTGGGCTGAGCTCTTACCTGCTGCCGGAGCCCCCAAGGTGGCCACCTACACCAGGACAGCAGCCACGTAACCCCTGGGCAAGCGATGCCACCAGACTATTTGTGGAATGCCAGACGTGTACCAGAGCTGCACAAGGCTGTTTGCAAACAGGCTGAGCTGAGAAGGTGCCCAAAGAGGGGCTGTGACAAGAGGAGGGAGGACAGGGTCATCCTGCAGCCCTGGGGATGCCTTGCAGCACAGGGTCGCAGGTGCTGGGGCAGCCAGGCCGTCAGGAGCAGCTGGGCTGGCTGGCTGCTGCAGTCCAGCATCCCCCCTGCCGCTCCAGGAGGGCAACTCTGCAAAATGTGGGTCCCCAGCTGTGCTGGAATACTGGATAAGGTGCTGGGTGTCACCTCCCACTGCTGGGTGACCAGTGGCAGGGTGCTGCCCACGGAGACGCTCGCGCTGGGGACTGGCTGCTGCCACGGGCTGCGGGAGGGGAGGCTGGCACAGCACAGCAGCGCCTGTGCTGCCATAAATCTGCCTGGCATCAGTGCAAGGAGCGTTCCTGCTGACTTATGGCTTCTGTGCTCCGTGAGGAAGGGAAGCAGCGTCTCATGGCCGGCTCTGCTGGCATTTACTGCATCATGAGTTGTCCTTCCTCCCCGTGCGCCGCCAGTGAGACACGGAGAGAGGTGAGGTGAGGTCTGAGGGCAGGGGTGGTGTGCTGGCAGCTCTGAGCCATGTGAAGGTCCGGTGGCTCCAGCAGCATGGTGAGAAGGAGCTGTATGGTTATTCCCACCCAGGGAAGCTGTATGGTTATGGCAGAGCAGTATCTCTGCTGTCACTTTTAGTCCCACCTTGCACTGAGGGAAAGGTGGTAGCACAGCAGGTGTGAAATGGTGCCACCCCTGCTGTGCCACCTGATGGCCCTTGTCTCATGTGTGTTATCCTCCATCCCTGCAAGTCAGTGCTTGATCCTTGCAAAGTTGAAATGGCTGTCAGGGTCCTCTGTGGCCACCAAGGATGGCACCACTGTGCTCTCAGCAGTGGGGCAGCCACGCTCGCCCCTGCGGCCCTGGCACCAGCTGTGCAGTCCACTCAAGGCCTTGGGGCTGCAAAACTGACCCATGGGGGCAGTGGACAAGGCTGGGAGGAGCAGCAGAGCACAGCCAGGGCAGTGCAGGGTGGCACACTGAGCCCTGCTCCATCCAGGCAGTGCTGCCAGGCCTGGGGAACGCCACTGTCCCCATCCCAGGGAGGATGTGCTGCGGCAGGACAGTCCCTGCCTGCTCAGTTGAGACTCACAGGTTCCCCGTGAGCCCTTCTCTAACCAGCCTTGTGGCTGCTGCTGTCCCAACCCATTCTGACTGTTCTACAGAGGTATTTTTCCCCCAGTGCCGTTCTCTGCTGTTGCCTCTTTCCACACTTCTGCTCCTCACAAAGCCAGCTGAGGGAAGTCTGACCTGTCCCAGCACAGTGCAGCAGGAGTGGGGCACTGGGAAGCAGTGGGGTACCCTGCTCTGTTCCTGGCAGCACCTCAGCCTCTTCTCTGCACTCTGTGTCTCATGGGCCAAGTGCCTTCTGCTTCTGTGCCTCAGTTTCCTCCTCCTTGCGAAGGGAGTGATAGCAATGTTTCTGAAGTGGTTCTGGGAGAAAGGGAAATGCCATGCACCATCTCTGTCCCTGATGTGATGGTCACCAGGCTGTGGTGGTCTCCTAAAGCCCCTTTGCCCAGGGAGGTTCCTCTCCACCTCTCAGCACTTTAAATAGATGTGATGCAGCTCTTGGCTAAACAAATTTTCTCCACGGCTCTTTTCTTTCCTACTCAGAATTCAGGGAACATCATTTTGGTAACCAAGGTATTTGCATAATCAGTATTTTGTGGTAATTGCTCCCTTTCAGAAGAGGTGCTTATCATCCCATCGGGTTTTGAGGAGCTTGTGCTATCTTTGAGGCTGGGCAGGGAGGTGGTTTCCAAAGAGGAATGGCTGGGATGCTGCCCTATGGTTTGGGGGATGCCTCCCCCAGGGTAAGCAGGATCAGAAGAGACTTTTGCCTCCGGGTTTCTGCACCATCAGTGATCTGCTGCAAATCCCTTCCTGCCCTAGTGCCCAAGTTTCCCCTTAGTCCTAAAGTCTCTGAGCTGGGAGGGAGGAGGCTCCTCAGTGCAGCAGGACATGGGATCTCCATCTCTGCCTTCCCAGGGCCGCTCCTTCTCTCCCTGACGCCGTGGCGTGGAAAAGCAGCCTTTGGGAATGGCTTTGCAGTGCTTTAGTAGCTACCAGAGGAGCAGGGTGGGAGGTGTGAGGCTGTCATCCAGCTGCAGGAGATGCCACTCCATGGGGACCCCCTGGCCCTGTGCCCCGTGCCGCTGTCACTGCAGCTCTCGGGGGGCGAGTGGTAGCCAGAGCCTGGCGTGCCAGCGAGCCACCCTCGCCCGCCCGGCAGCGTGACTCACTCCCTGAGTGGCAGCTCCCACTCGGCAGCGTTTCCAAGGAACCCAGGAGATGTCTCCCAGCGGCAGGAATGGGGGGCCCGGGACCCCGACCTCGGGGCTGGGCAGGCTGTGAGCTCCCTCCGTGCCAAGGAGAGCCGGGAAGCAGCCGGGCTGGGGCGGGAGCCCTGCGCCAGGCAGGCTGCACTGGAACAGAAACAGCAAAGCCTGGTGTTCCCCAGCATTGGCAAAGGCTGGAAAGGCCGTGAGGAGGACAGCTGCTGCCAGCTGGGATGTGGCAGCGAGCAAGGGAGATGCCCAACTCTGAGGGCTCAGCCATCCCCGGTCCTGGAGGAGAGGCAGGCAGCCAGTCTCTGCAGCCTCGCAAGCTGCCTCTCAGGTTTGCTGCCACACAGCCTCTTCTGGTCTTCAGCACTTCTGCCTTGCTCTTTCAAAGCCCAGGTGTGCTGTCCACAGGTCCTGGGGTGCCTGTGGGTCTGGGACAGGCAGCGGTGCAGGACCCAGCCCATGGTGCAAAGGTTAAAGCATCCTGTGCTCTGTAACTGCAGGAGGAAAAACAGCGTGTCCTGTTCCTGGGCAGTGTTGGTGCTGCCTGACCTGACTGCTGAGCAGGGGCTGAGGCTCCTTGCAGCACTGATCTCAGTGCTCAGCGAGCCATCCCTGCTTCCTTCTCTGCATCTGTCCCTGGTCCCCTGCACCGGGATTGTTCCTGGCGTGGCTCTGCCGTTCCAACCCAGCTCCTCTCTTGCTGCCCCATCCTCCGTGCCTTGCTTCTGTGTTGCCATCAGCCAGACAGCAGAAACTTCTCCTGCCCCAGCACTGTTTCCCTACCTGTATTAAGTCTCTATTTATCTATATAAAATTTCATGTCATTCATTGTTCTAAAAGGCTGGCAGGTAATTCAGTAATTACCATCCCTCCTACGGTGCTGGCCTCTCCTCCCTCCCTGCTAGTTGGATATCCTCTTCAAGTTTAATCCCCTGGGAATTTACATTGCCTTTGCAATCCCCAAGGGAGCAATGCTGCTAAATCCAGGTCCCAGTGGTGGCCTCTGAGAAGCCCTTAATTCCCTTTCCCATTAGCAGAATGCCCAATTAACAACCCCTTGTGACTCCTCTCCTGGTCCTTCTCCCCATGAAGTGTTCTGGGGCTGGCTCTGTGGGCTTGGATATGATGGGATCCATACCCTCTTCCCAGACAATCCAGCTTGGGATGCTGGGACGTGCCAGCATTGTGCCCCACACCCTGCAGACCTTCTTTGATTCATTCCAGGGGTAGGGAAGGCCCCTGGAAACTGCTTTGCACCCACCACTTTGCCTCAGAGACTCCACAGACCCCCCCAAACCCCATGGAGGTTTCTCACTGCAGCCCCCCCAAGCCATCTGATGAGCAGAGGGGTGGTGGGAAGCGGGGAGGCTGCACTGGAGCATCTCCCAGGCTTGGGGTCTCAGTGTCAGAGAGCATTTGCAAGGGTCCATTCTTCTGGTGAGGCAGAGGATGCTGTGAAACACTTCAGTGCCCCGTTGGTTTTTGTGCTCTGCTTTATTTTCCCTTTAATGGGAATTGTATTCTGTGCATGGAGCAGCTGGTGATTCTTCTGGCTGCTGCTGCACCACCTTTGAGCAGCTCTCACGAGACTCCTCTTTTCACTGCCTGTACAGAGAATTTGAGCAGAGGAGCCCCGGGTCTGTTCCTGCTGTAACTCTACTGATGAGAGAGGCATTTCTGAGAAGGCAGGAGATACCTGGTGCTGCCTGGGGTGGGGACACAAGGAAGAGACTTTGGGAGCTGCATCCCCACCCTGTTAGCTCTGGGGGTTCACACAGGGGTCTGTATAATCACAGTGTGTGCCCCACTGATGTGTAACAGCAGTAAAAGACTGATTTTTGATTTTTATTTTTTTCTTTAAAAAGGGTGCTTTCCTCAGTCAGAATCCTAAAGTTCCAGAGGGGAACCAGGCCTGAGCCAGGCGAGGGAAGAGAGCATTCCCCAGGGAGTGGAGGACTTTCCAGAGCTGTGGGTTTCTCCAGGAAGGAAGAAATGCTGTGGGAGAGAAGCTGGATGCTCCAGTCTCAGCTCCCATCCCTTGTCTCTGTGAGAGGGAGATGCTGGGGTTTACTTTTGTTTCAGCTCTTCAGAGGAGATCTTTTTAAGGGAACATCTTCCCTTGCTGCCTGCTCAGACAGGATAAGATCGAGTCAGACACTCTGTGCTGATGCTGATACTAAAGACTTGCCTGAGTTTACCTGCCCCTGGCAGTATTCCTGCAAATGAGGTGTCAGCAGGGCTGCTGGCCTGTGTGGGTTTTACAGGACCAATAAAGCAGGGCTGAGGTGTGTGGTCAGGAGGAACCGGGCTGGCATCCAGCCAGCAGCACGTGGGGAAGTTTGAGCTGACAGTGTCTCATCACTTGCTCATTCCCCTGGCGCCTGTTCAACAGAGGGACCTTGTGGAAATGCCTTGAACACCACGTGTGCTAAGCACAGCTCCTGCAGGCCCCTCTGTCACCCACAGGCTGCTTTCCCAGGAATCACCTGCTTCTCACGAGGAGCAAAGGCCACGTCTGACCCCTGTGGGTCTCTCAGTCCCTGTGTGACTTGGCTGCAGAGCCCTGCTCCTGCCTGTCCATGAAGGAGCAGAGAAGTCTCTGATCTCCCCATCCTGCACAGGGTGTGAGTGATACCCCAGGCACAGCTCTGAAGGGAGTGGGAAGCACATCTCCATCACCAGCACCATGTCTCTGCCTCAGTGGACCCAGGCATAATTTGGAAACTGCCCCTAGACCCTGAGCTTCATGTTGCCTGCAGCCTCCAACGTATCCTGACCACTTTGTCTGCAGCAGCAGGACTGATGGGGCTGTAAAAAAGTCACCAGAGACTTGGGGGCATCTCATCTCTGTCCTGCAGATTTGTGGTACCACCTGTCATTACCAAAATGCTGCTGGGTAATCCATCCCCAGTGTGTGCACAGGCTGGCACAGAGCCACAGCTCCGGGAGATCTGCTCCTCCTTCCTCCACCACTGGCATTGGCATCAGCTTTGCAGATGCTCTTGGTCAGAGGGCTTTGTCTCTCCTCCCTTTCAATTGCCACGAGGAAAATTGGTTTTGTGGTTGAGCTGGGGGAGTCCATGAGCTCTCCTTCCTCCACAGCACCCATGAGCTCCCTGCCAGCAAGCTGAGTGCTGAGAGGGTGCCAGAGCATCCCAGGGTGGGAGCTGAAATCCTTCCCACTCCTTGCCCCGTGAGCCCCCAGCTTTCCTAGATTGGTGTCCATCCTGGCCCAGCGTGGAGCTTGCAGCTCCTGTCTACCCATGACAACGAGCTGCTGGCAGCCAGGAGGAATGAAGGACCAACTGGCTCATCTGCTGAGAGCATTTGATTGATGTTGTTTCATTTTGATTACCTTTTTTATAGGCTAACAGACGGATTTTAATCCGAGCAGTGAAGTAGGAAATGGGAGAAGCTGTGCCTGGAACTTGACGAGGAGGCAGCGAGGGCTGGTGGCTCCTTGTCCACATTCCTGGGAGGTGATTTTGGAGCGGTCAACCAAACTAAGAGTGTCAGGTAGAGGCGTTCCTGGCCTGATCTTACAGGAACTGCAGCTGCCTCTTGTGTTATTTACAACGCAGCTGGTGCCTGAGCAGCTTAACCCCGGCCTCGCAGCTGCCCAGAGCCAGGCGCTGCCTCAAAGCATCCATCTGAGCCAGCAGAGGAAGGGGCAGCGGGCTCTGAGGCCAAGTTCAGCTCTCTCTGCCACTTCTTGTGACTCAGGACAAAGTCATCTGATGTGTTGCCACCAGTAGCTATGAATTGTCATTCTCCAGCAGTGCCAAGGTGACGGCTGTGGGGACCACGGGCAGCGGTTCCGCGTGCAGATGAGGAGCGGTCTCAGTCCCGGCCCTGCGATGCTCTCTGGATGTGAATGCGGTGCTGTGAACAGGCAGGATGGATGAGAGAGCCGCTGCTGCTGTGCTAACTGGGCCACCTGTCCTCTGAGGCTTCTCTGAGGCTCTAGCAGTGCCCTGCCAAGGGTTCGACCTGTCCCAAAATGGATTTGTTTCAGTCTCTTGGTGAAGGCAGAGTAGCGATGCTCTAGGCAGGTCTGTTTGCTGCCCTTCCCAGCAGCTCGAGGGCGCAGGCCAGGGCTGGGAGCACATGGCAGGGGAGGGGATGGCGATGGGGAGCAGGGCTGTGTCCCACAGGACTCGGGCAGCCCCACCAGGACTGACACGAGGAGATGTCTTGCCCCATGCCGAGCTCTCCGTGCCACCACCAGCTAGTTCCTGGAGGGCTGTTGCAGCGTGGGTGAGGTGGGCTGGGGCTGTAACCTCCATCCCCATCCTTCCCCCCGTGCCTGCCCCAGCTCCTGGGGATGGAGTGGCAGCCAGGTGGTTGTTTCAGCCTGACCCATCAGCTCTGCAAAGCCCGTGGCAGCGAGCTGTGAGGGTCCTGCTGCAGAAGATACACGAGGAGCCAGGTGACAAAAGCAGCAGCTGGCACCCCTTGGCCAGGGGACTGCCCTGAGAGGTTTTGGAGCAGAGGCAGCGCTCCCACACTCCAGGCTCTGAGCTCTGTGGCATAGCAGGGGTGCCACAGCCCCGTGGCAGTGTGGGTTGCAGGGTGTTGTGCAGGAATGTGTTGCAGCTAATGCTGTGTGACAGTTTGACACGTCCTCCCGGGACAGGCAGAGCTGACATGTCATCTTCAGAGCTGTCACTCCGGCTGCCACACCACGGCCTTCGCTGTAAACAGGCGGCGAGGGGAATGCTTTCCCCTGGTGTGTGAGGAGGGAGAAGGGCTCTGGTTTTATTTGCATGTCCTCAGATGATCAGGCCCATGTCACTTGGCACTGGGATGTATCCTTCAGAGAGATGGAGCCAGCTGGGGCGAGGGCAGAGAGGAGGGGGAGGTCTAACATCCCCCTAAACCAAGGAGGTGATGCCGAGCACCTCCCGTAGAAGATTCTGGCATGAGCAAAGCATTGCCTGCCAGCCCCAGCGAGGGGTTTCACACCCACCCAGGCAAGCTGTGGCTGCCACAGTGAGTGGTGCTCACAGTGCCTTGGCTGGGGAGCCAAGGGTGTGGCACAGGCTCTTTGGGACTGGGGTAGCCACTGACCCCTGGGGGATGCTCACATGGGGCCCAGAGAAGGCTTCTTGAGGCAGCTCCTGCCCAGCCCCACAGTTAAACCTGGAGCTGGATGTGGCATTTCACAAGTAAAATGCAGGAGCAGAAGGACACAATCCTGCCTTTCCCAGCCCCCTGAACTTCACCCAAGATGTGAACAGTGCCCTGTATGGACCACTGCCCCTGGCAGGAATTCTGGGGCACAAGGTGCCCCCATGGACCAACCCTGGGGGATGCTTGTGATGCTGTACCTCCCATTTCTCTGCTCTGCCCGCTGCTTTTGATGCTCTCCAGGAACACTGAGGCTCACAGAGCAAACCCTTTATCTCTCAGAGAGAAACAAACGTGGCACACGCACAGGGGAGCAGAATTACCGGTGTGTCTGGGGAGGCAGGGAGCTGGAACCAGACAGGCTCTGACAGCTGCTTTCAGGAGGTCTGTGAGAGACCAAGCAGCATGTCAGCCTCGCAGAGCTTGTCCTGCACAGCATCAGCCCCCGTTTTGCCTGCCTGCTTTTGGCGTGATCAGCCTGTCCTGGTACCAGGAGCTTGCTGGCTTTACCTGTCCTGGCTGTGAAGTGGATTTGTGGCGAGTGCTGGGGTGGGAGCCATGGGCTGCTTCCTTGTGGAATGAGCAGTAGGGACATGCCAGTCCTGGCAGTGGGGCTGGGAAGCAGCATGTGTTTCCAGGCTGAGTCATGCTGAGGATTGTGTCTTGTTCCTCGTTACAGGTCCAGTTGCAATATTCACTTGGCAGAATCAGCTCAGCCTCCTTCTCTCCGCAATTGTGTGTCTGTCCGTCCGTCCCTCCCACCTCCTGCACGTAGCAGCAAAGTAGCACTTGTAGGGGGGGAAAAAAAATTTAAATCTCTGCAGGGCTGTAAGGGCAGGACAGCAAACACTGGTGCTTGCTATGCAAAGCACGGAGCCAGTGTGCTGGGCGAGCAGGTACTCACTCAGCTGCAGCTGCCAGCGCTGGCTTTGTGCTGGGGTGGGGGCTTGCATCCATGGCAGGGGGGAAATGATGCCACCACGGCCAGAAAGGGGTGGCAGGCAAACAGGAGATGGAGACACACAGCTCCTGAGTGGGACTTGCTGTCCTCCCTGCCAGCCAGGCAGTGGGAGCTGCAGAGAGGGACAGGGCACCTGCACTGCTCTGCCCCCCTCGCTGAGCTGTCTCTGCTCAGCTGCTCTGTGTCTAGGTTATTTTAGCTTTGATTCAGCTCTGAAATTGCCTTGGCTGAAACTCTGTCTCTATTGTTTTCAGTCTGCAGAAGCATCATTGAATGTGTCAAAAAGATAAATTGGAGAAAAAGAGAGGAAGGGAAAAAAAGAGGAGTGCAGTGCAGTTGGTGAGGAGAGCCATGCTGGTTGTGGATTCCCAGAGCAGCTGGCTGCTCCAAGCCAGCTCCTTTTCCAGAGACAACTCCTTGCAGCCCTGTCCCCTTCTCAGCAGGACCGAGACACCCTTCCAGACATCCTCCTTTACCTTCTGCCACAGGGCTTCTCCCCCTTGGCAAAGCTCATTTAGGCTCATTTAGGCTTAGCATCTGTCCTGCCTGAGCCTCGTCTGGGAGCATGGTGAGCACAGTCTGAGACCTGCTCTCTGCCTCTGCCCTGGCTGGGGCTGAGGCACCGAGTCCAGCCTGGTGGATCAGCCAGAGCACCACAGCAGGGCTCTGGAGAAGAGCAGAAAAGAAGCAGGATGGGCAGCAAAGGGGCCCTGGCTGTGGCCAGGGGCTCAGAGCAGACCTGTGTGTCCCCCCAGCGCTTTCACTCGCTGGTGGCCTTGTGCACACCTTGGGGTCCAGCACCAGAACAGCTGGTCCGTGGAGCTGGGGAAGGTCTGTGCAGCACTGACCAGTCTGATGGGTCAGTTTGGGCTCCAGCTCAGGCTCTCTCAGGAGTTTAGGCAACCCCTGCCCCAAAGGTTTGAAGAGGGCTTAGGCTTCTGCATCCCTGGAAGGATCAAGCCTGTGGGATGAGATTTGGGGCATCATTTGGAGCTGTCCATGGGCTCCTGGAGCCAGCACTGTGGCTGTGGCATTGAACAGCATGGGGAGGGTTGCTGTGTAACACCTTCATAATTGCTAATTACCTCTGGGAGGGGGAGGAGGAGGCACCTGGGAAAGGAGCTGGCAGTGAGTTATGGGAGGTTGCAGAAGTGGTTATTGTTGCTGCTGCTGAGGACGCTGGGGCAAATGAATAACCTGTTAAATAAAATGTCAGCCAGGAACGGATGGGAACTGGCATTGCTTTCTCAGCTTGCACTTTACAAAATGAATCTCCCTGTGCGTGGCTGATTTGCTTATTCAAAATAGGCCGTGGTGGAGGGGCTCTCCTGCTGAACCCGCTGATAGCAAGGGCTAAATTGTGTAAATTCTGTTATCCAAATGCTCTTCTCAATGGCTGCAGTGATCTAAGGACATAATCCATTGCCAGAGGAGAGGGGTTTTCAGAGCCTAATTCCCTTTGTTTCTGGAAAGAATGAGAATGTGGGAAATGAAGCTGAGAAATTGCCATTGAGCTCCAAGCTGCAGTCCAGTGCTGGAAAAGGTGAAACCACTCCCTGCCCCAGCTGCCTTTCACACCTGAAACAGGGAAGATAGATCTGTGTGAAAACTCCAGGAGGCAAATACTGAGTGGGTTCCTTTAGATAAGGCTGGTTTCAAATGGAAACTGATTTGCATGGGCTGATTAAGCTCATTACTACATCAGGAACTCGGAAAATCATCAGATCCCTATGCAGCAGGAGTGCTGAGGTCTGCTGCGATGACGCTCGGTGTGCAGCGCTCGCCAGCCCTGCTGTGCCTTCAGCAGCATCTCCTGGGAGCGCACACAGGACGTGGCCAGTGGTCACTCTGCTACCAGCACCAGCCTGGACTGGCAGACACCAATATTTATAAATGATTTGGCCTTGTTTGGAAACCTGCTGGGGCGTTTCTCGTCGTTACTGGTGTTTCCAAAGCGCCGTGGGGAGTGCAGTGCTGCAGCCCCACGGAGCAGGGATGGCTCCTGTGTGCCACCTGTGGGCACCCAGCCTTGCTCTTGCTGGTGCTCTGGTCCCCTCTGGTACCCCAGGGAGCAGAGGGCAGGGCTGGGGGGCTGTGTGCCAGTGGGGGACCAGCAAGGAGTTGTCCCTTGGGCTTTATCCTGGGGACAGTGTGTGCATGCATCCCACAGGGACCTTGGGGCATGCAAGTCAGATGGTGCTGTGCCAGGAGCAGCTCTGTGTCCCCATGTCTCTTTCAAACCGAGAGAGTGTAGGTTTAGATTAGGTATTAGGAAATAATTCTTCCCTGTGAAGGGGGTGAGGCCCTGGCACAGGCTGTCCTGAGAAGCTGTGGCTGCCTCATCCATCCATGGCAGTGTTCAAGGCCAGGCTGGATGGAGCTCTGAGCATCCTGGTCTGGTGGAACGTGCTGCTGCCCATGGCACAGGGTTGGAACTGGGTGAGCTTTGAGGTCCCTTCCAAGCCTGGCCATTCTGGGGTTCTAACCCTGCAGCATTTTCTCAGGTGAGCACCTTGTGATGCCCTTTGGGTGAGGAGTCACAGGGCTGTACACAAACAGGTGCCGCCTTCCAAGGCTGCTGCTGCTTCTTCGGTGCAACATTTGGTACACCCACGTGTTGAAAACAGAGTCCACGTGGGCAGGTGTGCCTCTAAATATATATACACCTGGGAAATGCACTGCACTGGTGAGCAGAATCTGCAGTTTGCAGAGTCCCCTCCTCACCCTGCACCCCCAGGGGGACCCTGGCACAGGCAGCAAAGCTGGGAGCTGATTATGAAGAGATTATAAAGAGATATAAACTAAGCCTTTCTGCTAGAAAGGCCAGGAGCCCCAGGCTGGAAGCGTCACACGCGAAGGCTCCTCTGCTCCTGTGCATTTTCTCTTTTTTGTGTTCTTGCCTTTATCTTGTTCAAGAGCTTTACTAAGCCCTGGAGCACGGAGAGGGATCCTAGAAAAGGCAGGGGTGGAGGAGGACTCTGAGGCTGTGTTTGTCACCTCCCATAAACAGGTTCCTGTGCAGATCTTGTCAAGTATTGGGGGCTTGTTGGGACAGTCCCTGCTGCCATGCAGGCGAGCTTGTGGGCAGGGTGTGGGTGAGCTTTGAGTCCAACTCGGGCTCCCTCTGTACCCAGGGGCTGTCACGCAGCCGTCTGGGCTGGGGATGCTGTCATCTGTCCTGCCTCCGCTGCCATTCCCTGCCCAGGTCCCTGCGCTGTGCTGGGTGGAGATAGGAGTCCAAGTCATCCACTGAGGAAATTGCTCGCTGTAAATCCACGGTGAAAGTCCTGGGATTCCTGAAGGCGCAGAGGAAAGTGCTTGATTGGATTTTCAAGCCTCTCTGCCAGCTGTGGGAGAGGAGGGCTGACAGCCTCCCTGAATCTTCCTCGCTGATGCCTGGGAGGGGATGCAGGCTGTGCCTGCTCGCTAATGGAATGTAAAGGATGTGTAAATCTCCCGCCTTATTTAACTCCCCCCTGAACTTTATATGCAGCGATAAATTTCTCCTCCTGCAAATCTGCTGGAGCAAGGTGGGCCTCGGGTGCCTGGTGCCCACGCAGGTGTGGGGGAGCCATTCTCCTGCTGCTGGAGAGGAGGAGCTGCTGTGCCATGCCTCGGTCCCTGGGGAACACGAGGCTCTGGGGACATGCTGGGTGCACCTGGGGGCTCTGCAGGAAAGGCTCGGTTTGGGTTCAAGCTGCCCGTGCCAGCAGGAGAGGTGCAGGAGCACCTGGGGCTGGTGTAATCCCCCTCCTCCCCACGGGGCCAAGGGTGTTTGCCTCCAGTACCACCAGAAAGCAAAGTTAATAAAACACAGGGGTCTCCTGAGTTAAACCTGCAGCAGTGGTGGACAGGCAGAGGGTGGCCAGGCTGTGGTGGGGAACTGGTATCACTCCAAACCCCCATCACGCAGCTGAGCATCACACAAATAACGGAGAAAAATGCTGCAAATTTTATTCTATTGCCCCTTATCTCTGATTAATCCTCTTATGTGTTCATCTCATTTTATCCCACTGTTGACTGTCTGTTTATTGTATTTCTGTAGTCCTCACAAAGACAAAAATCCCCCTGAGTCTTGCCTGGCTGGGCAAGGGGGGGCTCCTGCCTGCTGGCACCAGTGGAGCACCACAGAGGAGAGGACCAAGGTAACATCCCCGTGGTCACCACAGCAGATGGTGGCAGAGGAGGGGCTGGAAACCAGTTTCTCCCAGGTCCTAGATTAGTGCCCAGCTGCTTGGGCATCCCCAAATGTAAAGAAAGATACCCTAAAAAGAAATTGTCCGGTGGTGTGGCTTTGCAGCCCGTGCTCAGGGCGTGTTCTCAATGCCCTGCAGAGGAGACAGGCTTTCCTCTTCACACCCCTCTCTCACTGCAGGCAGATTTGTTAGAGCCCTGCAAGGGAAGCTCTGCCTGTCTCAAGTCCTTCTGCTCCAGCTCTGCTCAGTTTTGTGCTGCTGGGTGAGTCAGGAGCACGAGCCTTCTGGGCCTGACCCTGTTGCTAAAGGATTTTGCTTTGATCCTCTTCTCCAGCTGGGGAGAACAAAAATCCCTTAAACAGCCAAAAATCATAGGGAAGATTGGAGGAGAAATTTTTTACCTGAGTGGGAGCCCCTGGTTCAAACAATTTGGTGGAGGAGGATGGTGTTTCTAATAGCATAAAACAATTTGGAGGAGAATGGCGTTTGTAATGTGGTGGAAATTTGCACAAATGAGGGAACCCACTGTCCTCTGGGGGCATTTAGGCAGGTTCCACAGCACCCCAGCCTGTCCCAGATTTGTGCAGGTATGGCCAGGCCATGCGAGTGAACAACCTGGAGGTTGTCATCATCTCACACTCACATCCTTCACTCCTGCAGCTGCTGAGTGTTTGCCCTGGAACTTGAGGGCCTCCTGAAGGCATCCAGTGGCACACTCAGGCACGTGGAGCTGGGGTCCCATCTCTGCCACGCTCATGTGCACCTCAGGCAGTGCCAGTGAATGCTCCTGCTGCACACTGATCAGACAGCTCCTGGTGTCAATGCTCCCAGCACCTGGCAAGTTACAGCATGGGAGCTGTGGAGGCCTCTGGCTTTAGTAGAAATTGCTTTTCAAACCCAGTAGAATTTCCAGCCTCCCCAGCATCCTGTGGCAGGGAGCTCCTGGGATTAATTGGTTTCTGTGTGGCAAAGTGCTGCCTTTTCCTTGTGTCAAAGCTCCTTCCACAGGTGCCAACTCCCTGCTCAGTGTCAGGCTGCTTGCAGGGACCATCTCCTTTCTATCCTGGAGATCCCAAGTCTCAGCTGGGGAAGGCAATGTCTGTGTGTGTTTGCCTCTGGAAAGTGCCTTACAGGCTGAGCTTCCAGTTCTCAGTGGTGCATCTGGCCGTGTCTCACAGGGCTTGTTCCAGGACAGCCTCTCCCTGTGCAGAAGTTGTTTTTTCTGGTGACCTGAGCATGGCTGGGGGTTGTGGTGACACACGGGGTCTTTGCTAGAGCCATGCTTATACTCTATTTTTTGTAATTGGCATCATTACTTTGAGAATGTTTGGGCCCCTCTTGCCCCCAGCACCTCTATCAGCTGGCTCCACTCCTTGCCAGGGGGCAATAAGTCCATCTCTGCTGCTCCCAGGATACAACAGGTCCTAGGATTTCCAGCTAGCCCCCAGAGCCTGGCCCCTCTGCCTGTGCTTATCTCTAGGTGAGATGCCAGGACCATTTAAAAAGCTGCAGGCTGAGCAGCAGAAGGCTGCAGCTGCTGCCCAGAGCCAGGCTGCGGCTGCTGCTCCGTTATTTACAGCTGCCTTTGGCTGCTCATGAGCTTCTCCAGCAGCTCTGCTGGCCACTGCTCACTGTCTGCTTGTCCCTGCGCTGAGGGCCAGGGGTATTTGTGCCCTCAAAGCGGTGCCATCTGGCACCCCACCTTTGTACCAGCAGCGTACCCGGCTCGCCTGCCTGCTCAGGACAGAGCCAGCGGCAGAGCTAACTCCTTTGAGGAGCTCTGCAGGTTTTAAACTGCTTCCCAATATTGGCAGCAAATCCAAGCTGGAGCATGGTGGGGTAAATTTTTGGGCCATATGGCAGGGCCATATGCAGGCTGCATTCTCCAGGCTGGGTCCATGAAGGACGTGACCTGTGAAGGCCAGGGTTATTCTGCTGCCCTTGGTGTTGGTTGGCACCCCTCAGGCCAGCTCTGTTCACTCCAGTCAGCTGTTGGACACTGCCAAAGCAGGGCCAGCGGCACCAGGCTGCCAGGGTCCCTGTGACTGAGCAGCTCTGGAAGGACAGCATCTGTTTGCCCATGCTGGGGGTGTCTGACACCTAAATGTGGGCCAAATGGCATCTTCCAAGGTGCCCAGATGCCCGCTGGGTGCAGATGCAGGGCTGATGGAGCAGAGATGCACATCTCTGTGGATGCTGTGCCAGCCAGCTCTGCCTGCTCTGCTTTTGTGCCCGCTGTTGGTCCCCACGCGCCCTGGCAGCCCCACGGCTCCATCTGAGATGGAGAGCGGGGTGTGAGGCTGGAGCTGCCATATGTTCTCCATAAAAACACTTCTTGGCCTGTTCCCCGGCGTTTCCTGCCGCTGCCACACGTGCTCAGGATCCCACATGCCTCACAAGCCGTTCACCAACTGCAGCCTGGCAGATGGAGGAGCTGGGCATGGCTTTGCAGTAGGAGAGGCAGGAATCCACAAGCTCTGTTTGTTCTTGGGTTCTTCATGGCAGCAGAGGAAGGGGGAGGAGAGCTGGCACCACTCCTGCAAACTGCCCCTCTGCAGAGGGGAGAAGACCTTCCCATGCCCACTCCCCACCATGGAGCCGAGCTGTGAGCCCTTCTTGGGTTGCACAAAGTGTTTTCACCTGGTGCCATCCTGTTTAAAGGCACTTGGAAATGGTGTGAGTGTCCTGGGTGGATGGAGACCATCATTCCTCCCAGGCAGGTGGTACTGGTTTGTTTTGGTGGCAGATGGCCAGTCAGCATTAAGAGCAAAGGCAGAAAATCAGTCCTCAGAGGGAGCAGAGATTTATTGCGGTAGGAAATTAAAAATGTATGCATCAGCTTTTGGAGTAGCTCCTGTTCTGCCTTGATCTGTTTGGGGGGGATGAGGGCTCCGTGCTCAGCCCTGGTCTGTGGCAGGGAGGTCTGAGGATGCTCAGGAAGCTGAAGGCACATCCCTTGGCAGTGGGTGTATCGTGATGGGCAGTGACTGGACCGAGCTGATATCTCTCTTACCCTGGGTAGCAGAGTGGGACCAGATCAGTGTCAGCTCTGAGCACAGCAGATGAGTGTCCCAGCCTCAGGAGTGGGATATCTTCATGCCACGTCGGCTGGGACACCGTGAAGAGCCAGGTGCTCCCACAGGGGTACATCTGTGGTGGGCTCCTGCTGCTGCTGGGCACCAAGAGGTTTCTCCTGATAACTCCTTTCACTTTGTGCTGTTTTCTAATGACTCTGTGCCTGGGTGGCATTGTGCCACAGTGGTCCCTGAGGACACAAGGGGATGCAGAGCAGGCTCTTGGGCTAAAGGTGTGCAGCAGGCAGGACACAGGCAGGGTGGGGACATGGACATAAGCAGCCATCTGCTCCCTGCAGAGGGATGGGGTCAGTGCTGTCTGTGCCCACCAAGGTGGTGGCAGGTGTTCCCCGAGCAGTGTGGCCCCAGGGTGAGGCTGGGTTTGTGCTGCTGAGGGCACCAGGGATTGTTTCAAATCCTCAGCTCCCTGCTGCAGAGCCAGGCCATGAGCTTTGCAGCCCAGCGCAGCAATCTGCCCAGAAATTAAAAAAGAAGAAACACAAAAAAAATCAGGCTTTAGGGAAGTGATAGCTCCTGGGGTTCAGCCAATTACCAGTGTTAGGGAGAGAGCTACCCTACCCCCTGCAGCTGGTTTTATCTGACCTCTTACTCTGGTCCAGAGTGAGCACACGTTAATCCCCAAACCCGGCAGGAGAGAGCTGCGGCAGGAAAGATGCTCAGAGCCTGGAAAAGGCATGTTGTACCTGCTGCTGAGCATATTACTGCTTCTCCAGGAGCGGATAAGTCCTGCTTACGAGGACGCTCGTCCTCTTTTATTTAATTTCCTGGTAATGCTTCTGCAGCGTCCAAGTCTTATCAGGAGAGGAGCAGCTTAAGAGGCCGGTAAAGGAGTTTTTATTGTCGGTATCCACCTCTTTATCCCCCTCTTCCCTTTGACGCCGGATGGCAGGCTGGTTGTGGCTGAAGTGAGGTGTGCTTTCTTTTCCTTTTGTCTGTTAAAGCTGCAAAGATTTCCCGGCTGACCAGTCCTGATGGTAATTTCGGCTGTGGGAGACACCGCTGTCCCCGGGCGGTCCCCGGCTGGGCTCAGCCGCGGCTCCGGTGGCGAGCAGCGAGGGTGACACCGACACCCTGATTGCACACAGAAGGGCCGACCTGGGGCCACAAGTGGGCAGCTCTGCTCTGGGACTCGCCATCCACTTGGCCGTGACTTGGTGAGCAAAGCCCTGCCTCAGTTTCCCCGGAGCCACCGCACTGATCTCGGCCACATCTGCGGGGCATCTCGGTGCTTCGAGCTGCTCATCCTCGTGTTCATCTGCTGCGGGGGCTTGTGGATGGGGGAGCTGGAATTGCTGAGGGCAGCAGGGTGGGGTGACAGGAGGAGTGTCCCCTGGGAAGCCAGCAGCTCGGTGGCTGCTGTCTTGTGGCAGCCAGCTCCGTCCCTGGCGTTCTCCCTGGCCATGCCGGCCATGCGGAGACGCAGTGCTGCATTCAGCCGCCTTTTCAGCTGCACACAATGGCCTTGGGTAGCGTTTGTTTGAGAAAATTGGTAGGATCGCGTGATCCTTTTTGTTGTGGTTGCTACTGTTGTTCCTTGGAATGCTCATGGGAGTAGCAGAGCAGCTAATGAGGCGGCGCAGAGACAGTCGCTGGGGAGGGAGATGCTCTCGCCTGTACTTCCCTGCAGCCGCACTCTCCTGGTGATGGAGCTGGCTCTGCTCCTGCTGGGAGCGCCGATGGGTGCGGCACTGCTCAGGGGGTGCCCAGACCCTGCTGCTCCCCAGTTCCCTTCCCCGGGCCTCTCTGTTTCCTTCTCCATCCACGTGCTGCTGCATGCGGGAGGGGAAAGCCGGGAGCACCCATGCAGCTGGGCGCTGGGAAAGGTCTCCTGGCTGTGGTGACATCCCATCTTCACAGAGCGCAGCTCACCCATGGCCAGCGCTGTATCCCTGACCCTGGGCAGACTCACCTGCTGCTCAGAGCTCTCCTGGCTCCCATGGCAGACTCCCTTAGAGGATTTTGGGTGGTTACCTGGGATCAGGCTTGGCACAGAGCTGTCTTTGGGCAGTGAAGCCCAAGCTCTGTGTGCTTGGTGTGGAGCTGCCAGAAGCTCCTGTCCCCTCCAGCCCCACGTGCTGTCCCCCTGGGCTCTGCAGCAGGTGCCCAACGCGGCACTGGGAGCGGGTGGGGGTGTCAGAAATGCAGACAGATAGCATTAGATGGATGATGCATGGAATCCTAAACTGATAAGAGATGGAACAATTGGTGTGTTGTCAAAAGGCCGGGAAGGATCTCTTTTAAATAGACTAAATAGTCTGGACAGGAACAAGCAATGAGCAGCACAGAAGCAACAGCACGTTCACCACTTTGTTTTTCTGGCTGGGCTGTGCGTGTTGCCATCTGTGCTGTGCTCTGTGGCCATCCCGTGGTGCTGGGATTGCTCCCCCACAGCAGGCTCACAGCCTGGAGCCATGACTGGCATTGCTCCAGGATGCCAAGGGCAGCTTTGACACGACCTTGCCCTGGGCTGGATCTTCCCATCTTCTGGTTGTCTCCACTCCAAGGAGTCCCTGGGCTGATGGTGGAGATTTGGTTGTAATAGCACAGCTGAGCCTGCCTTAATCCCAGTTTTTAGACTGGCTAAACTTGTTTTCACTTATCTCTGATACTGTTGAGCTGTGTTACACAGCATGAATAAGCCAACCCTTGAGTTTGCTCTTACAGCTCTGCAGAATGGCAGAGAGAGCTGTGCCAGGGCCGCTGTCTCCCCTGACCCGCAGGGAATGGCCAGAGCCACGCCACCACAAGCTTACCCTGCACAGATCTCCCATCTGATTAAGGGCAGTGCTGGGGCAGGGGTGGGACAGTGAGGTGCTGGAGGAGGGTGGATTTACCCTCGTGTGGCATCTCCATGGATGTCCCGGTGCCTGAGCTGCTGGTGGCAGGGACAGGCGCTGCTCTGCACGGGAGGACGGGGCTGTGGCCGTGCCAGGAGGGCTCTGGGAGCGCTGCAGGTGCAGTGGGGCTGCCCTGCAGGCCTCAGAGGGCTGGGAGTGCTGGGCAGGGCTGCGTGGTGGGGCGCGCTACAGCCTGTCCCTGTGATTGCAGCGCAGCCATGTGATGCCGGAGGAGCGCGGTGGCGATGATATGGAATGTGGGCAGCTGCCTTCGGACACGCTCCGACAGGTGACGGTCCAGCGCCACCCCCTCTACGGATTCGGCTTTGTGGCTGGCAGCGAGAGGCCAGTGGTGGTGCGCTCGGTGGCAGCAGGTAGGGGGCTGGGGTGGTGCTGGACACAGCTGCAGCGTGCCAGGAAACACAGCGGCACTTCCCCCTGGTGGGACCCCTCCCTGGGCTCCTGTCCTCTCCTGTCCCCTCTGGTGGGCCTGCAGGCTGCCCTCCACAGCCACATACGTGGCTGCTTTGATGCTTTGATGCTTTGGGGATGCTTGGGACCCTCCTGCTTCCCCTTCACCCCGCAGCTCCGGGATGCCTGGGTTGGGCCTGACCCTCTCTCCTGGCAGGCGGCCCCTCTGAGGATAAACTCCTGCCAGGAGACCAGATCTTGGCCATCAACGATGAGGATGTGAGTGAAGCCCCCAGAGAGAGATTCATCGAGCTTGTCAGGTGAGGACAACGCTTGTCCCTCATCGCCTCTGGGGAGGGGCTCATGCCAGGCTGCTGTGCCCGTGCCAAAGCCTTGGGGTGTCAGTGCACACCCACATCACCAGTGCTCCCTGCTGGGGTGGGGAATTCTCAGCCTGAGCAGGGGGAGTGCCTTGGAGCAAGTGCCATAGTCATTTCCAGCTGGCCAGGAAGTGGGGAAGTATCCACAGCCATGATGTCAAGCACCCCAAGGAGCCCAGAAAGGTCCCGGCCACCACTGGGCTGGGAAGGGTGGGGTGTGCTCTCAGTAGCCAGTTGCACATGTTGAGGTCCATCACCATAAATTTCCATCCATCTTCATTTCTTCTTTCTGTCACAGGAAGGCCAAGGACTTCATCATCCTCACGGTCCTGCACACCCACCAGGTGAGACTGGCAGGGCCATGGCCAGCTCCAGGGGAGCCAGGACGGGTGAAAAGCCCTTCTGGAGACCGAGGCGGGGTCCCTGGAGACCCTGGGAGATCACTCAGGCAGCTCAAATGATTGTTGGACCCATGTCCCACCACCCCAAGGCTCTTCCAAGCTGTCCAGTCTGAGAGCTGCCACGGCTCCTAGGGCGTGCAGCCTTTCCCCCTTCTCACCAGGAGGGAGAGAGGAAAAATACTCCCAAACCCAAACAGTTGCTGAGGACACAGTGTGTCTGATGGAGTAACCCAAGGGGAGATGGCAGGGAGGGGTCGCTGCTGTCTCAGGAGTCTCTGGGGAGCTGGGAGGCTGCAGGAGGGCTGGAGATGCTCCAGCAGCCGTGGTGCCCTGGGGCTCAGTGCCTGTGGCACTGGGGCAGACTGAACTGTCACACCAGAGGCACCGTTTGTGCTTCACCGAGTCTTTGATGCTGGGGAAGAAGTGTGAGAGCTCCCCTGTGCTCCCGGGGAAGGAGATGCCCCCACCCAGCACTGCTCTGTCAGGAGCAGGGATGTGTGCCACTCTCCAAAAAAGCTTTTTTCCTCCTGGCCCAGGATGGCAACCAGCTGGTTCAGGCTGCTCAGCTGGTGCTGGCACCATCAGACACACACAGCTCTGTGTCTCTGGGCTGGAGTACGTGCAGGCACTGCCACCAGAACATCCTGCAGGGATGCCCAGGGTCCTGCTGTCTCCCTGGGGCTGCAGACCCACATCCAAGGGGTTCATCTCTCCCATCCGAGTGCCAGTGCCTCCAAGCAAGACCTGGCTGACATCTGCTGCCTGCGCAAGGGGTGCCAGGCACAGGGGCTCACTGGAGTGCAGCCTCCCAGCCACACTGATGCTGCTGGTGTGACTTCAGGGGCTGCTGCTCATCGTTCTGGCCCTGCCTGCAGAGCTGTGTAACCACAGCCGAGGGGGTTTGCTTTCCACCCTCCCCATTTCATGGTTTGCTGCCCACTCCCCATCATCACGCTGGCTCCAGAGGGGTTTCCTCTGGGCCCTGTGTCTGCCTTTCCCCACGCTGTGCTCCAGGGGCAGGCAGGTGATTTACCCAGTGCTCTCTTTCCAGTCTCCCAAATCTGCTTTCATCAGTGCAGCCAAGAAGGCGAAGCTGAGGTCCAACCCAGCCAAAGTCCGATTTTCAGAGCAGGTGACAGTCGGCGAGACAGACCCAGTAAGTCCTGCCCTGCCTTCCTCTGTGGTTCACCCCCTGGAGGTGTCCCCAGGGCCATGGGCTGTGGGGTGGTTGGGGTCCCACAGGGCTCCTCTGCCCTGATTTGGGAGAGCAGCTGTCTGGCCTGGGGACCCCCATGGGACAGATGCCCTTGGGCACAGTCAGTGTGTTGGGTCACTGCTGGGGGCACGTCCTGTGGTCCTCTGTCCCCTGTCCCTCTGAGGGAGCCCCAAAAACTGGCCTTAAAAACCTGGTCTCAACTGAGCATCCAGGGGAGGCATCCAGGCAATGCCAGTGCCTGTCCTACAGAAGATCCATGGCTTCCAGCCTGATCCCAAAAGCTTTGGAGTGCCTGTATGTGGGGCAGGGTGACCAGGGCACTGCTGAAGGGCTGTGGAAGCTGAAGAGTTCCAGTCCAGTGCTTTTATCTCTTAATTGCAGGAAGGGTTTATTAACAACAAAACAAAACTGAAAAAAAAAACCCTGTAAAGCACTTCTAGCACGTTCTATTTTTAAGCAAAATCAATTAGGTAATTATCTGATTGAAATGCTTCTCAGCAAATAAAATCAGCCTTCTCCCAACTTCCTGCAGAAGGGGTGTGCAGGGTTGAGGGGGCTAGGGTTGGGGTAAGGGTCAGGAAAGGGGGACCAGCTCTGAGCCACCCCAGCCTCACCTGGACAGCTGGGGAGCGGGACAGGCTGCCAGGCATGGGCACTGGGATGTGCTGGACAGAGCAAGATGCTCTGTTCCCACTGCAGCTGCTGGGAGCTGAGGAGCTGAATCTGTCAGGCAGCTCTGAATTGCCTCAGCTCTGTGCTTCTTGATGGCTCAACAGAACACTGGGTTTTCAGGGGAAATGTGTCTCAGCACAAAAGCCCAGAGCAGCAGAGGATGCCACGAGTGCTCCATCACTGACAGTCTCTCTCTCTCCCCATCCTCCCTCCGTCTCTCCGTGCCCCCCACCCTCCTCGCCTCCCCCTTTGCCGGCCCCACATGCCAGGACATGTTGAAGAAAGAAGCTCTCCTCCTCATTCCCAACGTGCTGAAGGTTTTCCTGGAGAACGGGCAGATCAAATCCTTCACGTTCGATGGCCGAACCACTGTGAAGGTGAGCCCCTCCGCTCCCCCCCAGCACCGTGGCACTCCTCTCCTCCCACCTGCCCAATCCTTTTCCTCTCCTGCTTCCCGTGCACGAGCACCGCAGCAGCGCTGGGCTGGCTGCGAGCCGCTCTGGCATGATGGATGGCTCGTCTGCCTCCCCAGAGCAGGCTTTGCAGCTGGCAGGGGTGGGGGTTTGCTGGTTCTCTGCCTCTCCTGATTTCTCTGCTTGCTGTGAGCCTGCCCTGCAGCCAGGGTGGATGCTCCTGAGTCCCCCTGCCAGGGACCAGCTCCCTCAGCACCACCAGGTGCTGGGGTCACCTCCCGCTGCAAGGTTGCTGGCCACCATCCTGTGGCCCCCTCTCACCCTCATCCCTGGCATCCCTGCCAGGATGAGTGGGCTCTCTGTGAGGTCCCAGCCCCCTCCTGGGAAGTAGCCAGTGCCTCGCACCCAAGGCTGTCCGTGGCATTTGCAGGACGTGATGGTGACATTGCAGGACCGCCTGTCGCTGAGACACATCGAGCACTTTGCCCTGGTCCTGGAGTATTCCAGCCCGGAGCAGAGCCACCGCTTCCTGCTGCTCCAGGACAAGCAGCCGCTGGCCCACGTAAGCTGCTGGGGGTGGGAGGGTGTTGGGATGGCTGGGGCTGGGCACAGAGAGCCTCCTGTTCCCCCAGTGTGGGGCTTGGCTGGGATTGTGCTGTGGGGTGGCACAGCCTCTCCCTGCCCCTGGCATGGTCCTGCAGGCTCAGGGGTGAAAAGGGTGGCCAAAGAGGGAGACAGTTTTACCCAAAGATGGGTTTTACCCATCCCACACTGACTGCTGCTCTGTGTTCCAGCCTGAGCAGCTGCAGACAGCACTCATGAGCATCCTTGGCTGGGAGAGCCAATAAGCTCAGAACCAGGGATAAAATGGGGATCATGGAGAAAACCATTACCCTGAGTGGTGTAAACCCTACAGCATCAGGCAAAGCTGTCACACCAAGGAAGGCTGAGGTTGCCGGGATGAAAGGCGGTGCATGGAGGAGAGAAATCAAATACCATGTCAGAAGAGAGGAGAGGGCATCTCATGCCCTGCAGCCAGTGGTTCCTGGGCTCACCTCTCCCCTCTGCTCCTGCCACAGGTTGTGCAAAGAACACACTACCACGGCATGAGATGCCTCTTCCGTGTGAGCTTCTTCCCCAAGGACCCAGTGGAGCTGCTGCGCCGGGACCCTGCAGCTTTCGAGTACCTGTACATCCAGGTAGGGGCTGGGAGCTGGTGCTGCTCATGGCCCACATGTCTGCCAAGGCTGGGCCCTGTGGCAGCAGCCCTCAGGTGGCAGTGCCCTGTCCCTGTGGCTGCCTGAGGACACCTCTTCTCCTCCCACAGAGCCGCAACGATGTGATCAGAGAGCGCTTTGGCACTGACCCCAAGCCAGAGATGCTGCTGGGGCTGGCTGCCCTCCACATCTACATCACCGTCTCAGCCACCCGCCCCAGCCAGAAGGTCTCCCTCAAGAATGTGGAGTGAGTGCTCCTCACTGTCCCCAGGCTCCCACACAGCCCTCCTTTGCTGTCCCTTCCCTGTGTCACAGCAGCGTTTTGGGGTGTGGAGCATGAGATGCTCTGAGAGCCCCCCCTGAGTTGGGCAGTGGCTCAGGGGCTTGGCAGCAGTGACAGCCAGCCCCTGGTCCCATCATGGGGCTGTGTAAGGTCCCCTCACAGCAGCCAGACCCGGGGATATTTGCTGTGAGCCCAGCATCATGTCCATGGGAACCTGGGCTGATTGTCTGCCTGCATCCAAGGCAAGGAGAGCACGGCTCTGTGGCTGTGTAATCTCAGCCTGTCACCAAGATGTGCAGCACTGGCTCAGCCCTCCTGTGGCTCCTGGGGGACCTAAACCCATACCCAGCCCATCTGTGCAGGCTGGCCTTTCCCAGTCAGCACAGGGAGGAAGGAGGGAGGGGTCACCCTGAGAGGACCCCAAATGAGGTTTGGGAATTTGCCCTGCATCCCCTAAGCTTACATGAGGGTGAGTGGGAGCTGGGGTCTGCTGCAGAGCTGCTGTTCCCCAGCCTGATGCTGGTAGCTGTGTCACCAGCCTGGGGTCCCATCCCCTTGGGGACCTGAGCTGGGGGCTGCTCCCACTCTGGCTGTGGCACCAAGGAAGTGCTGGTGTGGCTCCAGCTCCGTCTGATGGCAACAGGGTGCTCTAGGGACAGTGTTCTGTCCCTCTCTGCCCGCTGGCAGTGTGTCCCACCTGGCAGCTCACGCAGGCTTCCCTCCCCCCAGGAAGGAGTGGGGCCTGGAGCCCTTCCTGCCCCCCTCGCTCCTGCAGCTCATCAAAGAGAAGAGCCTCCGGAAATCCCTCTCGCAGCAGCTCAAAGCCCACCAGCACCAGCCTGGCGGCACCAAGGTGAGCCCAGCACTCAGTGCCTGCTCAGGCTCAGCCTGCCCTCCACCCCAGCCTGCTGTCCCCAGCTTCTCAGGGACCCTTGCTATTAAATCCCCTGGGATGGGAGATAAATCCCAGGCAGTCAAGTAGACTCTCTCTCTCTTGAATCCTCTTTCAAGAGCTGATCTGGATTGCAGGGAGTGCAGCGAGGATCAGGGCTGAGATGATCTGAAGCTTGGCTGAAGTGGCTGGCACACCTCAGTTCATTGTTATCTGGGCTTGGAAAGCTCTGGAGGCAGCTGCTGAGCCATCACCCTGGTCCCTGCAGCCTTCACAACTCCCCAGGGAGGGCTGTGCATCCCAGGGGAGTTAGACATCAAGCACTGGGGCTCCTTCCTGGAGTTACCTCCCAACACCTGCCCAGGATGGCAGGGGAGAGGAGACCCCCCCTCACCCACAGACTTGCTGCCAGCACAGCCCATGCCCAGAGCTGCCTGATAACTTGCTGTGCACCCCTACTTGAGAGCCCCCAGGCCTGCCCCAGCCTCCTGCATCTCTTCCCCCTGTGCTCACCTCTGTGATGTTTTGTCAGGTCTCCACAGCCCAGGCAAAGCTGCAGTACCTGAGGATCCTGAACGAGCTGCCGACCTTTGCTGGGGTTCTCTTCAACACAGTGGGACTGGTACGGTAATTCAGGCTGGGCTGGGGGTGCCTGCTCCTGACTGTGTGCTGGGGGGGAGCCAGAGGCATGTGGCTCCCACAGAAATCACCTCCCTCAGTCTCTTGCTCTGCCCTGCTGAGATCCAAGCCCACCCAGAAAAGCCTCCAGAGCCTCTGCTGTCAGCAGGTGGGATTTCCAGGTTGGCAGGGTCAGGATCTGCTCTGTTCTTGCCAGCCTGTGGGGCAGCAAGATGAGCCTCTCAGTGAAGTAGGAGCAGACATGTGTTTGTAGCTCAGTCGTGCCCTGGCACATCCTGCCTTCCATCCTGGAGGAGGGCAGCTCCTGGCTAAGGAATGTTCCACAGTGATCCTTCACTCCTCACCCAAAGCACCTCAGCAGGAGGAAAGCCACCAGCCCAAACAGGACCCACAAAGGCTCCCCACTGCCTGGCTCCCCCTTCATCCCTCGCACTCCACCTCCCACCCTGAGGTCCCCATGGAGGTGTCACCTCTGCCATCCTTCCCTTTACCCCCACCCATGGTATCAGCACTTCCCTGCCTTCCTGTGCTTTGCCCACTGGGTTCCATCTCTGGCAGCCTTTGCTCTGCTCTGCCCCTCACCTCACAGCTCAAAGGGCTGCCTGCAGGAGACCAGTGCAGGCACAAACTCGTGGTGTCAGCCACAGCCTGCTCCTGACACTGCCTGAGTAGACAGCAGGTTTTTTTAATCTCTGACACCAAAGCAAAGCCTCTGAGCCAGCCTGTGTGTTGAACTTTGTTGAAATGGTAAAAAGTATTCCCTTATCATCTTCTGCAATGGTCTGCCCAGCTCCTCTTCACCTCCACACCTGGCTTGGAGCATCCTTTTAGACCAGAGCAGAAACATCTTGATTTCCAGTCAAGGTTTCGGTCTTTCTTCTTTTCTGAAATACATTCACTCCCTCCTTTGCTTCCTTCTCTGGGAGGCAATGCCAGATCAGACAGATTTGTAACACACTTACTTCAGTGTAGTGACACCGGTGAGCCTGAATGTTTCATGTGGACAGTCAGTTCAGAGCTTTACTTTTAAATGGCCTTGACATCCTGCACACCACTCCCAGCTCTGCAGAGGGGCTCAGAGAGCCTGGTTGATGGCACCAGCCTTACCTACTGCTCTTCAAAAACCATCCTGGACCTGACCAGGCTGCCAGCACTGGGGCTTGGCTCCGTGGGGAGAGCCAGGTGCAGGCTGTGCCACCCTGGGGTGTGTTTGTTCACCCCATGTCTCTCTCTCCCCATGTGCCTGTGCCAGCAGGATGAGAAGCAGCCAGCCACCACCCTGCTGGTGGGACCCCGGCACGGCATCAGCCACGTCATTGACCTGAAGACCAACCTCACCACGGTGCTGTCAGAGTTCAGCAAGGTCAGCAAGATCCAGCTGTTCAGGGAGAACCAGGGCGTGGCCCGTGTGGAGACGAGCATCCTGGATGCCAAGGTAGGCACGGGTGCCGTGGAGGCAGAGGGGTGGAGATGAGGCTGGGGGATTGGGGGCAGCCTTTGAGGGGATTCACGTCACAGCTGTGTGCTGGACAATCTGTTTGGGGATTCCTAGAGACTGCAAAACCCCTTTCACACTGGGGTCTGCAGCATCTCCCCTGCTGCTCTGACTCCTCGTGCCATACAGGCAGGGATTGCTGCTGATGGCCACAGGGAAGGCATGGTGGCCTTCTGGCCATGACCCAGGGCCACAGGGAAGGCATGGTGGACCCAAACATCCACCTAATGGTTCAAGCAGGGTCCTTGGGGCAGATGGGGGTGACACAGGCCAGGCAGGTAGCAGGGCCCTTTGGAGGCAGGACAGCACCTCACCTCCGCTCAGGGCTGGAGAGGAGCAGTGCATGGCCTTACCTGGGCTGGGTGCACCTACTGGAAGGGACTGGGAGGTTTCATGCATTAGTAGCACTTGTGGAACTTGTCAAGCCAGGCAGGATTGTTGAATAAAGTGGAAATGATGGGAAGGAGGTGTCAGGCTCAGTGTGAGCACAGATGACTGTGTGTCCCTGGCCCAGTAGCTGCCCCCTTTATCCTCTCCTTCAGCCCCCAGAGCACGCCCTTCTGAGCCCCCTGTGTTATCATCCCCCATCCCCTGCTCTTTGTTGTGTAGTGCAGTGCTGGTTCTGATAATCAGTCCCTGTGGTCAGGCCCTGCCACCCCTCATGGGTCCCAAACCCTCCAGGAAAGGTGTCAGCAGTACAGTAAGATCTTCCTTTATTTCCTTGGTGCCCGGCACAGCAGCCACAAGATCCTAAGGAGATCTTCCCTTGGTCTTTGCTCAGGTTTTTAACAAGCTGGGACGTGTCCCTGACAGACTCAAAGGCAGGTTGTGTGTGTCTCCAGGGCATCCTCGGTGTCACTGCCTCCCTGCTCCCAGCTCTCCCCTGCCCCATGGGGAAGGACAGCTAAGAGGCAGAGATCTCACAGATAAATTCCAAGCCTTGTCTTCTCCTCTCCTCCCATTTTGAATTCAACAGGACAGAGTTAGGATTGAGTTTGGAGTTAATTAGTCAGGAGCAGTACTTGGCAGAGACTGTCTGGCACAGTGGGGCCGGGACTCTGTGGGTCAGCTTTCCTGCCCCTGCATCCATCCCTTTTTCCCCCAAGACTGATGAAGCTGAGCTGCTTTGCCTGCTGTGTTTCATCTCCTGCAAGGTCTCAAAGCCTCAGCCCTCTCTACAGTCCTTCCTTCACACAGTTCCAGCCGTGGTCTCACAGATGTAATCATGGTGGATTTGTTTGGGATTCTCCTGCTGCCTCCTGTCCTGGTGGATTTTAGCACTTTCTCCCATCCAGCTCATTAATTCCTCCAATTCTGTTTTCCTGCTGCTGCTGCTGCTGCTGTGCCTGGTCCACCAGCTCTGCTAACCTGCAGTAACACCCCAGCAGCCTCTGCCAGAGATTTGTTAATCCTCAGCACCTCTGCTTCAGCTCTCCCCTCCACAGCCTCATGGACAAAGCCCTTTCTTTGCATCCCTAATTCAGTGGGTATTTGGTCAACTGCAACATTTTTAACATTCCCTTTTCTGCATCCCACCATGGTCAATTGTGGTGCAGTTAAAGCCTTGGTGTCCTGCTGTGCCTGTCCTAACCCTTCACAGCCCTCACCCTCCCCTGCTGCAGCCTGGGCAGGTGGGAGCCCTCCTTGCCCAGCCCCTCCAGCTGCCTGGGCTGTGCAGGAATCCGTCCATTTACTCCTCACAGAGCAGGAATAACCGGGGGATATTGTAACCCTGCTGGTTCCTCCTGCTGCCCACCCACGCCCCTTGGGTTTGTGTGTATAAAATCACCATATTAATGCATTAATAATAGGCTGGGCATGACCCTGTTACTGCTCGTGGCTCGCTGTGAGTGCTCTGAGCACGGCTGTCCCCATTGTCACCTCGCTCCATGGCACTGGCTGAGCTCTTGGGGTGCTGCTGTCCTCTCCCTGGTGTGGAGAGTGCTGTTCCCCCCAGCACAGACTGGCCACAGGAGGGACAGATGCTCTGGAGGCTTAGGTGATGCTGGCATCCATCTGCTCTAAATTAGGTGTCAATTCCCACGCAGCTTGTCCACAGATCCTGCAGCGCTGCTCCCCACTGCCATTCCCGGCTGCAGAAATCTGCTCTGTACCTCCAGCAGCCCTTTCCTGCTGCAGGAGCAGACTTTCTCCTGTGACCCTGCTATCCAGCCCCACAAAGGCTGGAGAAAAGCCAGCTCACCGGGGTAAGGCAGCTCACACACTTCCTGCGAGCACGTCCGCATGCACGATGGCTTTATCTCCATGAGAAATTCCAGGCAGCTGCCTCTGGCCACCAAAAACCCCTCTGCCTGCCTGGAGTGGAGCAAGCACCCCATTTATGGATCTCAGCAGGCTCAGCAGCACCGTGCCAGGGCAGAGGCTGCTGTTATCTGTCTTCATTTAGCCATTATCCAAAGGGCTGGGTTTTAAAGCCAGAATGTCTGCTCCAAAACGAGGCATATGCTAATCCTACGCAGGACAGCAATGGATGAGGCAGGCTAAGAAAAGCAGGCAAAAAGATCATTACCTCACAGTGCTAATCTGCTCTCTACAATTATTCTATTGCACTGAACGTGTCCCTGGCTAAAGCCCTCGGTTGCAAATCAATCAGTTTCTGCTGAGAGCTGCAAACCATTAGAGGGCTCAAAGTCGTGTCCTGACTGCTCTGGGGACCTGTCAAATCCATGTCACCCTTGGGAGCCTGTCAGAGCTCCATGGATTGCAGTGTAGGAGGGGATGTCCCCCTGGGCTATTTCACCCTGATGCTGCCATGGGATGCTGGTGCTGGGGCAGCTCCCAGCCTGAATCTGTAGGAGGTGCTCGCTGAGTTACTGTGGAAACACAGATGGTCAATGATGGTTTAGGGTTTTGTGCAGAAGGACCGTCTTGAATTTCTAAATGTATTTAAAATGATGGGTTTAAAAGGGGGTCAGGTCATGGAGCAGCCCTCAGCTGGGAGGTCTGAACACCCTGACCAAACCAGCCAGCACAGTCTACACATCCTTATCTGCTGCTGACCTGCAACCACAGCCCAGACTCACCTGCCAGGAAGGAGCTGGGGGAGATTTTCAGGTAACACACAGGCTTGAGGAGATCATAAAACATTTGCATTTATTTTGGGCAGAAAAGAAATACTGTTTGTCTTATGAATTATTCACTAGGTATTTAATTGGTTTGTTTTGGAGCTTTTCCATCCTGGGCTTCAATTTCTGTTTAAAACAGCCCATTTGGGATACAAACCTAGGGCTGGCACCTTTATTTTGCCTTCTTTAGCTTTTTGCTTCTGTGGCAAGATGGGGGCAAATTCTGACAGAACCCCTCAGAGAGGAGCTGCACAACCTCGGGGCAGAAGATCAAAAACCTCCAGGCTTCTGCTGTTGGTTCCAAGGATTTTTGTTCCCTGCAAGGTCTGTGAGAGCTGCAGGGAGGACAGGAGCAGGTTTTGTCTCAACAGTCACGGAGAGAGTGAGCAGTTTTGCTTGGGAATGCTGAGACAGTTCCCAGCCTGTGCCTGTGGACAGGAGCACACGTCCCCAGCTGCACTGCAGTGGTGCAAGTGGTCATTTTGCAGGTTCCAGCAGGGTCATTCTCACCTGACAAAGCCTCATTTCTGCTGGGGCTGTTGCTTCTCCGTTCTTCCTCCTCGTGTTTGGGCACTGATTCTGGAGCTTGTACATTTGCTGGGGGCAGGGAGGTGGCACAAGGTGTCTCCTGTGATCTTCATGCATTAAGTGCATCTTGGCAGGTTGGGGGGCTCTGCATCTCCCAGGGGCTTCCCCCTCCTGCTGGGGCCAGCGTTTGAGAGTGGCCAATGCTTCTGAGCCAGCTCAGAATCGAGCTTCAGGCGTGCATCTCCCTTCCTCCCCTGTGCAGCACTGCAAAGTCCTGCTCTGCCTCCCAGTATCCCAGGAAGGACAATGTCAGCATCTCCTTCCTGGCACCTGGACAGACCTGGATGGGGCACAGGGAGGTGACTGTCCCCACCCCACCCAGGCTCCCCTGGCTGTGCAGCTCCGCAGCTCCCCCAGGAACAAAGGGTTTGTTCTTACTGAAATGCCTTTTCCAATGGAGCATTTCTCCTTTCTGATTTACACAGCTGCACACCGCTGGGCTTTTTGTTATTAACAGTCTTGACATTGGGAAAAAGGCTGCTGAAGCACTCTGAATGCGAATGAAAGCAGAACGCTTGGGGGACAGCCGGATCACCTGAGCCTGGACCAGCGTCTGCAGCTTAGCAGAGGAGCTGTGCCAGGCTGTGCCCTGTCCCTGTGCTGGGCTCTGGGGCAGGAGCCCGTGGTGCTGGCTGCTCTCCAGGCACAATTCAATCTGAGGCATCAAGGTAATTGACTTTGGTCTCCCAGCAGGGCCTGCAGCCAGCCGGCGCTTAAGCCAAGATCAAGACTTGAGAGAGGAAAACAAAGGAGGAATTAATTCAGAAAGGTCCCTGGCTGCTGCTGGAATCTGGGTACTGGTGTTGGTGTTCCAGGGCCATGGGTAAAGAACACTATGTACAGCTGGGGTTCAGCCCTCTCCTCTCCCTGTGGAAGGACCAAGGAGCCCCTTCCTCTCACAGGGGATGGGATGATGGCCCCTCTGAGCCTTCCCTGCTGGAGCCAGCCCCAAGCCTGGCTGTGCTCCCCTGAGCTGATCATGGCAGGGATGTGCTCTGGTGCTGAGGCCAGTGCCTGATGTACATTTGCCAAACTCCAGTCTGAAAACAGTGGGGAGCCCCATCAGAGCCACCAGGGCAGGCAAGGCTGACATTCCTCCTGCTCCTGCAAACACTGACTGAAGCCCCTGAGATTTCTCCTACAGGAACAGTGAGGCTTTGGAGTGACAATGGGCCCACCACTCTGCTTCCTTACACCAAATTAATCTTCCTTTGCATTAAACCATTCCAAAATGCTGTCATCTCATGAGAGAGAGGGAGAGATTGAATTTCCTTTGGCTTGGTACGTGGGTGGGAGGGGCAGACGCACATCCCTGCTTGCAGTGGGATGGGAAGCAAAGGAATGGGATGAGAAGCAAGGGAATAGGATGCAAAACTGAGCACTGGGATGCAAAACTGAGCACTGGGATGCAAAACTAAGCACTGGGATGCAAAACTAAGCACTTCCCAGCACCACTCAGAGCACTGCCTGCGGGCACCTGGAACAGGAGCCAACCAGAAACACAAGAGGCAGACAACATGTGGAGAGGATGAGTTTCCAAGCCTGTAAAGCCAAATTTGATTTGTTCATTGAAATTAAAAAAAAAAAATGAGGAAAAAAAAAAAAAAGAGATAAAAAGAAGTACTAAACCCAACCGAAAAATGCAGCCCTCTAAGGAAGAAGAGACCTGCAGGTCTAACCAAGGCTGTGCCCTTATTGATCAACAAGTAGGAAATAGTAGTGCTGGTCACAAGCAGCCTGGTATTGATAGAGCTGAGTTAATAATGCTTAAGGGAAGAGAAGGAAAGGTCAATGTAGAAGTGAAAAATTGACTGCTGCCTTGTTAGGCCCAGGTGCCTGTATTATTAAATAAAAACTTGGCAGTGAACCTCAAGTAAACCAAGGAACATAAATTATGTAAATTCATCTCCCATCTTTCTGCTGCACTGCATTAAAGGAAGCAGGGTAAGACCCAAAGTACATGATAAAGGGAGGAGATTAAGAGGAAACACATATAATCTTAGAGGTTACAGTATGAATAGATAGGGTCATAAATTAATTTCAGTATGAGGACTGTTAAAATCATCTAGCATAACCCTGGCCAGAAAATTTCCTACAGACCTTTGTTTGAGCAAGAAAACATCCTCCAGAAGGACACTGAGATCTTATTTAAAAGCAGAGCATAATAGAAAAATCACTTTATCATTAATAAGCTAATGCAAAAGTCACGCCTTCTATCCGGTATAAATGTATTTTGTTTTACTTCACAGAGACACTGGCTGTGAGGCAGGAAACCTTGAATGAAAAGGTGTCCTTTCCTCATGAGGCCTAGAAAATCTAGGAAGCCATTACGTGTGAAAGATCAAACCATCAATAATTTCAGGATGGTGTTACACATTTAGATGTAGGAAGAGCATCCTTGTGAAAATTTGCTTCTTTACATGTTGGCACATTGCAGGTCAGAGATGAGCCTTTACCTGGGCATCCCACTGGGAATCTGATGTTTGGCCAGTTTTCAGAGCAGTAGGATTATCCCAGTAAGTTTGCTTCTGTGTCAGACTTAGGGTTTTCATCCTAAAGGTGCTGCTGTCCTGACAAAACACAGACAGGCATTTCTGCTTTGCCCTCCCAAGGAAGCAGAGCCCTGGGGGTCACTGAGGAGCTGCAGCAGCCAAGGATGTGCCCGTGAGAATGAGGAAGAGGATGGGCTGGTGGGCATGAGACAGGCCAGAGGTGCGTGGTGGGAGGACAGCCAGGGGTTATCCAGGTTAATAACTTGTTCCTCAGCAGTGATCAACATCATCTCCTGATTAGCAGCTGGGAAAGAGGGTTCTGCACCTTGTGGCCACAGTGCTGCCAGGGCAGCGAGCAGGGCTCAGAGGAACAGCACTGCTTTTGCCCCTGCTGCATCTCTCCCTGCTTTCCAGCTGCTCACAGAAGTCTCTGCCCTACTGCACCACTGGGTTTAGAAAACTTAGAAAGATTCATGCTCTTGCAGGTTGCTGCCTTTGTGTGGGGTTTGGTTGAGATTGAGCAGTGAGTGAACAAAACTGCAGTGAGATACACAGGGATGTCACAATAAGCCCCAGCCCCATGGGCACCAGGCCAGTCCTGACCTCAGGCACGAGCCCTCACTGTCTCTTGCAGGATTTTTCAAAGGGAAAAGAGGTGAATCCCGTTTTCCAGAAGCCATGGGTGTCACAAGGAAACCAAAAGCACAGACTGCAGTTCTTCAGAGTTGTTCTTACTTAGTTCCCTGCAAAGCTGCCCTGAATTTGCTATCTAAAACCCCCAGCACCATGAGTTGGAAATGTTTCGTGCAGCTGTTCACAAAATCAATATTTGCTCAGCTTGCCCATGCCTGGCTCTCTCCACAGGATCTCGTTTGCTTTGCCCACATGGAACATGGTGGCCAAGGTTGCCAATGCCTAAAAATAACACCTCCATTAGCTGCCACCCCTGACACCTCCTCTTTGTGGAATCATTTCCCAACAGAACAGGGCTGCTGCAATCATGTTGTCTCTTTGCCTCTTCACCCCATAAATCACTTTCAGATCTGCTGGCCCTTTCAGGGGGATGAGGCAGCAGGGTGGACATCTCAAAGGCAGCTGAGCTGTTGCAGTCTCAGCAAAACTACCTAGTGGAGTGGAAGAGAGAGGCTCAATCTTGTAACCCCCTGTGGGAAAGGCTCAGATCCTGTGCCAGAACTCTGTGAGTGAGTAGCAGAGCAGCCACCAAGGCCAAGGGAGATGCTCAGCCTGACTGCAGCAGCTTTGATCACAGTCAGTGTCTTTGTAAACAGCTCATAATCCATGAGCAGGACACAGACCCATGGCACTGTGAGCTCCCAGGACCATCCACAGCACGGGTGGATGGCTCCAAGCTGCACCTGAAGTGATTTAATCCCTGATAACAATATTTAAATGCCTGACAATTGAAGAACTCTCATGCAGCTTCCCTGTCAGTATATCAGAGTAATCTTTTCTAAGCTGTAATGTTAATCAGGTTTAAGATTCCTCCTTTCCAGAGCAGAGTGCCACAGTTAACCCCAGCATGCCATGCATTTATTGTTGGAAGCCATTCTGGAGGCTGGACTTGCTTGGAGACCTGGTAGGGAGCTCGCAGCACCCTGATGTTTGATTTCTAGTCGAGAAACATCAGTCAGGGTTGTTGTATCTCAGTCACCCATCAGACTGATCCAGGGGCTGCCTCCTGCCAGCAGGAACCTGCAGTCCCATCTCTGGATGGGTGGGAGCATCCTGGGGCAAAGGTAGCTGAGCAAAGATGGAAATGGGTCTGGGAGATGCTGATCCCCAGCTGGGGCACTGGGGCTGCCCTGGGGGCTGCATGGTGAGCACTGGCAGGGAGGCAGTGAAGGGTCACAACCCTGTGCCACTCTGCCTTGGGGGGATTCACACAAGGTGGTTTTCCTTTTGGAAGGGGATTCTCAGCCCACCTTGGCCTCTTGGTGTAACCTCCCAGCAGTGGGCATTCATCAGCCATTGCCTCCCTCCCTCTGGGATTTGCTCCCTCCCTTGCTGCTGACACTCCAAACCCTGCAGAAGAGAGCAGGGAAAATGCACAAATATGTCCTCATTCAACAGATGGCTTGAAAAACCCAGGAGGGCTTAGCCTTGTGTAGAAGCCACTTGTTTTAAGGATGCTTCATACACAGAACACATGGTTTCCTTTCATCACTTGTGTCAAGACTTGAGCTGGGCTAAGAGGTGTCACCCCCTTCACCACTGCATGCCTGCCTCCTTAGAGCTATGTTGAGAATCTCTTCACTCCTCTCTCTCTGGTTTGATACTTCCCCTTTGATCTGTGTCATCTCAGGTTTATTTTCCAAGATTCAGAACGAGCCTTGTCAAGCAGGCAGGGGCAGAACCTCTCAGCAGAGGATATTCACTTGTCAGGCTGCTTCTTTTCCACATCAAGTTGTTTTTTTTCCTTTATCTTCCTGCACAGCAGCCAAAGAGGGAACTTCTTTAGCCTGGCCCTAGGAGAAATCTGCCCCTGCCAGGGGCTGGCATGGCTTGGGGATCACATGCAGCTCTACCCAGGTCTGATGGCTTCACACCCAAGTTTGTTGCACTTTATGGTCCAGAGCATGACACTCTGGCCTAAGGTGGGCCTTCCTTTGCCAGAATTGGCTTGGTGGCTTACAGCAGCAAATATTAAGCAGAGCACAAAACTGGCCAATGGGTACCAGGAACCTCTTGTGGTTATAAAACAAGAAAACCAAAATAGCTTTAATGCTTTTCATACTGTGTAGGCTTAAGTGTTTTTTGAAACAGCCTTGGTGTTCCCTGAATGTGGTAAATGAGTTCTCCTGAGTCCTGGAGGGCTCTCAGTGTGCAAGAGGCTGAGTGTGGCAGGACAGGCAGGCTGAGACAGCAGCAGTTCAGCATCCCCCAGTGGGCTCAGATATCCCCTGTACCCGGGTACAAAAGTCCTTTAGGAAGAGGTGCTTTGTGCAAGGGGTAGGTGAGGGCAGCAGCCACCTTTGCCATAACTATTGAAGGCACTTGTCAATTTTTTCCATCTCATGGGTCTGTCTTGAGCAGTGCTGGGGGCTCAGACGGAGCATGGACCTCTCAAGTGAGCTGTGCTGACACAGGCTGCTCTGCCCAGCCTGGTGCCAGCAGTGCACAGGACCTCACTGGGTGGGTAAGAGTGAATCCCACCCCTACAGCTTCCCTGGGCTAGCTCATCTTCTCCTTGGGACAGTCTGGGAACTGGGGCTTGCACTGCCTGCTGCTAGATTGTGCTGTGAGGTTTTATGTGTCACACAGATCATGTCTGAGTTTTATTTCTCTTTAAAGCAAAGATCTTTTTTAGCATGCAAATAAATGCTCTCCTAAAAGGGAAGGCACCATCTGCTCCTAAGCACAAATTTAATTTTCCAAAGGGTTAGGTTTAAATAAGATGCACAGTCTCAGAGTGGTAGCTGAGGGAAACCTGTAATGGGGTTTGGCCCCTTTGGCATCTTGCTGGAAGCAGATGTTTCATTTATGGGAAGGAGACAGGGTGCCTGCAATGAAAGAGGGGTTCTGGCAGCTGGAGACTCCACAAACTCCCTGCACTCCTCCCAAGGCCCTGATGGTTGAACAGGTGCTTGCAGGTGTGCTCAGAGCACTGACATGGAGACAGAGGATCGGAAGGACATTGCTGTGGGTCCCTCATCCCTGGGGGACTCAGCGAGCAGGAACCACAGCTGCAGCCAGACACTCTCCTGTGCACAGCCATTGGTGGGCTGAGCTGGAGCAAGGCTGTGCACCTGGCTGGTTTTTCATGTGGGAGTTCTGGGAGCAGCAGCAGCTCCCCAGTTCCAGCAGTGCAGGCCCAGCACAGCGCCCGTGGAGCTCTGGTCCCCATCAGCTGAGCCACGGCCCTCATTCGCTTTGCCTCTCTTGCCTTCCAGCCGCTGGTGCTGCTGATGGAGTGGCCTGAGGCCACCAACTTCGCCTGCCTCATCGCAGGCTACTGCCGTCTCCTGGTGGACTCCAAGAAGATGATCCTGTCCAGGGCCCCCAGCCAGCCGCCCCCACCTCAGATTATCAAGGCAGGTACGTTTCAGCCTCTGCTTTCCGTGCCAGCCCCTTCCCCAGCCTGCCCCCCTCCCTCAGCACTCGGCAGCATCAGGAAGGTGAAGGCTTTCTCTGGCATCTCCCCTCTGCTCCCACTCCCCTTGAGAACCAGCAGACTCCCTAATCAACCAGAAAGCAGGGAGACAGGTCCTCAGTTTGGGTTGGCCAAAATGACTTGTGGTATCAGCTCAGGTCCTAAACACCATGAGTTGTCCTGGCAGCTCCTGGAGCAGCTCCAGGAGGTGCTGTTTGAGAAGACCTGTGAAGCTGCCAGCCACATGCTGGGCCCTCCCAGAACAGCCTGTGCACTGCTGCAGGGGTGCAGCACACATTCCTTGGCTGGCATCCTGCCCCAGAGCCCCACATGAGGGTCTGAGCTCAGGGCACTGCATTCCTGCTGCCTCTGGACACCTCCAAAAAGAGCAATGATTCTCAACAGTGATTTCAAACAAGAGCCAAGCATGAACTACATGCTGCTGTTCCATGCAGGTCTTCACATCCAATATGTTTTGTACAGGGAAATATAAAATATGGGTTCAGTGACTGGAGATGGGCAAACTTCCAGCTGCCTCTGGAAGGTCACTCCCAGACCTCCCAAGTGTCACTGCAGCTCCAGAGAGCTGTGACAAGTCCTCAGTTTAGCTGCCAGTGTCAAAACTCCCTTCTCAAGATGGGCCTGGCTTGGGGAGCTGGGAGGAGTGCAGAGAGCTCCCAGGGTCCTCAGTAAAGAACTTGGTGCCTTTGGGGAAGGCACTGAACATGGATTTGGCTCATGTGGGAGGACACACTCAGAAGAGAGATCAGGAAGGCATCTGCAGCAGCCTCAGTGAATCCAGAAAAGGTCTGGCAGGTGATTTTGGTGTAAGTATAAGTAGTTTCCTCTCCTTTCTTCCCCTGTGCCTCTGACTGACAGCTGTCACTGTGCTCTGCCCTGGTTGCCCTATGGAAATGCATTTAATGACATTTTGCTGTGAGCAGAGGGTGTTTGCAACTAAACTGGTTTCATTGTCATCAGGTCCTTCCCTGGTTATGCCACCCTGAGATGGACTACAGGGACACATGGGGCACGTGTCTGTGGGGAGTCAGGGACATGGAAAGCACCCCATACCCAAAGGCTTGGAAGGAGGCTGGTGGCACCCACAGTTCCTGAGCCCTCAGGGGATGTCAAGTGGTGTCTTTCCACACTCTAGCTACTGTGACAATAGCTAGATTTTTTTCCTGAGGTTTTGCTTTAGGGCCGTGATCCAAACCTCTACCAAAAAGGGTTGTAGATCTTGCCCTTTTCTGGACACTCTCAAGAAGCCAATGTAACTCTGCAGGGGCAGGAGTGTGAGGGAGTCACAGGATGGGACAGCGATGGATCTGTGCCAGCCCCTCTCTGGATGGCCTGCTCTATCCTGGGTGCAGTGAAAACCTCTGTCACCCGTGGAGTGGAGCAGTTTCCTTGCAGACCCAGTGTACTCAGCCCAGTTGCTCAGTCACCCTTCAGAAGGAGTGAATTCAGAGTGTATTGGGGAAACAGTCTGCTCACAGTTCTGGTCTCCACAGGGCTGCAGGCTGAGCTGTCAGAGCTGGGCGGATCACAGGGAGCAGCGACTGCTGATCATTAGCACGTCCTTGCAGGAGAAAGCCCCACTGGGATGAATTAAGTTATCCCAGACTTCCCAGGCTGCAGGCAGACTGTGCCAGAATCTTAAATGTAAAATCAAGCTTTGGCCCATGCTTTTACCTAGAAGAGGAGCACATCCATCTTCCCTGAGGCCTATTAGAGCCTCCTGCTGAACAGCAGACGTTTTTAGGAATGCACACCCTGTCCAAATGTTGTCAGTCAGATCCATCTCTCTGCATTTCCCTGCAGAGCCATATGCCAGAGCCTTGCCCTCCGTTGTGCCATGCTGGAGCTACACAGGTGATTCACCTCCCTGTCCCTTCTTCTCCCCACTCTCTCCATCAGCCACCATCAGCCAAACAGCTCTGTGCCCTTAGTTGTTCTCTCAGCTCCCTGTCAGGAAGTTTTCTCCTTCCTGAGCATGCAGCAGCTGGATTTTGGATTTATGGGGTTTGGCCTCACTCAGCAGCAGGCCTTGGCTTGATGTGGGCAGTCAGCAAGCCTCTGCCTCAGCTTTTGCCACCCTGCTACAGCCCACACATCCCCAGGCTCGGCAGCCTTGTGCTCCCTCAATGACACAGCTGTCATTTCTGAGCGCTGCCATGGCCAGGCATGAAAGAGATTTTGTTTTTATTGGGATTTTAGCATTGCAGGTGATGAACAGTATAATACAAACATGTGTTTGGGGAGACAAATTGTCCAATTTGTTGAGCTAATGAATTTAATTAGGATTTATTTGATTTAATTTATCCTTGGTAAGACAAAACCTGAATCCCCCGGCAGCCACTCTCAGCACAGCTGCACAATCCAACCTGCAATGCAGACAGATGCCTGAGGGATGGACCACTGGCCAGAAATTCAAGCAGTATTTCAGCCACTTTCCCTGCACAAGGGAAAAAGGGGAGGGCTGTCACTGGGAGATACTTAACAGCAAGAGCAACGGGCTGTGTTATAGCCAGCCTGATCCAAGAGCTGTCAGCCAGACAGAAATAGCACATGGAACACGGGCAGCGAGGGACAAGGGGCTGGGGGGTGTCTGTCATTTGAACACGGCCAAACTACCGTGGATGTCTCCCCAAAAGGCAATATTAATCCTCTTTTAGTAGTCTCCTGATGAGCACTGCTTGGTGTGGCCAGCACTACCCAAAAATGGCAACAATTCCCTCTTGCCATATAACGTGTGAGCCGGCAGGCTGAGGCTGGAGGTCCTTGTTGGAGCAGCCAGGTTGCTCCTGCTGCCCTCTGGATAGAGCTGGTGGATCAGGGATGCAGCACCCACAGCTGTGTCTCAGTGTCTGCTGTGCTGGCCAGCCCTCCTCTGGCTCTGCCCAGCTCAGACCCAGCAGAGGGATCAAGCTCAGGGGCCTGTACTGGGACCAGGACTGTTTCATGTCTTCATCAAGGACACAGTGGATTGAGAGCACCCTCAGCAAGTTTGCAGATGATACCAAGCTGAGTCCTTCAGTTGAAATGCCTGAGGAACAGAGTGACATCCAGGGGGACCTGGACAAGCTCAAGCAGTGGCCCATGGGAACCTCGTGAGGTTCAATGAGGCCAAGTACAAGGTGCTGCACCCAGGGCAGTGTAACCCCAGTATCAGTCCAGGGAGATGAACAGATGGAGAGCAGCCCTGCTGAGGACTTGCGGGTGCTGGTGGATGAGAGGCTGGACAGGACCTGGTCTCACAGCCCAGAAAGCCAAGTGTGTCCTGGACTGCAGCAAAAGCCCTGTGGGAGGGGACTCTGCCCCTCTGCTCCACTCTGGTGAGACCCCACCTGCAGTGCTGCCTCCAGCTCTGGGGTCCCAGCACAGGAAGGACATGGACCTGCTGGAGCAAGTCCAGAGGAGGCCAGGAAAATGACCAGAGGGCTGAAGCACCTCTCCTAGGTGAGAGAGTTGGAGGTTTTAGTCTTGAGAAGGCTCCAGGGAGGCTTTTTAATAGGGCTTGTAGCTATAGCACAAGGGGCAGTGGTTTAAAATTGAGAGTAGATTCAGATTAGATATAAGGAGGAAGGGTTTTATGATGAGGGTGGTGAGGTGTAGGCACATCCCTGGAAACTGATTCAAAGTTTCCTTGAATGTTGGACATGGCTCTGAGCAACCTGATCTAGTTGAAGGTGTCCCTGCTCATTGGAGAGGGATTGGACCAGATAGCCTTTAAATGTCCCTTCCAACTCCTTCTGTGGTGCAGGACACTTCTTCTACCCTCGTTCCTGCCAGCAGGATTTCCAAAGGACCAGCCAGGTGGCCCAGCTGTGCTGCAGGGAATGTGGGTGTCCCACTGCAGTGCTGAGGGCTGGAGGGCAGAGAGCACACAGGTGCTCCTCCAGGGTGAGCAGGAGATTCCCCACGCTATTTTCCCTTCATCCAGGTGCTGTTGCTAACGTGCCTGTTGTGGTTTTGGTTTAGATTACATCAACGCACACAACTTGCACCGGCCTGCCACGGCAGGGCACGTGGGAAAGAAAGAGAATGGGCTGGTGGGTGGCTCTGCCACTGTCACCGGAGCAGCCGGGGCTTCTGCCAGCAGGGCTTCGGACTCGGAGCTCATCCGCTTCTGCTACCTGCACATGCGAGAGCAGAGGAAGGAAAGAGAGAGCGGGACGGATATCAATGAAAACCTGATTTTTTTTGAGGAAACTCGTCCCAGGACCAAATCTGACCCCACTTCCAAAAGCTCTGGCCAAGGCTACAACGGGGCAGCTAAGGAGTACGACCCGGATGGCCTTGAGCAAGACAGGCACGCGAGCAGGGCCAGGGCACACACCATAGACACCCACCTGCGCAGCGACGCCTCCCACTTCTACTGCGAGTCCTGCCAAGCCAAGATCAAGAGCCGGCTGGCCTCGGGCACGGGGGGCAAGCCTGGCAGCACCCGTGACAACATGGTGGACTTGATGTCGCTTCCCCCTCCTGGGAATGATGAGGAAGAAGACGAGACAACGTCCCTGCTCCCCGCCATCGCCGCCCCCCCTCCTGGCTTCCGAGACAACAGCTCCGACGAGGACGACCCCAAGCGCCGGGCAGCTGCCCAGAGCCAGGAGCAGGGCCGGCACCTCTGTGGCATCCTCTACGACGAGATCCCGGTCACTCTGATCGACAACGTGCAGCCACGGACGGTCCGAGACCATGCCCAAGAGCTGGATGATGCCCTGGTGTCCACCCTGCAGGCACTGGAAGCCCTGGCTGCTTCAGAGGATTGTCCACATCCCCCACCACAGCAGACAGCAGGTATTTTAGTGGCTGTGACTCCCTTTTTCCCTATAGCCTTTCTCTCCTACTGTACATCCTTTCCTTTAGTCTCCTCCCGTCCTGTAAGTGACTGTGAAGCAGCTTCTAGTAAAAACTAAGTTGTGGAGCAGGCTGTAGCAGGAGCAGCCAAGTTGCTGCTCAGAAGATTTCTAAGAAGCTGAGGTGGGACTCCTTTCCCTGACAGTGGCTGAAGGAGTCTCTTGGTTATCCCGTATCTGCCACATGCCACGATGCTGGGGCGAGTCTCTAACAAACCAGTACTGTGAGCATGGCTTCCTCCCCACTGTGACCCCACTCAGCTGGGACCTTTGGCCATCGGTCTTTGCAGGTTCCCACCCAGGTTTTGCAGTGTGTGAGCCCTTCACAAGGCAAACCTGCTGCCAGATGGGTGACTCTGGGACCAGCCTGCTGGCAGGACAATCCTTTGTCCCTCGTCCCACCTTGGTTGCCCTACTCACTATGGCAGAGTACCTGTTTCCCAGTTTTCCTTCTTGTGCCAGACACGTCCCTATAGCTCTGCTACCACCAACAATGGAAAGCTTCACAGGATCTTTTCCTGGGCCAGAAGCTCTTGCTGAATTGAGCTATCAAGCCAGCTCAATGCTGACAAGTGATCTCCCTTACAAGCCTTAACTCTTAGTTGTGAGAAGTCACAGAAGTTTCTCCAATGTGCCCTGCATTCCTGGGACCCTCCTGCCACAAGGAGTTCCCCTCTCCTCCACACAGCACTGTGGTGTGAGGGTTGTTGTGGGGTTTTCTTTGTGTCCCTCCTCAGGTCTTATTGTCCTGGCTGCCATCACTCCTGAGTCATCTTTGGACTCTGGCCACGAAACGAACTCCTCAGAGCTGACCGATGTCTCGGAGATGGTCTCTGCTATGAAGCAGCATCAGAACGCAGCCTACTTCCTCACCCAACACATCAACAAAGAAAACCTTCTGGCCAGGAAAGACTTGCCTTTCCGAATCCAGAGCTGTGCTGCCCAGGCTGTTCTCACCTCACCCTACCCCCTGAGCCGCCAGGACCCGAGCTCTTCACTGAAGCCAGCCTTCTCTGCCCAAAGTCCCAGCCTTACCAACTGCAAGAGCAAGCAGGAGCAGCAGCACGGGGAGCAGACCTGCACCTCGGCTGCCCAGCCAGGCCTGACCCCCCAGCTTAGTGAGCAGAGCAAGGGGGCTTCCATGACAAGCTCCGAGGGCAAAGGTGCAGGTCACACAAAAGCTGCCTTTGAGGTATCTCTGCATGCCACAGCAGCCCTGAGCAGGGAGCAGACACAGGATCTACAAGAGAAGAAGCCCAAAGAGGTGCAGCCGAGCTCCAAGCTCCTCCTGGATCAGAAAAGTGGTGTAACTCCAGCCATCGTTTCAGCTGCTCTGCAGCAGGTGGCAAATGCAAAAGCCTCAGCTCCCCAAGTGATATCAGCCTTAAAAGAAGACCAGAGCATGAATGGTACCAGCAGCTGTGCACCAGCCAGCAGCAAGCCTTTGACACTGAAAGGAGGTCCACAAACTGCAGAGACGTTATGCAACTGTCAGCAGCAGCAGCAGCAGCAGCACTGTGAAGTTTCTCCAAGTCCTAAGGAAGCTCCTGGCAGTCAGGCTGAAGCTTTCCACCTCGCCTCAGCCGGTGAGGAAATGATATCCAGTAAGACTTTTGCCTCTAAAAGCTACCAGCAAAAAGTGAGCAGAGATGCTCCAGGAAAAGCTGCAAATGGAGAGACAGGTCAGAAGGCGGGTGGGGAAGCCACAAGCCTCATCTTGCAGAAACACACAGCTCCTTCAAACCAAGGACAGAAAACACAACAGGAAAGCTCGGCCAAAATCTTAAAAGCTGAGAGCAGCAATGTGCACTCTCCATCACCTGGTAGCACTTTCAGGAGCACCAGTGAGGAAGCCAAAGCGCCCATCCAGCTGATGCCCAGATCTGAGAGCTTGCAGACTAGCACTGTGCCTTCCAAAAAAGTAGAAAAAGTCCTGGAGGTAAGCCAACAAGATGCTGATGTCCCGGCTAAACCCAAAGCCCCAAAAGCTCACTTCAGGCTTAGGAACCTGTTCTCTGCAACATTTCCCACCCGGCTGAAGAAGGAGACGGATGAGCGGCAGGCCCAGCTGCAGAAGGTGAAGCAGTATGAGCTGGAATTCCTTGAAGAGCTGCTCAAGCCAAAGAGCAAAGGGGATCTCCCTCCACAGGAGTACCTGCACCCACCTGCCCCTGGGCGCTGCAGCTGCCAGCTGAGGAGCAGTCCTGTGCAGAAAGTCCCAGGGATGTCCAGGGAGCAAAGGCGTAGCTGTGACTGCAAGCGGATTTGCAGGGGAATGAGGCCACCCCCCAACCAGCTGGTGATACCAGAACTGGAGAGGCGAGGCAGGGATAAAGCGGCAGATGACCAGAAGCAGGTAGAAGCCATTAGGCTGACAAGCATGAGCAGCCCTTCCAAAGGCAAACGGATACGATCCACAAGTTTAGAGTCCAGAGAGAACCGGTCAGATCCAGAGAACGACATGTCCTGTTTGACAACATGCGCCTCCCGAGGGGAGTGCATGGGCGCACCCCACTACAGGAAGCTGTTGCGTCGCTACAGTGTCAGTGAAATAGATAAGACTGATAGGACATCCTTGTCCTCTGATGTCTACCAGAATATCTACATAACCAAGCAGAAAGGACCCCAGAAAGAGCCTGAGCCCACCATCCTCTGTCCTGTTCTGAAGAGCAAAATCCAGGAAGCCTCTGGAGTGGCTGACCCCTCCTACGTGCAGATAGCACAGGACAAAAAGAACCAGAAGGGTTCAGCAGTGTTCTCTGTCCAGGAGGAGATGTATCCAAGTCCTGCTGAGCTGCGGGATGAAGACATGGAGGATGAGAAGTGCTGCTCCATCCGGTACTGCTTCTACTACAGAAAATGTGATGTTGCAGACGATGGGAGCGAGAAGGATGAGCTGTCCTATTCCATCCCCATGCAGATACTCCCGGGAATGAAGCTGGACAATCAGATGGTCCCAGTCATGAGCAGAACTCTTCAGGTCCTAGATGCAACAGCCTGCAGCAGTCCCAATGAGAGCCAGACCCAGGAAATAGATTTAAGGACCTCCAGTTTTGAGGGGAGCTTGGCAAAGATCAACACCCTTCGAGGCCATGCCTACAGCTTTCCCAATGGGTTTCTGCAGGTGCAGCTAGACACCAACGAGCTCCTGACCATCCTGAGGCAGTGTGTGCTGAGCCCTGAGGTCCGGGACTGCAAACCCTACATCTCCCAGCTGGCTGAGTACAAGCAGGAGCTGGCCCTCAAGTTCAAGGAGTTCCGGGCGTCCTGCCGCCGCGTGGCCGCCGTCGACAAGAGTCCCACCCACATGCTCTCCGCCATCACGAGCAGCTTCCAGGTGCTAAGCAGCCTCATCGAGACCTTTGTGAGGCTGGTGTACGTCGTGCGCTCGGAGTCCCAGCGCCAAGAGCTGCTGACGAAGGTGGAGGAGGTGGTGAGAAACTACACCTTCCTCCTGAAGGCTGCCGAGGAGTCCACGGCCAGAACGCTGAGCCACCAGCAGACTGTGGAGCAGCTCGCCCGCCAGTCAGCCACGGTCGCCACGGTCATGAGCACTCTGACACGCTCCCTAAAGACGTTGATCAATAAGTAAAGCCAGCTGTGAAGACCAACAAGCCGGTGTGTGCCAGGCCATGCTGTCAAATCTCACAGGTCTGGTGAGGATGCGATGTCTGCAGGCCCACGTTTACCGGGGTTTGCGATAGCCAAGACACTCGTCGATCTCTGCAGAATGGATGGTTGTGTTGGTGATGGGTTTGAAGGGTGAATTCATGCCCTGTCACAAGCTGTCAAGGGGCTCAAGCAGCTTCTCTGCTTGTTCTCCCACGCTGGCTTGTTGGTGACAGCATGTGGGAGGTACAGGCACCCCATCTCCACACCAGTTTGGTTCTGTGGGGTTCTGGGCCTCACTCGTGCAAAGACCTTTGTTACAGTTTGTGGTGGGCCAGTGAGCTGTCAGGAGCTGAGCTGAGGTCTGGCTCCACCTGGGCAGTCTGGAGCCAAACAAGTGTCTTGCCACGTAAACAACCCTTCTGCCTCCAGGATCTTCGTGGCCCACAAACACAACGTAATGAGCAGCAGAAGGGATCTCTGGGGTGCAAGTCCCCACTGCTGTGCTGGGGCTTGGGAAGGTAGTCCTAGCATGGGCAGGTTGCCATAATCCTGGGACAGAGCTAGGGCACCATACTGGGCTCTAGTGTCACAGCTTGGGCCGCAGTGCTCTAGTCCTGAGCACAGGCACTGCCTGTGCCAAAGGCAAGGGCTTCATGCCTGCAAGTGGGGAGGACCCAGTGAACTACAGGCCTGACAGTCCAGCCTCAGTGCTGAGAAGATCGTGGAGCAGATGATCTTGAGTGCCATCACATGGCACATACAGGACAAGGGGATCAGGCCCAGCCAGCACAGGAGAAAGGCAGGTGCTGCTCGACCGGCCTTGGTCTCCTTCTATGACAGGGTGACTCTGTGGGTGAAGGAAAGGCTGTGGATGTTGTCTACCTAGATTTTAGTAATGCCTTTGACACTGTGTTCTTCAGCATTCTCCTGGAGAAAGTGGGTGGATGGAGGAGCCCCAGAGAGTGGTGGGGTATAGAGTTAAATCCAGCTGGGGCCATCACCAGTGGTGTTCCCTAGAGCTCAGTGCTGGGGCCTGTCCTGTTTAGTATCTTTTGAGGGCACCCTGAGTCAGATGACACCAGTTTGGGTGGGAGTGCTGGAGGGCAGGAAGGCTCTGCAGAGGGATCTGGACAGGCTGGGTCCATGGGCTGAGGCCAACTGTGTGAGGGTCAGCCAGGTCCTGCCCTTGGTTCACAACAACCCCCTGCAGCTCCAGGCTGGGCAGAGGGGCTGAAAAGTGTCTGGTGGGAAAGGCCCTGGGCTGGTCAACAGCAGCTG
>NC_031772.1:16245783-16254295 GCF_001522545.3 Parus major | reverse complement strand
AGCAGAGGGAATTGGGGGGGGCTCAGCCTCCCAGGAGAAGAGGAGGCTCAGGGGGAACCTTCTGGCTCCTCACAATTCCCTGACAGGAGGGAGCAGCCAGGTGGGGATTGGTCTCTTCCCCCAGGTAGCAAGTGACAGGATGAGAGGAAAGGGCTTCAAGTTGTGCTGGGAAAGGTTTAGATTGCATGTAAGAAAAATTTCTTCACTGATGGTTGTCGTTCCGATTGGGAACGGCTGGAAGGAACGACAGATGGTGGTCAGGTTTGGAACAGGCTGCCTAAGGAAGGGGTGGAGTCACCGACCCTGGAGGTGTTTAAAGGACATTTAGTTGTGGCATTTGGGGACATGTTTTAGTGGTGCACTTGGCAGTGCAGGGGGAATGGTTGGACTCAATAACCTTAGAGGTCTTTTCCAACCAAAAGAATTCTGTGTTCCCCCTCTGGATGGCTGAATCCATGCTAGAGACCCTGCAAGGAACCCAGATTGACTGATCTTTGACCACTGCAAGCCAGAAGGTGGGCTAGCAGCTGAGGGGAGACCACTTTCACACTATTCTCCAGAGGTTATGCCCCCAAGGCTCAGCCCAAACCCACTCCTATTTCTTTTCACTGTGACCATCAGAGAGGAGCCCCAGATCAGCTTTGACCATGAGCCAGGCAGGGGCTGTCCTCCTTGCCAGGGTGTTGGGGTTCTTCTTCTGTCTTCATCAGGCTGACTGCCATAAGAAGCATTATTTAGTTCTGTGAGGTGGTTATTTAGTTGGAGTTGAGTTTTTTTGATTGTTTTGGGGTTTTTGTTTTTACTTCTGAGTGAATGGTGAAATGATTCCTAATTGTGTTCCTTCCCATCCCAAGGTTCCCCTCCTCCTCCCAGTCTAGTAATAGACATAACCAATGAGACGGCCTTAACTGGTGTTTCCCTGCATCCACCTACCCTCCAGAACAGAGCAAGGAGAGAAATGCAAGGTCACACACATTGCATTGCCCTCACCCTGCTACCCACTGCAGTTCACGTCCCGCCGGGGTCCCGGTGCCTGTCCCTGTCACACCCCCTCGGGCTGGGCAGGAGGTCACAGCATCGGCCTCACGGCACTGAGGGCAGCTGTCCGAGCCAGCCAGCTCGCCCCAGCCCTTGGGGATGATCAGGGATCTCCGTGCGAGCAGTCGCTTCCCATCTCTATTATTTTTGATAAATATGCACATTCGAAATGTCTTGTTCTTCCATAGGAGCTATGGAAATGCACAAATGTGCTTTTAACATGCGCATCCTTGGAGTGCAATAACCTCCCCTGGCCCATGGCTGTCCCGGACTGGGGCCGTGGCTGTCAGCAAGGCACGGAGGATCCTGCTGTGGGGACAGCCTCCTGATTCCAAGAACCATGTAGCAAATATCCAGTGGAAGAGCCAATTGGGACTTCAGTCCATGGTGGGCAAGGCCTGTTACAGTGCTGAAGGCTGACAGGGAGACGTGTTTTCCTTTTCCCTGGGAATTACCTAGTGTGAAACTCCGAGTTTCTTCAAAGTTCCCCATTATGCCTATATCATTCCTCCATAAATCTCTCAGTCTAATAAAGAGGAAAATTTTTTTATTGTCTGTATATAGTATATATAAATAAAAAAAATATATAAGTTATATCTATATACAAATTTATGTCTTGTTTTACAAACAAGAAAGATTAAATATATTAATCTTAATATCCAAACTAGCATTTGTGTCTTTTTTTAAGAACTTTGTGGAAATGTTGCTATTCTTAGATGTACAGGACACTGTTTGTAAGCAAAACCTATTTTTGTTGCTGTAGAAATGCAAGGATCACAGACAGGTTTGAAATGAACTGTTTGGCTTGCCAAGGTCACTTTTACTTTATTAACGGCTGTTTTGGTTTAATTTTTCCCCAGAAGGGGAAAGCAGAAACAGTCACCCCTTCAGTGCTGGCACTGGGCACTGTGGCTGTGCTGGGACACCCTCCTGCCCTAAAGCTGGGGAGAAAGGGGTGATTTAACAAACCCCTGCCTGATCCCTTTCAGATGAGCCCAGGTGAGTGCCCACTGACCAGCACCAGTCTGTGTTTTCACTCAAGCCTCTCCCTGGCTCTTCTGCCTGGGAAGAGGGGACAGTGTGGACCTGCCATCAGTGTCCTGATGGCTCTGCTGTCCTCTGGGACTGCTCTGGTGTGTCTGCAGGGGAAGGCCCAGCAAAGCAGAATGCCAGACCTGGGGAGAATTCTGAGCCAGGCAAACGATTTCCTAGCTGCAGATGATATCCAATGTACACGTTTTTGCCTGGCGCCATGAACTGCTCTCTGTTAATCAGGGAGGAAGGTGTTGATGTGTATTCTCTCTATACACCCCAAAGCCTCTAGGAATTATAAAAGCCAAGTCTAATAAGGATCCAACAAAAAAAAACAAACAAAAAAAAAGACCTATAGGAACTGGGTCATTCTCTATACGGGGGTTGAATGTGTTGTCTAAAGCAAAGGCGGCAGCACTTGAGACTCACACACATTCTCTGTGCCTCCAGGCTCGTTATTTTAATCTGCATCACACCATTTCCCATGCTGAACTAACGATGACACTGAATGGGACCAAACCCACCTATTTATAAAGCTGGATATGGATCAAAAACATGGAAAAGCCAAGAGGTTTTCTAACAACCCCCAGAGTCTGAAAATGTTACTGACAACAGGCAGTTTAATCAGCGATTTCAGACTCGGTGCTTAGTACCATCTAGAGGGCAAGAAGCACACTGTCAGAATGTTGTTATTTGTACAGGGATATTATCCAGGAGCAGCCAGGTGTTCCTGTGTGAGCAGAGGAGCTGGACTGGTACATACCTCGCAGGATGATGGTGCTGTACTCTACTCATCCCTTAGGTGTGTAAGGGATTTGTAAATATTCTCAAAGGAAATGATCCAAGGAAAATGTTCTTGTTAATGGTTCTGAATCACAGATATATTTTTAAAAATGCATATCAGAACACAGCACAGAGAATTAAAAGTGGGTTTTTTCCCCAAATCTAGTTCCCATTTCACTGCCCATCTAGTTTATCTCCCTGCAGACTGCCTGGCTCTCATTTAGCACCAATACTTCCTCCACCTCAAAGCTGCTGTGCCCCAGGAAGCCAAAGCAAGTTAAAATACTGTGTGATAAACCAATTTTTCTGCACCTCCTCCCACCAGAGCAGTTTGTCTGAGAGTGGCAGATTGTGTTTACTGCCTTTCAGCACCTTCTCAGAGCAAAGCCAGCAGCACCTGCCCTTTTCACATTGCCCTCACCCCGAGTGTTTTGCTGTAGCCTCATGGCTGGTGCAAATTTCCTCCAGGAACTTCCCAAGCTCCTGAGAGCACGGCACAGCCATCAGCATCCTGATGTCCCTGCACCCCAAAAATCTGCTCCTCCCCTAATCTCTAATCCATGACTGCTCTCAAAGAGTTCCCATCAAGGCTCTGTCAGTGACCATGAACAGAAAAGGAACAAAATTTGTGCTACTGCTGGTCCCTGTAATGCTCAGGAGACCAACAGAGAAGCTGGTGTGCTGGTTTGGGTTGGGGTAGAGTTAATATCCTTGACAGCAGCTGCTGTGGGGCTGGGTTTGGCTCTGTGCAGGAAACAGGGCTGGTAACACAGGGATGTTTGAGTTATCACTGAGCAGGGATTACACACAGCCAGGGCCTTTCCTGCTCCTCACCCTCACCACTGAGGAGCTCGGAGGGCACAAGGAGCTGGGGGACACGGCCAGGACAGCTGGTCCCAGCTGACCACAGGGGTACCCCAGAGCGTGTGGCACCACCCTCAGCACATAGAGCTGGGGGAGAAGGGAAGACAAACTCAGAATGTCACTGTTACATGTCACAGAGCCCTGCCTTCCTGAAACTCCTGCCTGCCATGGGAGGCACTGGATGAATTCCTTGTTTAGCTTTGCTTGCTTGTGCAGCTTTTGCTTTATCTGTTCAGTTGTGTGGCGCTGCTTTGCCAGCTGAGGCTAAACCTCAGTACCTGGCTGTCAGGGGTTAAAGGGTCAAAGGCAGAGGCTGGAAAATCAGCAGGCCTCAAGCAGCAATCCCAAGATAAGTTTTATGTCTCCATGGACTTTGCTGGTTATTGTCAGCTGGAGACAACAACTGGGCACCATGGCTGAGAGCACTTTGAACTCTAATCCCCATGGCGGAGCAGTCACATTCTCTTGTGGGGATTTCCATCCTCTCCAAGATCTTGGCAACACTACAGAGGACTTGCAGGAGCCCCAGATACAACAGCAGAGCAAGCTGAATAGCTGGGACCCACTGCTGCTTTCATCATGCCCAAAGGAGCTGACAGTCAAATGGAAGTGAGTAATGTTTCAATTTCATTTAAAGTACAGTGTCTGGATTCCTGAGTGAAATATCCTAACAAATTCCTCACGAGGGCAGTCACAGTGGGGCTGGGCAGGACACCTATGGCTTTCTGTGGACATGGGAGAAGGCTGCCAGGGAACACAGTAATCTCAGCCTACTTACAGCACCCAAACATACCTAATATACACAAAAACAGTCTGTACACTTGATAGGAAATTTTTCCAAAGGTTTTTGTGTCATGTTATGTAATTCCACATCAAGGCACAAGCAGACACCTCATCCCACTGCATCTGCTGCACAACCTCCCAGGCCAGCTGAGATGGTGCCCCTTGCTGTCACCTGTCCCCCACATACAGAATGGATAGAGGGGGGCTTCCTGCAGCTGGACTGGTAAAGTTATTAAAAAGCAAACACACCATGCCCAAAGTGGCAGAAATTCCAGTGTTGCCCCTCTAAGATTTGTTTCCCCCGCTAAGGGCTGGTGAGAAGATGAAAGGGCTGGGAACATGCACCAGGCTGATGTTTTACAATGCTTTACTAAATCCCACTTCACCTCTTCCTGAGGCAAGACAGATCATTGCTCATATTTTTACCTGGGCTCCTTAGAAAGGCACAGTAAAAACGCTGAGTGGAAAGATCAGGAACACGAAGGGAGCCAGTCAGGATCCTTTAAAAGCGATCTCTAAGTCTGTACTGGTTCCAGTGGAGACTTGACAATACCATTAATTTCCCAGAATTTTTGCCTTTTCCTGACAAATGGTGCACTTTTCCTTGGTGGCTGTGGTCCAGCAATGTCCTGTAATATTTACAGTGCAAAGGGTGAACACCATCCCTAAACTTTCCCCCTCTCCTCTCCTTCTGCCCTCACATCAGTCTCTCATCCCTTTTTTGCATCAGCTTTCAGCCTCTCTCTCCTTTTTAGCCTCTCTTTTTCAGCCTTTCAACTTTTTTGGCATTTATTTATTTTTTTTCTCAGCCTCTACTTTCCTATCCATCCTCCCACCCTTTCTCTACTTCTGTTTTTCTTTACCTTTTTTAAACTAATTTTTCCCGGCTCCTACTTTCAGCCACCAAGGCGAAAGGGCAGAGCCCGGTGTTATTTCCATCAAGTGCCATTCATTAACAGAACCGGCAGTGAAGTCACAAGGCAACAGAAAGAAATAACAACCCTCAGCCACAGGCTTTTTGCATGAAAATGTGCTCTTGATTAGTGGCTGGTGGTAATTGAGTGGCAATTGTATGCAGGAAAGTGCCAAGAGGGGGACGTGGGCTACTTGTCTTGATTGACATCGCCATGAAATTTGATGCTGTTAATGTGCTGCTTAAAACTGAGAATGAATTTGGAGAAAATTCATTCTCAGCTTGCGACACACAAAGGTATTCCTGATTTAATTGAAACTCCTTAGAATCAGGTAAGTAAAAAAAAAATAAAAATGGGGGCTGTTTGTGTATTTTCAGGTTCTCCTTAGTTGGACGGTAATTTGATTCACAATTTACAGAACTTGATGGAACACAGCACCTCAGGCTATGAGCTTATCCTTTCTGCTTCTCCAGGCCAGCTTGTGCTTGTACGTACTGTAAACCACAGGAAAATTAAATAAAATCCTTTAGATTGAAAGGAAATAATTCAATTTATTGTATTTTGCTTTCAGAATGAAGCATGCCAGCTGTGATGAGGTGCTTTAATTCTGATTAAGGGCATCCACACAAGAGCTGAGACACCCCAATGCCCTTTCACGATCTGTGATTATTTTTATGATCTGTGATCGTTTCCCTGAGCATCCTCTGACAGAAGATCTGACTCCCAAGCCAGTGCAAATTTGGTTTTCAATGGATGCAACCACCCAAGTCTCTCCTTTCATCCCAAGAACCAGATAAACGTCTTACTCTTCAAAGCTCCTTTGCCTGCATGGCAAAGCCGGCTGCTCGTAGACAAATTGTGGCTGAGGAACCTCCTGAGCGAGTTTTTGGCTTTGTTTAACTTAGACTTTGGTGCATTAAGAGCTTCTCCTTAAGCAAGTCCGTGAAGTTATCCTGTTCCAAGAGCTTTGTGAGTCGTTAGTGGAGGTGGACTTTTGTCCTCAGGAACAAAGCGCTGGCTAATCTACAAAGGCACGGTGGAGGCTGAAATCCTGAGGGAAGCAGGTGGGTGTGAAAACACACCTGGCCACCAGCTCAGAGAGGGGAAAAAAAATACATATCTTTGATTTTACACATAACAAGTTGCCAGTTCCAGGGTTTGTTGTTTTTTTTTTTTCTTTGGTTGGTTGGTTTTGGGTTGGTTTTTTTTTGGTTTTTTTTGTTTTTTTTTTATTTTTTCTCAGATTTCTCACTCCTCCAAATCGCGTTTCTGTGATGCCAGGAGGAACATGATAGGAAAGCTACTTCCAAATTGCTGTGTAGGGAAGCCCAGTCAGGGTTCATCAATGAGAAGCACAATTTGCATATTAAATATACCCTCTGCTGCCTTCAGCCTCAGGGTCCCAGTGCCTGATTCACAAATAAATTCAGGGGAACCTGGGATGTTGGGGCACAGAAACTCTCATACTGTATTCAAGATCAGGGAAGAAAAAAATTGGATTTAAAACAAGAGTGAAGCAAAAACTTGAAAACCAAGGTGTGGCCCAGACCAAAGGCCAGGAGTCAGCAGTGAATGGCTGCAGTGATGTGGGTCTGGGACAAGAATGTGTCAGCTGGAACTTTGGGAGGTATCCACAAATCCCATCACTTGAACCATCAGGTAGCCACTCACCAGTGAAGTTTTCTTCACTGCTAAGAATAATTTTGTTAAACTGATTGCTCTTTGTTGAGATGAACAGTGATTAGCAACAAATTAGAAGCAAAGGGCTGTGTTCTTCCTTCCCCATTCCCTGGATGTGTTGTCTTTCACAGCATCTAAAATCTGCTACAGCTACACCAGAAAATAATCAAAATTACCAATATTAATATTCCAGTTCCATCAATGCAAAGCATGGGAATCAATATTTTAATGCAGATGAATTCCTAATTTAATTACACCGTAAAAAGTGTAAAAGAAAACGTCCTCAAAGTTTGGTTTTATAGTCATTAATTTGCAGGTCCTTGGGGATAATGGCAGCAGCATTTGGGGACCAGGAGAGTTTTAAGAAAATAAAGAAAATGTGGCCAGCCCCCCACCTGGTTTGTGGATGGTTTCTTCTAGTTGAATTCTCAAGGACTCAAAGCAAATCAATGTCAAATTCCCTGCAGAAGTTTATTATCTCTCAGAAATTCAGGTAACACGAATAGAAATTGCACAACAGCATGAACATTCTGAAGGAGCTGTCTGTGGCTTATTTTTAATATATATATATATTTTGTCTATTTATATATATGTGTCAATCTGTCTCCTTCACTTTGTGGGGAGAATAAGAAGCAGAGAGAGAGAGTGAAGAGTCATGGCTTGGCGTCATCATTACCCTGGACTTGCTGTTTGTTGTGTGTCTGACAGAAACACAGAAATGTGAGCAATAATCAATTCCTGCATTTTCTGTGATGAACCACAGGGCCTTCTCTTTTTAAGGGATTTATAATACAAGTTAAAATTTGAGTCCCACTTCCTTCAAAGTAGTGAAAAGTGATTTGAGATAATTAAATATTAGAAAAAGGACAGGACTATATTGGTCTGGAGACTGGATAAAAAAATTTAGAGTGAGAATAAGCCACTATAAAAATCATAGTAGTGGGATTCTTGGGGGTGTCCTGGTGCAGGGCCAGGAGTCAGGACTTTGTGATTCCCTCTCAGCCCAGGATGTTCTATGATTCAATGATATCCAGGTTTAAAGGTTAACAATCCAGGTTTAAAGGTTAAAAACCCTTAAGCACGATGTTTAATTTCGCTAAAGAAAAATTAATGTGCATGATGCAGTCACATACAAACCGATAATTCACAGAAGACTGGTATTAAACTATAGTTCGTTAGATATTTATATACATTTAAGTCAGATACATACATACGTATATGTATCTATACATATATGTATCAGTATATATTTTGGTATGGAATTGGGTACAAAATCCCGATCATAAACGTAAGAACCCCTCAGGAATTAACCAGCCTGTTAAAATAGCAGCCCTTATCCGAAACCAAAACAACCTTCGAAGGGCACGGCCGGGGCCTCCGCAGCGCCGGGCTCGGCACTCCCGGCGGCGCCAGCCCGG
>NC_031772.1:16184939-16245428 GCF_001522545.3 Parus major | reverse complement strand
GCTCCTGCCGCGGCCACGTGGGGCAGGGCCGGCCGCGCGCTGCGGCCGCCGCCGCTCTGGCCAATCGCAGCCCAGGCCGCCACACAGCGACCAATTGCGAGCGGTTCTTTGCCCTGGGCCCCGCCCCCAACGGGGGCCGCGCGCACCGCCTCTCTCCCTCAAGGAGAAGGCGACGCCCCAAATCACGCCCATTATGGCCGCCCCGGCGAGCGGGACCCCGCCCCCTGCGGCAGAGCAGCCAATGGAAAGCGGGAGGAGGCGTGTCCTCGGGGGAGATGCTATAAAGGGTTGGCGCGGCAGGCGGGAAGGGGTAAGATGGCGGCGTAGAGGGTACTGGTGTGACCTGTACCCACCGTGCCGCGTCCTCGCAGGAGGCGGGCGGGTCCCCGCGCGGCAGCCGCGGGCGCTGCGTGGCGGAGCGACGAGGACGAGGAGAAAAAGGGTGCCGCTGCCGCAGCTGTCGCCATGCCCAACATCAAGATCTTCAGCGGGAGCTCGCACCAGGACCTGTCCCAGAAGATCGCCGACCGCCTGGGCCTGGAGCTCGGCAAGGTGGTCACCAAGAAGTTCAGCAACCAGGAGACATGGTGAGGCGGGGCGGGGTGCGGCCGCACTACATCTCCCGGCAGGCCGCGCGGCGCTCGGGCGCTCGGTACCGCGCGGCCTCCGCGCGAGGGGTAATGGGGGTTGTAGTTCGGGGGCTGTGCGGTCGGGCCCGGCCAGGGAGCAGCGGAGCCGTGCTCGGAGACATCCCGGGAGCGCTCCCGCCGGGCCCCTGCTGCCCCGAAGCCCTCGGGCGCATCGCGCTCGTCCCCCTGGGCAGAGCTGGGTCTCGGTGCGGGATGAGGCCGGGCCACGGTGCGCTCCGGGAGCCATGTGCGGCCCGGGCCGTGCGTTCAGCGGCCCCCGCCTCACGGCGCCGGCGGCACGCGGGCTTCCACCGCCGCCTTTGGGGCTTCCCCCGGACCCGGGGCCGCACAGGGCTCCTGGAATTGGAGGATTTGTGTGACCTGGCCGCTGTGGCAAGCGTTGGAGAGGTGAAATTCGCCACCCGGACCTTGCCCCTTCCACCTCAAATCCGCGAGCTGATGGGACGGCACCTCTCGGAGTTACACCTACACTGATTAGGCTTTTTCATGCTTAAATCTAAACTCTGATGACTTGAGGCTTGGTAATTTTGTGATTAGAATGAAGTATGTACCTTCAAACTTCTCTGAGGATCGTCAGAGTCTTAGAAAGTGTTGATAGAATTCTTAAGGAAAGAGAAGAGGCTCACACCTCCGTGCATCCCACGGTGCATTTGCGGTCGTGCAGTCTGTTTCCCTCAAGCTTTGAAACCTAACATTCGCCTTGTTTCATGTATCTGTGCTTTAAAAATCTTGCTGCCATCCTACGTAAAGCTAAAAAGGACGTTTAACGTTGTTCAGAGCTACTTAAGCTTGCTTCACCACGGAGTATAACACGAAGAACCTTGATTGCTCCAACCCACTTCTTCTGGCAACAGTATTTTTTTTCCAAGAAAATCCAGGATGTACACGTGATGTACGATATTATGTTTCTCTTTCCATGGGTATTGATTGTAAAACCTCAGAGGTAGTACAAAGAGTTGTAAAGGAGTTACAAAAAGTTCTGTTTGATTTACCGCCCCTGCGCTTTTCTCATTGTTCTTTATTAACTGCTCTTACACATCTAGTTGGCTGCCCAGCAGGTTCCTATGTCAGCAGATAATGTGACTTAAAGACGTAAAAGACATCTTATTTACCCCAATAAACTGACAGCAGGTGCTTCCCCAAAAGAGTAAGGCAGTTTCAACAGAATAATTCATAGGCTTTTTTTTGTACCATCAATATCATAAGTCACCTTAATATTGGAGATGACATTTGTGACACTTCCACAACAGAGAGTTCTCATTGACTGAGGCTCTCCCTGAGAGATAGATGCCTCCTGTAAGTCAGTGGGCAGTAAAAATGACAGCAGCTCACTGATGGATATTGAGCAGTAAAGCTATAAATAGAGAACGGTCATCAAAAGAAGTTTGAAGAAGAGATCAGAAAGGTCAGAGAAGGAAATACTAGAATTAAAACTCTATCCTGAGGGGCTCTGTAAGTGAAGTGGTTTCTCTCCCACCCTTTCTGGTGTCTCCATACGTGTACTGGAACTGGCATTTTGCTGCTGGCAAACAGAACCTTTGGCTTGTATTCAGGCCCTCCATCAGCAGGGATTAGTGTGTATTGCATCCAGGAGGAAATTAACCCCAAAAGCCTTTCCAGAGTGAAACGCTGGAGTGCTCCTCTGCTGGAGCCACTGAATGGCTGTTGTGACTCTCAATCTGATAATTTGCTGTGGTGTTGCTTTGGTAGCAGTTTGACCCCACTCTGTCTGGTGGCTGGCCATGGTCCTTGCTCCTTTGTTCACTGCTGCTTTTAGAGGTGACTGTGCTTTTGATTCCAGGGGAACAAGGCCTGCTCCTGGTTGTGTTTACATGCTCAACTCGTGTTAAGATCAAGAGCACAGGCTGAGTGCTTTCAGCCTTTCAGGCTGGACCATTAAATCTGATCAGTGAGCTCTGTAAAATAGCCACTGAGCAAATAAACAGCAGTATTCCTGCTCAACAGCTTTGATTATATGGCACTGTCACCTACAGACCCTTGGGAGTGCAGTGCCTTGGTTGCTTTGCAGGCTCAGGGTAATGGCTGTGCTTTAATTTGTGTTTGGCTACAACTCTTTTCATCTGTTTCCAGCGTGGAAATAGGCGAGAGTGTTCGTGGGGAGGATGTCTACATTGTGCAGAGTGGCTGTGGGGAAATCAATGACAATCTGATGGAGCTCCTCATCATGATAAATGCCTGTAAGATTGCCTCAGCCAGCAGAGTCACAGCTGTCATCCCCTGCTTCCCTTACGCCCGGCAGGACAAAAAGGACAAGGTAAGGGATGTGGTAGAGGTTTCTGCAGGGGAATTGAATGCACACCTTGAAAGTTCTGACTGCTGGAGAGGATTTAAATGAAGTTTTGCTGCCTCCTCTGAATATCCAAACTCTCTTAATTTCATTACATTTTGGGACATGGGACTGCAAAATGATCTTTTCATAAAGATCTAGTTTTTCTTGAAAATATGCTAAAGTCTAATCACTAGCTGATGAAAAGATGCAATGTTAATGAGTGCTCCATTTAGTAACTGCTTCTGAATCACTGCCTGGAAGCAGAAGGCTGACATCTTGATGAAGGAGTTGAACTTGTCTTATACTGTCTTTTTTTTTTCCTGTACCAGAGTCGAGCTCCAATCTCTGCCAAGTTGGTTGCAAACATGCTGTCTGTGGCAGGTGCAGATCATATAATCACCATGGACCTGCATGCATCTCAGATTCAGGTAGGAGCAAAAATCAGGAAAGGACTTAACCAGTTCCAGTCTGAGCCTCTTGACTGCTTTGGAAGCTTTCCAGTCATCTGCTTTTTTGAGATACTGCAGTGATCAAGACTTGGGTATTTAGGACTGGATGGGGAGGTGGGTAACAGGTTAACCTGTAAATGAAAGCGTAGTTGTTCTTCATCAGACTGAGTGTGTTGTCTTGTGTAAATGATGCTACAGCTTTGTTACCACATGGTGACACTTTATTCTTCACTAGACCTTGGAGGAATGTGAGATGGGGAGTATGCTTAAATTCTAGGCAGAGCTTTCAGATGCTTGGTGTGTTGTCTTGGAGAAGTGAGCAGTTAGTTCTGACCTCAGGTGTCCTGGCACAGCTCCATTTGTGGGTTTTGTTGGCCAGGACAGTGATCTGATTGCTTGTCTCTGGCAAGATGGGCAATCCCACTTGTATCCATTCAGTGCCACCCTCCCACACAAGCTGGTCTTGTTTCTCTCCAATGCTGGTAGTGAATTGAAAATCATTCATAGGCTTTGTTGGCTTATGAACAAAATATCTCACAGAGCAACCAAAGTCTTGACCTATGTTCTGTAAGAAAACAGGCAAAAACATTTGCCAGGGAGAGGAGAGGCTGCAAGCTCAATTTGATTTTGTTTCTTTCCACCCTGAGCAAGTGCTCAAGACCAAGAAACCTACTCAGTGCAGCTGAGAGGGGTGTGGCAAAGGGAAGGATGTCTCTTACTGCTTCAAAGGATAAGGTAGCTACTGCCTGGTGAAGTAAGTGGGCTGGCTGTTGTTTTAACAGTTGGAAGTGCAGTCACTCACACTTCAGTACGATTGGCCCAGAAATACTGTCTCAGATAAAAAACATCTGTGGGGGCACAGCTGAGAAGGCTCTCAGAAAGAACATGAAATAACTGAGCCTAGGGGGGTCCCCCTCTTCCTTAAGGGCTTGGAATTGGTGTGTGCCATAGGGCTGACCTTGCACCAGCATCAGTGACAAGATTTAATAGGATCATTTGTGCATATGTGCTTCCAGCATCTGGCTGGTTTCAGCCTGGTTCTTGTAGCTGCTGGGTTGCTGAGCACAAAAGGAGTGATGGTGAGAAGGGTCTGTTACCCTGTACCTTGGAGGATTCCTCAGGAGTAGCTGCCCCTCTTTTGCCTGTTACTCCAGGGTTAACTTCTGGCATTTAGTGACCTATGAGATTTGGAGAACTCTGCAGGGTCACTGTAAAGTTACAGAACCAGCTGCATTAGTTTAAGGACAGATGTTACTCAAGCCTGTTTTATAGATGTGAACAGTTTAGGTAATGAGCTTTGAAGACTGACTGTAAACAGGCAGCCAGCTGCTCTGGAAATGAGTGCATTTGCTGCAGGCTTTCTGCAGCCCCCAGGACAGAACTAGTTTCATTTTGTGGAGGTGTTAGATGTAAAGTGTTATTTATGCTGCTGAGCTATTTCTGGCTCTGAAGACTTCTTACATTACTATTCTGTGTATCCCAAAGACTACTGCCCTTACATCAAGGGAAGTAAAAAGGAAAGCTGAAAGCTGTGGAAAGGTGATGACTGTATGCCTGATGATATAAAATGCTTCTTGTAACTGTTTCTGGAATGGGACTTTTGGCTATATCTGTTCCTGTTGTCTTCCTGGCAGGGTTTTTTTGATATCCCTGTTGATAATTTATATGCCGAGCCTGCTGTACTGAAATGGATCAAAGAGAATATTCCAGAGTGGAAGAACTGCACCATTGTTTCACCAGATGCTGGTGGAGCCAAGAGGTGAGCTGTCACACAGTAGCTTGAGATGCTGCTTCTGTGTTTACTTCAATGTGACCCTATTTTTAAAGCTTGTTCCTTCTGTCAGTCTGCCTTCTCTCAGACAGTCTGGGACAGCTGGTGAAGAGCGGTCAGATAGTCTTCCTAGGGAATGTTTAGAAGGTTTCTTGGGCTACATGGAGGATTAAATAGCTGCTAGAATCACAGCTGCATAGGTAGGAAATGCACAACAGCTACATCCCTTGGACCAAACCAGTTTGTACAAGGGTATTTATGCCAATTGAAGGAGGAAGCAGTATAGCTTACACACCTATGCCAGGGCCAGTTTACTCCTGATGATTAGTGATACATTTTTATCTAGGCTGCTTTCTTTGCAGAATTCAACTTAGTCTGTTGAGGCATTTTCTTACTTTATTACCCTGAATTTGAATATGTAGCTGTGATTTAAGCCTGCTTCCACTCTTCATCTTCTCTGAGAATGAGGAAGATAGATGGTTCTTTTCCAAAAAGCAGCAGCATATGTTATAACACATTTCTATTTTGATAGCCTGACAATCTCCCATCTCCTTGCAGACAAACATGTCAATTCATGGGCAGCTCAGAATGTTCTCAGGTGCTTTTTAGGAGGAACTAGGCTGTTCCTTGATGCTTCTGTCTGAGGGCTACATGTGAACAGTAATGGGACACAGATGTATTCTTTAATCCAGGACTGTTACACCAAAATGTTGGTGTGTGCCAATCTGATTCACATGCCTCAGAATGTTTTAAGTGATGTGTTCCAAACAGCCAAGAGACACTGACACTGTAGGCCACTGTATGTCTTCTGTAGCTCTGCTGTGGTCCACAGACTGGGCAAAACCTTCTGTATATTCAGCTATTTCTGTAGCTTGTTGCATAACACGGTATATGAATTGCCAAACCAGCCAGATATAATCTGAGTCATGAAAAATCTGCTCAAAAGCCTCTTGTACTGAAATATGTCGATCTTGGCTGGTGCAGTATTTTATGGAGATATGCAAAGCCAAATACTTCAGTTTAGGAAGTTATCTCGGACCACCAGCATGGTAAGTCTGGTCCAGTGGGACTAAGAGTCTACTTACCTCAAGTGTAAAATTTCTTGGGGGCATGTGTGTTTTACTCCTTCTGCTCTTACTGCTTTTAAACTCTTTACTATTCATCAGTATCCATATATAAAGCTAAGATCCCTCTAGTAAGGTTGTTCTGCAGTCACTTCAATGGAAATATATGTGAGGTGGTGTATTTGAATTTCCTGGGTGTGTAAACCCTGTCACAATCTGTGCTAGTGCTTGTGTGCACGATGATTGAGTGCTTGCAGGAGTGACAGTAAAGCCCTGTCGGAGCACAACTTAAGCCTTTCCAGAGTAGTGTTACAAAGATGACAACTTTGCAAGTGTTTGGATCACTTCAAGTGTGCTGACCTTGCTGGTTTAAGGTTTGTTTTCAGCTTAAATGCAAATTAGTTTACAGTGGTCATGATGAAAGATGAGATCTATTTGCTGTCACTGAGAGAGATTAGATCAGAGGTTGCAGTTTAGCTGCTTGAAGGGGAAACTAAGGTGGCAGAGTGCCCTCTATTAATTGCTTGGGAGCAGTAGCAGATGTGGTGACAGCTCCTCTTAGAGCAGAGTGCTTGATATTGAGAGGGCTTTGGCTGAAGCTGCTGTGTGGAGTTAAGTGTTGTTTGGAAACTGTTCTCTCCTCAGAGTGACCTCCATTGCAGATCGGTTGAATGTAGACTTTGCCCTCATTCACAAGGAGCGCAAGAAGGCCAACGAGGTCGATCGCATGGTGCTGGTGGGGGACGTCAAGGACAGAGTGGCCATCCTGGTAGATGACATGGCAGACACGTGTGGCACCATCTGCCACGCTGCAGACAAGTGAGTGGGGCTGACTGCTGCCTTCCTAACCCAGGCACCTGCTCTTAGTGAACACTGGGTAATGGGTTAAGCAGATTATTTGCATGACAAGTTTCACAAGGCTCATGCAGTTTTTTGATTATTCATGTCATACAAAAGAAGGAGGAAAACCCAGTAAAAGTTCTCACAGTGGGAATAGGTAGAAGACTATAGTGGGTTTTTTTTCCTGCATTGAAAATGGGCCATCACTGACCATGCCAGGTAGAGCTAAGTGTTGTCTCGTCCATCAGCTAGTTTTGTATTAGAAATAACCTTTTCAAACTTTGATATCATTCATGCCTTTTACACTAGAAACACCAATATATGCAAGGTGGCTAACTGTTAAATACAGTATTAAATATTAGCTCAGTATTTCATACTGTATTAAATGCAGTATTAAAGTATTAACACAGTATTAAATATCTGCTACCTTGTGTAAGCAAAAATTACAGAAGGTCATTTGTATGATCTGTTCCAAATATTCCAGAGCCAAGAACAATGGGGTTTTTTCAGTGTGTGCTTTGCCTGTGGTGGATTTCATGGTACTTGTAAAACTTGTTTTTTCCCCAAGCCTATAGAAGAGGGGGAATCAAAGGTAGCCTGTTCCCTAAGCATATGGTGCTGTCTCCTGTCATGCCTACCATGTTCCCTGCACTAATGTCAGTTTAATACTTGCTGAGAATTTATTCATCCTTCTCCTTTACTCCCGCCCTTGCAGGCTTGTGTCAGCTGGAGCCACCAAAGTTTATGCCATCTTAACCCATGGGATCTTTTCTGGGCCAGCAATTTCCCGTATCAACAATGCCTGTTTTGAGGCAGTTGTAGTCACAAACACAATACCCCAGGAGGACAAGATGAAGCAGTGCCCTAAAATCCAGGTGAGCATCTATTTTCTGTCACTGCTGGGAGGTGGTAGCCTTATCTGTTCACTGTTGAGGGTGAAAACACCACAATACTGTATAGTGCTGACAGTGGTTCTGCCATCAGTGTTGCCTACTTCTCTTGGCCCTATTGCTGTGGGGTAACAGACATGTTACACTGATACAAAGCAGCTTCTGTTCCAGCTCATCTCAAACAGTTCAGTAAAGGATGTTTTTTTTAAGGCTTGTTTTACCTAGATCAGGTGTCTGATTTAATGGGGCCACAGTGTAGGCAAGTAGTTGGATGTGTGCCCTTTGGAGGAGTGATGTGCTGATGATGTGCAATGCTGAAACAGAGGTAGGCAGGAACTTCTGATGTTGGTGCTGACAGCTTTGTTTTGTGTGTCAATTTATGCCCAGCCTTTGCATCCATATGAAAACTAAAAGCAGATAATGAGCCCCAGAATCTGCTGTTCAGCCAGTTCTCAATCCACTGAACACTTCTTGAGTTTTCATGTGAGGATTTCATGACTGACAGTGTCAGAAGCCATGTTGAAGTTGACAATATCCACTGCTCCCCCCTCACCCATCCAGGTAGTTACTTTCTCATAGAAGGTGATCGGGTTGGTCAAGCATGATTTGCCTTTGGTGAATCCACGCTCACTGTTCCTGATCGTGTTCTTGCCATCCATGTGCATAGAGATGGCCTCCAGAGTGAAGTGCTCTATCACCTGTCCAGGGATTGATGTGAGGCTGACTGGACAGTAATTCTGGATTGTATTTGCTTTCTTCCAGTCCTTGGGCACCTGTGCTGATCTCGAGGACCTTTCAAAATGGATCATGAGTGGCTGGCTGTGATGTCTGCCAGCTCTCTCAGTACTCATAAGTGTATCCCATCAGGACCCATGGACTTGTGGATATCAATCTGGCCAAATGTCCTCTAACCCAATCCTCCCTAAGGAAAAGTCTTCCTTCCAATATTGTCTTACCCCGGTGTCTTGCTTGTCAGTGCAGACTGATGCAAAGCAGGTGATGGCTAACTGCATTCTCTGCATCCTCTGTCACCAGGGTCCCCCTTCACTTTAGTAACAGGCCCACATTATTCTTAGGTTTTGCCAAATTTATCTATAACAAAAGGAAAACATTCTTGTTGTCCCTGACATCCTTTGCCAGATTTAATTCCAGATGGGCCTTGGCTTCACAGCAGCAATATCTAGGATACAGACATTTGGGGAAGTTCTGGCACTACTCACACTCAGCCAATACTGTGGTGTGAGTGTGGAAACTTCCCCACTACTGGGCTGCTGGTGAAAGGGAAGCTGAAGTGGCTGAAGCTGCAGTCAATTTTAAACTGCTTTTGGAAATACGTTATGAGCTCATTGCAAGCTGCTGTTGGGTTGCATTCTTTTCAGCCCTAACTTCTGGGTGATACTCCTGCAACATCTAAAACATGTCTGGTGCTGCACCTTGTTTCCAGGCTCCACACAGCAGCTGCTGTAGGCAAAATTTTAAACTGACAATCTCTGTGTAAGTAGCTGTAGCCAGAGATTGCAGTGGAGCACTTTTCTAGGCCCTCCTTTTATACCTCACATTTACACACTGATGACTGATATTGAGGAGCACAGAGCTAAAGGATTTGTCACAAGGCTCAGGCTTTACTCTGCAGCTTGTTGATTTTTTCTTTCCTTCAGAGACAAACTATCTAGAAGATAAAAAATCTTAAATATGGTTTTCACTTGGGTTCTTTAACGCACCATGAATATGGTGATTTTTACTAGACTGGATATATTGAAATGCTGTAGCTGTGGGGATTCAGAGCTGGGATTTGGCTGAGACTCGACTTTTCCTCCGGGTACCTGTCTGACCCCACCAGATGGAGCCAGCACAACGCCCGGGAGCTGAGCTGCAGTACAGCAGCTTCATCTCTCAGACTGCTGGCAGCAGTGGTAAAGCCTCTTGGCTCAGGGGAAGTGATTTCATCTTGATTTAGACTGCCCTAACGTCTCTGCACAAAGTGAATAAGAGTCTTGTGGTAAACAGACTGAGCCTAGGGAGTCTGAGCAAAGCAAGGTGACAGGAGACTGTAGCTTTGACAGACCAGCTAGAATATTTGTGGTGCTATTTGTAGGGTTATATGTAATTAAATCCTAATCCGGTGTAGAAGTAATTTGTCTGCATCTGGCATGTTGTAAATGTGGGTGATGAGTTTATTTTTTAGCTTCTCCCTGACTTCCCAGCTGTTCTTTCAGGCTTTTGATGCCTTTTCTCGGTGATGCTGATACATCTTTCTTCCCTTCCAGGTGATTGACATCTCAATGATCCTTGCAGAGGCCATCAGGAGGACTCATAATGGGGAATCTGTTTCCTACCTATTCAGCCATGTCCCTTTATAACAACAGATGTCAGCTGCTGCTTGTATGGCTTTTTTTTTTTAAACCAAAAGTTGTTCAGCTTGTTGTAAAGTTCAGTAGAAGACTCTGCTTGTTCCAGTGCAGTTCTCCACAGCTCCTGCTTAAATCAGGCTTACTGGCTCTGTTCCCAACACTGGGAGGCTGGAGGGGGAAAGCTCATCTCTGTAACAGCCAACTCCACCAGCACCCCTGTGCATGGAGCTGAGCAGTAGCACTGACTCAATTCTGCAGGTCTGTGGAGAGCAGGACTGACACATGGCTAATTGCCACAATTATTTTGAGGGGGGAGGGAGAGGGTTTGTCTGTGGGCAGGGTTAGATGATCTGGCATGCGCACCCTAAATTGTTTGGGAAGTAGAGCTCCCTAGGACATGTTGATCTGGATCCACAGCAAGAGCCCAAGAGACTGCTGGCTGTCTTACCACTCCATACCTGAGAGAGCCCTTGGAGAGTGGTGGGGAAGGCTTGTGTCTTGGCCAAGCTTGACCCTTGGTGAAGCCCTGGGGGACATCTAGGAGGTGGTTCTGCTACAGCTTCCTTCCAGGAAAGGAGATCAGTGTAGCTTGCAAACTTGAATTCCTCTTAATTGTTGATGAAATTAAATGCCCTTTAGTGCACTACATAGCAAAGTGAGGGTGAGAGCAGAGTCTGTAGTGCCGTGTTAGCTTAGTGGGGAAGGTGCATCCTGGATAAGTGTTCTTTTCTGAAAACTCTGACCTAGAGAACTTGTGGTGGTTGTGTGCTTTGGTTTCTAGTGCAGGCTAAAACCAGCTTCTCAATTTCACAGCTTCCTGTTAGCCTTGCTAGCTGACTAGAGGACTGCTGTCATGTACTGCAGCTGCACCTTGACCTGCTGTGCAACCCCCTGACCCTTTTTTTTTTTACCAGTACAGTAGTAAACAGAGCCTCTTTATCCAACAGCAGCAGGGTTGTTGCATCAAGCAAGTGCCTGCTCAGACACTGGGGTAACCTGAAACACAGCAGCTTTGTGTCCAGCTGGCTCAGCCTCTCATTCATTGCCTGTTACAGTCCTGTTATCCTGGAAGTTACTGACACATTGTCCTGCTCATTGTCTGCCTTTCCTTGAAAGCATTGCTTCTTGCAGAATACCTTAAGCCAAGGAAAAGTGCAGGTTGCAGGACAACAAAACCTGAAGGAACCCTTGGAGTGGGTCTGATGCTTCTCAGGAGTGTTCATGGCAATGGGTTGAAGAAGCTGGTGATACATAATGCTGGGAAAACTGCAGATTTAACACCAACCTAACAGGCCACAAAGTGCCTGAAAGAGAAATACCAAAACCAGAGCTCACAGAGGCTCTTGGATGTAATAAGTATCATCTGAAACTTGAATGCGTAAAAAATGTACCAGACAATCGTAAGGTAAACTGCTAAGTCTCTCTTGAACTCTTACGGTTTATAGACCAAACTGTTTTATTCTGGTTTTGTTTTGGTGGGGTTTTTTTGTTTGTTTTTTGTTGGGTTTTTGATTTTTTTTTTTATAAGCACTCCTCTTATTTTTTTTGAGCTGGAGGAAGGGAAAAAGGGAAAAGAAGGAACTTGAAATTACTTTCTAGAGTAACCAGCATGGCTTTAAGAGGCTGGGGGCTGGGGTATAAGTGAAACTAACTGAAAGATGTGGTTAAAATCTAAGGAAGTACTTCTTTAGTTGTGCCTTTTACTGAAGACTTCTCTCCCTTCCTAAACTCCTGTCCTGTGGCAACATTAACACTTCTATTAGTGTAGAGCTTTTCTTTTTGTACAAGAATTGGTGTTTGTCTGGAAACTGTGCATCTCTTGCTTCTTTGCTTTGCACCCTGCACTGAGCTCTCCTGAGAGTCTGTGATCCCACCTCTTGCTGCAATCCTGCTGCTGCTCTGAGAGCCCAAAGCCAGGACATCAGAGCAGCGCTGGGAGAATTTTCAGCAGCATTTGTGTTTAAAGTTAAGACCTGATGAAGGAATTAAACTTTTATTTAAAAACCATGGCCTCTGCCTGTAAGTGCTTCTAAATATCTTAAGTGACATGAAGCTTCTGAGTTGGGTCATTTTAAGGGCAGATCCTGAAGTAATTTTATTTAGAGGGGACCTTGGAAGGTCATCTGGTTTAACACTTGTCCATGTGGCCAGCTGTGAGGTTCAGCCTGGCTCTGCTCACATTGCATGGAAGGAGAAGCATGGGACCAAGCACTGAGCAATTGCTTTTGTCCATGTTTGATTTCCTGGACTTAATTGTTAGAGGTGTTAGTGTGGCTTCTCCTAGTACTGTTCAATTATGTATCTGAGCAGATTTGTTCACATAATGTTCAGGTGGGGGAAGCTTGAATATTTTAACAAGTACAAATGAAGAATTTGTAAGTGTCTCACACAAAGCTGATGAGCAGAGACAGTAGGATCATGTCCTGAGGAACACTTGTTCTGACTAAAGCCTGATCGTTTCTCACTGTGTGTTGCAGATGGGAAAGTATAAAGGAAGTCAGAAGCATGACATTGGCAGGCCTAGAGAAAGGTCCTTGGCATTACAAATAGACTTCCAGGCCTAGACTGAGCATGGCTGTAGCCTCAGGCAGACAGGATCACAATTGTCATCCATTTGTTAAAATGTCTTGCAGTACTGGCCAGTGAATAAATGAAAAAAAGTTGTTTTTTTTCCCTGCAGATAGCAGGGTGGGTGCTGTGGGTCTTGTCACGATTATGTAGCAGATTTCACCTTTCTTTGATAAAAAAAGAGCATTACAGCAATTTGTACAGCTGGAGGCCATTGCTATTAGTGAGTATATAATGTTAGTTACTTTAATAAAACCAGGGTTTCAAGATGGGAGACGGCACAGACTTAATACAGTGCAATTGCTTAATGCTTAAATTGCAATGCTTAAATGCACAGACATTGTATCTCTTAAAAAGAATGGGAGATACTTCATTGGGACAGTTCTCATACCCAAGTATTTACACTTCTGAAAATTTCAGAAGGGATGGAGATTTCACCAAAATCTGAAGGTGAGTTGTGGGGTGTGTTAGGCCTTTCCGCACAGCTGCCTGAGTTACTACTGTGCAAAACAAGTTATTTTCCAGGAGAAAATCTCAACTGTGTCATTTGCTGTGCCCCTGCAGTTGGAGGTCTGGAGGAGCAGGGGATAGGGCTCCAGCAGCTCCCTTTGCCACAGGCACAGCCAGAGTGTGGCTGCAGGTGTGAGGATGCAGGTATTGGTGCCAGGAGCCATCTCCTGCCTGTCTGCTGTTAATTCACAGGAACAAGGAACACGTCAATCACCTGCCTGGGTACCTGAAACTAATGCAAAGGGTGGGAGCTGAGCTTAACCAGGTGTGCAGGACACAGCAGGATGTGTCTGCTGTTTAAAGCACAGTAAGACACACCTCAAAATAACTTGCTGGCACCTCCTTCCTGCCTTACTGATGTAAGGAAGTCTCTTGGTGTTTCTGTTATCTAAAGAAAGCAGTACCTTGTCTTGCTGCTGTCAGGCAAGGGGAAAATGGTGTTAGCAAGCCCTTCTGCAAACTGCAGCAGCATCCACAGAAGGAATGAACTGTCCTGTAAGACACAGCAGCCCCGGTGTGCTGCTGCCTTCCTGGGACTGTCTGCTCCTGCCCTGATGGACGTGAAGGTGGTTGTGGCAGGAGGCTGGGGTGAAAACGGGAGAAAGTGCTGTCACCCCGTGGAGTGGCTCAGCCTGGCAGCTGTCATGGTGGTGCCTGCAGGCAGATGGGTCAGGAGGCTGAGAAAAACCCCTGGTCAGAGAAAGCTTCCTGCCTCTTTCCTGTACAGGAGAATAAGGCATTCCTGGAAATGGCTATCAGAGAGGCTGTATCAGCCCTGGCAGCCGTGTTCCAAGTAAGATTTAAAACCCATCTAAAATGGCTGGCAGTCAGTCTGTGCTATTTCAGGTCAGGGCTGTTTTTGCTTTCTCCCTATCTGTTGATGTCTCAGTTCTTTTGTTATAAATTATTGAAAGCAGAAATGCCAAAAGACATAAGAAAGAAGCTGGTTGTGCAGTTACGGGAGGCTTTGCTAATTTGTCAGGGGGAAAAGCTCTTGCTGGGATATAAGCTCCTTGTTCTTTGTGCAAGATGGGTTTTAGCAGCTCCCCAGCAGCAGCCCCACCTCTCCCCTGCTGGCAGTTCACTGGGTTGGCTTTAAAGCTGCTCTGGCCGCGGTTTGTACGAGTGTGGTGGTGCCTGTGGCTTGAGGAAGGGGGAGCTCCCCTTCCCCTGCCTGCGTGGCCACCGTGGTGGCTTTGTGCCCAGACAAAGACCCGGGGGTTACAAAGTGCTGCAGCATCAGCCCAGGGGCTGTGCCTTGCCAGTGGTGGGCACAGCTGGTCTGCTGAGGAGCTGGGATGATGGTGAGCAGGTTTTTGGGGACAGCTGGTGCTGGCAAGGGGCTGTGCACAGGCAGGGTGGGGATCAGGTTCTTTCACACTCGCTGCCTGCCAGGGACAAAAGCTACGTCAGACTGCAGCATCCACAAAGGAGAAGCGTGTGGAGAACAGGCAAGCAAAGGGGGAAGCTGAGGGGAAGGTGCGTACAGCCAGAGAGTAAACACATGGTAAAACACTTGTCTATTTGCATGAAGGCAAAAAGGATTTCCTGTGTTCATTTTGAAACTGAATGGATGTTTTTGTTCTCGTTGGCTGTGCAGGAAAGATGAGCCTTTTCTCACTGAGGCTGGGCTGTGTGATGATGCAGGCTCTGCAGGGTGGGTTTGAAAGATGCTCATGAAGGCAGCCCTGCCTGGGCTTGCAGCTCCTGGCTCTGTGGCACTCTCCAAACCTGGCCCTGCCGGGGCCACACAACCAAATCAGAGCTGCTCTGGGAGCAGCCTGGCCTGGACTTTGCCTGCAGCCTCTCCCTCCCCCCAGGCACAGGAGGCTGTTTGCCATCCAGACTCCTCTCGGAGGAGCAAGCTGGCCTTAGATCTTGGCCTTCGCCTTTTCAGCATTTGCCAGCTCTTGGCGCTTCTTGAATTCACAGCCCATATTCTGGCTGGAGAGAGAAGGTGCCTCAGGGCTTGAGGCACAGGGCCACCTCCGGCCATGACCTGCTGTCGCTGGATAGCACCAGTCCCTCCTGCCAAGACGGCAGTCGTCTTGCTAAAGAACACAAAGCAAGTGTTCCCTCCGGATTGCTGGGGATTTTCTCTGCAAAATCTCCAATAAGCCCTGAGCAAAACCCAGAGGCTGGCAGGCCAGGAGGAGGTGGAGGTGAGAGCTGCTGCAGTACAGCTGCTACCCTTTGGTGCTCTGTAACAGGTTCCTGTTCACCATGGCACCATGTTCACCTCTCTGCAGAAAGGTTTTTGGCAAGCCTTACCTGCTGTCAGGATACTTTTTCTTTTGCCTCCTCCCCTTCTCCTCATTCTTTTCAGCACCTGTAGGATCCTCCTGGTCCTCTAGCCTCTATCCTGGTGGCCAGTATGCAAGTGCCCCCCAGACTGCCACTATCCTTTCTGCTGGGATCAGATAGGCTGCCTGCACTGCCCTTCGGCTTTTTCCCACCAGAGGTGTCTCTTCCACTTGCACACCTGCCCACCTGCAGTTTGTGCTGCTCCCCAGGCCTGTTTCAGCCGAGCAAGAACCTGTGAGTATGGCCAGCTTCTTGTCCACCTATGCTGCTTCTTTAGTGACCAGATCTTCCCAGGAAGTGCTGTGGCCAAAGACAGTGTAGACATGAGCTGGGCAGTGGCCAAGTGTCTCTCACAGGTGTGAGAATAAGGTGCTGGGTTTACCCCAAGGCTTGCTTTATTCAAGTTCTGCCTCAACGGCGGGAGCATCCCTAGACACACACACAGGCCACAACTGCCTCCCTTGCTGTGGAGCACCTGGCTCTGGTCGGGGTTCAGTGGCTTTGGAGTCATCTGGTGTCATGGGGACCAGCCTGCTGCCCCTCACAGCTGGCACCCCAGGTGCGTGTGTGCACAGGAGCGGCAGCGGGAACCATACCTGTCTGTGGGGACAGCAGGAGCTGCGTGACGCCCGTCCGTGTGTGTTGTGAGAGGGTGGGTGTGTGAGCCGTGTCCCCGTCCCCGCTGCCCGCCTCATTCCGAGTCCCCTCTCTCGCTGCCCCCTCCCCGTCTCCCTCACGCCCCTCACGCTCGGTCCCGCTCGCGCCCCCGTCGCGCGGCACGGCGGGAACGGCCGCCCCCTGGCGGGCCACGCGCTTCCCGGCGGGCGGGCAGCCAATGGGCGCGCGGGCTGGGCGGCGGCCGGGGTATAAAAGGCTCCGCCCCGCGCGGCGCGCGCTCCAGACTCACCTGGACGCGCGAGGAGTGGGATCGGTATCGGTACCGGCACCAACCGCACCTCTCATCCACCGCACATCGCACCGTACAGCGCCGCAGGTACGGGCTGGGCCGCGGAGGGGGACCCCGCGCAGCGCTGCTGCGAGGAGGGGACTCGCCCAGGCGCCCGGGGCGGGGGCTGCGGGCGCGGCGGGTCCCTGGGGGACATGGCTGCCTGCTGCGAGGGGGGCTCCCCCGGCGTGTGCGGGCACCGGGGGCCGCCCCGCACGGCTGCCCGGGCCCGGGGAGCGGCGCGGTGCCCGGGGCGGCGGCGCGCCCCGCCCTGCGCTATTGTCCGCGGCGGGGGCCGGGGGGGGCCGGGGCCGCCTTTGTCTTCCCGTCCCCATCCCTCGGCTGACTGCGGCGGGGGTCTCGCAGGCAAAATGTGCGACAAACCAGACCTCTCGGAGGTGGAGAAATTCGACAAGAAGAAGCTGAAGAAAACCAACACGGAGGAGAAGAACACGCTGCCCTCCAAGGAGAGTGAGTGCGGGGCCGGGGGCTGGCGGGGCGGGAGGCACGGGCGGTGGGGCAGTGCCCTCGGGGCCGGTCTCACTGCCGAGGCATCAGGGGAAGAGGGGCGGTTTGGGGCGGCAGCGCTCTGGCCCGGGGAAAGCCACGGGCAGAGGTGTGTCCAGCCCGGGGCAGCGGGCATGGGCACTCGGAGAGGGCTGTTGAGCTAAACTGGTTCCTCAGGGCATCACTTTCCTGCGGACAGACACAGACAGGTGCCCGATTTGCTGCCACGCATACGTGTGGCTTGTCATCTTCTAACTTGACTGTTAAACCACCCCACTTGTGACTAAACCACAAAATTGGCCACCAGGGCCTGAGTGAGTCCTCTGAAACCCTTCTCCAGTGTGTGCTTCCACAAAAAAGAAGCACTAGAGACTAATGGGCCTCTATTCTCTTGCAGCTATTGAGCAGGAGAAGGAATGTGTGAAGTCTTCCTAGAGAGAGATTGCCTGGCAGGAGGAGCAACTACTCGATTATTTTGCTTTGAAATGAATCATGTGGGTTTTTTTAAATTTACATCACATACATGTATAGAAAACAGCTGTATCACCTAACACACTGTCCCACTTTGCGGGCAGCTTTGGCAGGTGGGGGGACAAAGTGTGGTCCTCTCAGTCCATCAGTAGCCTGACCTGATGCCATCTCTGCTGCTCAGCTGCCTCCTGTGACAGCACTGATCTTGCTCTGATGCAGTGGGAAGATGAACAAGGGCCATGGAGGCTTCTGGGCATTGACCCCTTCTGCCTGGGGGAGTGGGGAACCTTTCTGGCCTCACCTCCGGCCTGGGTCTGTCTTGCATATTTCTTCACTGACAGTGTTCTGTAGCCTCACTCACAGTTTTTTGTCTTCCTTGGGGAAAAATAAGAAGTTTATTATAAAATAAAAAATTGTAATGATCTACCTATGGCTCGTGGCTTCTTCCCTGACAAAGGTTCTGGCTGTAGCTTGGCTTGCCCTGGAGGGTGGGAAGGTCTCTGCCTGGTGCTGCAGCAGTGCTGGTAGTTCAGTGTTGCTCAGAGGGAGATGTGGGATGGTTCCCTGCAGGGTGAATCCAGCTTGGTGTTTGCTTGGGGATTGGTTCCTGGGGGAGCTGGGAGAGAGCATTGCTGGCATGACCGTGGCCACTGTGCTCCACCACCATTGTGGTTTCTTTCTGCATTTAGGAGCAAATGCTAACCTGGGTCTTGCTCCCCATGTGAGGGCTGAGCCTCCTCCCTTGGAAAATTTGCTGTCCCCTTTCTAAAACCTTGTGGAGCTGGGCTGATGCCTTGTCAGCATGGCTGGAGGTGCTGGCAGTGGACATTGCTGGCCTGGGTCCTGCTGGTGTGGTGGCCAGGCCAGCTCTGCCCACCCCGTTCTTGGGGCACAGTTCTCCCGACTACTGCGTGGCACTACCCTTCTGTTCCCCTTGAGCCAACCTCCACCCTTGACTGAAGGTGGTTTTTGCAGCCCTGTAAGGATGGGTTTGAATGCAGTAGATCCCTTGGTACTCTCTGGGCTGATCCCAGCCCTGCCTTGCAGGGGTGGAGATCCCTGGGTCCTGCAGCTGGCTGCCAGCACAGTGTGGGTAAGCTCTGATTATGCCTCCAGGTTTATGCTGAGGCTTCCTGGCTATGGCCAGGACTTCCTCACCTCCACCTGGCCTGTAGGGTCAGTGAACACACCAGGCCACTTATGAAGGAGGGGGGGGAAGACCAGCCAAAACTTGCCAGCTAACAGTTTTAGTCAGTGCTCCTAATGAGCCTGGTCAGCTGGGGACAAACACGGGGCAGTTGCGCCTGTCTGGACATGGTGCCTATCTGCCTGGTGCCTCCACCCACATTGCCTGCCAAGGACTGCAAATAACACTGCCTGTGTGGTTGCCACTGCCTCCACACCTTAAAAAGCAGAATTGAAAGAGCTGCAGGTAAGAGTTTGGTGTTTGTGCGCTGTCAGGGCAGCATGTGGGGTTTTCCATGGGGTGAGGGCAGTGGGGAGCAATGCAGAGGCCCAGCTGGGGCTGCTGCTACGTTGGGCTGAGCACTGGGAAACCCAGCACCAGGGTGGCTGTGGCCCTTCAGCACCCTGATGTCCCCAGGACAGAACCCTATCCTACACGTGGGAATCGTCTCTCAGTGCCATCAGCTAGGGTGGTTTGTCAGGATGACAAGTGTCCCTGCTCAGAGGTGGTTTTTCTCATGGGGCAGGCAGGTAAGGCCAACCTGAACCCTTTCCTCATCCCTGAGAGCCAGAGGTTGAGTTGAACCAAGTGAAGATTTTGTGATGGAAACACAAAGTAGCAGTGCTCATCTCCCCTCCTCAGTGCTGCTTTTTGGCTTAGGGAGGTCTCAGTGGCTGCCCACAGCACCTTGGCTGCTCCTGACACCGCCCTGTGCCTCTCCCTGCTGCATGCTGCAACGGGTCCCTCTGCGGGCATGGAAAAGCACCAGGGTAAAGCACCAGGGTACTTATCTCTCCCTGAGTCACATGGACATCTGCAAGGCCACAGCAGGAGTGTCCCCTCCCTGGCACCGCTGTGCTAACAATAACTTTCCCCTCACCCTGTGCTGTGCACAAGGGCAGCAGAGCATGCCAGGGGTGCTGGACACCCCAATCCTACAGACCCAGCTGGTTTGCCAGCCAGGGCCAGGGCTGTGAGTTGCTCCACGTGGCAGGATGGCTGGTGCCAGAAGCTGGTGGCACTCCGGCATTGACTGAGTCTGTGGAAGCAGCCTGTGGAACCCTCATCCTGGGGAGCTGTAGAGGTGTTGATGCATCTGGGTTTGGGTTGCTTTTTCACTGTAGCCAAGCCAGGCATGTAGTAATACAGACTTAGACAAGGGGTTAAGTGCTGGCACAGCCAGGTCTGTGCCCCAAGGAAGCTACCCCAGGGGCTGGCAGTCCCAGCCCAGACACAGGAACATCAGCTGCAGCTGGCAGCAGCTCCCCAGCAAACACATCTCCATGTGTTTTATGGCCAATGTCCTGTGTCCACCTAAAATGAGAGCAGTCCAGGCACTTCTTCCAGCCACATCCCTGCCAGAATGGTGCACAGAAAGTACCAGAACACATTGTCTAAATGCTCTATCTACACACCTAAATGCTCTATCCTCAAGACTGAGGGTAAAGAGCTACCTATTTTGCTATCCAGTGTCCAAAATGACCCTACTGCCAGCAGAGTTTGAGCCAGTAAGGGGAGAACCATTACAGAAAAGCCTTTTATATCAGCACTTTCCCTCCCTATCCCAGACCTTAACCTTTTCACCCTGGCACGTGTGGGCCCACAGCTGCCAGGCGTGTGGGAGGCCAGGACACCTGCCAGACTGATGTCCCCTAGAAATGTGGTGGCTTGAGCAGCATGAGCTGCCCCAGCAGGCCCCCATGCACAGAGGATGCCATCCCAGGAGCTGGGCCTTCCTGGCAGGGCTCTATGACCCTTCCCTCGCTGGACACCAGGTGAGTTACTCATGTCAGCCCCTCTTGGCAATGTCAGGAGAATATAATCCATGCCGAGGCCCATCCTGCTGTTTCTGGGCGGTTTCCTCCCATGCTCAATGAGATGGTGAGCTGTGGCCTCACTGCAGAGGAGGAGAAGGCTGAGTCACCATCAGGAGGAATTTGGGTAAATACCTGGTGACCAACAGCAAAAGGTGAATTCGGATCAGGGCTTGTGGCTGGGATGGGTGTCTGCCCCTGCCACTGCTCCATCCCCTCTGACTCAGGAGAGGATTTGGCCCAACACACACAAGTGGAAGATCATAACCCCATCTCTGGCAGGAGGTGCCTGAGTCAGCCTGTGCATGGCCCTGGACTGAGCTCCCCTGTGCCCCATGGCTCCCTGCCAGTCTGTGGCAACTTCCTCATGTCCCACAACACCACACTGGTTTGTAGCACAACTCACCTGGGGCTAGGGAGGCTTTTGCACCCTGGCAGCCAGGCTTTTCCCTCTTCCACTCACTGTCTGGCAGCTCCCAGAACTGCAGCAGAAAATGGTGAGAGCCAAGAGGTGTCAGTGATCAAAGCCTAAGGCAGCTCCTGGATGGAAGGAAATTGCCAGCCTCAACCTGAACTCTGGATGGTTCAAAAAAACCTTTAACAGGTGTGTGTTGGGCACCAGAGCAAACAGGATAAGGTGAAGCCAGGCTGCACAGACAGGTGAATGATGCAGCTCTCCAATGGGTGGGTCATGCCCACTCCCACCTATTTATGCCCTGCATCCCTGGGGAAAACATGCCACCTCCTCTGTGCCACTTGGGTTGGCCTTTTCCTGCCAGGTCTCTGCTGTCTGCACAGACACATTGCAAAGCACAGAGCTCAAACCACCCCATGGTGGCTGAGGTTGAGAGGAGAAGCCAAGGGCAGCAAGCATGAGCTGCTAGGGAAAACCTCTGCTGGGAGTGTTTGGGGAGGATCTATCTGTATATGGGGATAGTTAAAGAGGAAAGATGTGGCTGTAAAAGAGGAAGAAAGAAGAGAAGGAGCAATAGTGGAGAAATGAAAGTGTTGTGTGGGCTAGTGGCCACAGTCCTTTGGCAAAAGAGTTGATAGTAGGCCACCATGGTGTGCGAGAGTTGTGTGTGATGGGGCCACTTAGTGACATGGGAAGGTTGGATGGACAAGCTGGTGGACAAGTGGTGGGAAGGAGAACTGTGCTAAAGAACACCCACAACCATGGGGAGGGAAAGCCACTGTCCCTTTGCACCCACAAAAGCATCCACAGGGTGAAACAGAAACCCTTGGACACCTGTGCTAGGAAACTGGCCTGTGGGCTTCACACATTCAGCACAACCCAACACCTTCCCCAGCAGTGCAAAAGTTATTGTTGCTCTTGAAATTATGCCCTGGAGGTCAGGTTTACCGGCAGGAGCTTACTCATCCTCTGCCAAGGAGGGCTCAGCACGAGCAGCGATGAACCGGGAGCACGCAGAGCTTCCTGCTCAGGACCGGGCTCCTGCCAGCACCTGGCTCTAAACAAAGCCGGGAAGTCAGGCACGGAGCGGCCCTGGAGCCCCGCGCTGCCCGCACTCGCTTGGCGCAGGTGGGAGCAGCCTGGCTGCGTGCCTGGGCCGGGCACACGGGTGCTGCTGGCGCCGGGGATGCTGAGCCCTTCGGGGGGCTCCAGCCGGCTCCTGACAGCGCAGCTCAGCGCTCGCTTCTGGCTCCCCCCGCTGCATTCTGCAGATTCCCGCGGGGCTGAGGGGCCGTGCCCGGAGCTGCGGCAGCATGTGCTCCTGCGGGAACGCGGCTCCGGTGTCTGCGGCAGCGCCCGCACTTGCACCCCAGCCGGGGCAGCTGACGGAGCAGAGGAGCGCTTTATTTTAGGAAGCAGCTGGCTCACACAGGAGACATTGTTTATCATCTTTCTTGCCTCTGGTGTTTTATTACAAAGGATTATGGCATGAAAAGCCATTTTGTTCCCCTCTTCCCAATGCATATCCCCCTCTCCGTGATTTATTCCTCTCCACAGGCAACAGCTGGGGTATGACATCCCAGGAAATGGAGGGGAAAATAAGGTGGGGGCTCAAACCCATGGCAGTGATGGCAGCAGGGATGCACCCAATGCCCAAGTTGTGGCACAGCTGACAGAAGTTTACCAGGGGTACCTGAGACTGCTCATGCACCTTCATAATGTGAGGGGTGGAAAAACAAAATCAAAACCTTTCCATGGTGGATAAGGCTCACTCTGCCTGGACAGGGCAGAGATCAGTGTTCTCTTCTTGGATACTGCTGTCCCCAAGCCTGTGTGCCCCACTGCCAGTGCTGGTGGCACTCTGTGATATCACAGCCCTAAACCTGCCTGTAAGAACTTGTATGGGAATCTCCTGCTGCCCACGGGGAACCTGGAGCCAGGCTGGGCACAGCATGATGCAGGGTACCAGCTTGGCACAGTGGGTGAGGTGCAGGGTCAGCTTGGGAATTCAATCTTTTGCCACTTTCTCCCTGAATCACCTTCAAGCAGGGCAGAGGCACTTCCAGAGCTGCAACAGGAGCAGCTTCTCTCCATCCCCCTGTCCAGGTCCTGTCCCCTTCTTCTGCCCTGCTGCCATGTGCCTTTTCTGTGGGTCCCAGAGCAGTCTGTGGCAGCACCGGCTGAGCTCCCCTCTGCCCGGCTCTGAGCCAGTGCCTGACAGACTCCTCTGTGGTTTTCCAGGAACCAGCTCCGGAGCCATGGGCAGCAGATAAGCATGTTGCAACAGATGCCTTGTGCTGTCTCCTGAAGGGCCATCCTGTCTGTGCACTTACATCAGGGTAAAACTATGTCTGGTGCTGCCTCCTATGGTGCTACTTGCTCTGCCACCTTGTCATTTAACATGTCCCTAAAAGCCAGCCAAGGGGTTCTGGGGAAGGGCTGGGGACAGGCGGGGAGGTGAGGGCAGTGGTGTGTGGCTCAGCCACTGCCATGCCTGTGGTTGCACTGAAGCTGGGACAAGCCCCTGCCTGCAGTGTTGTGTCTGAGAGGCAGCTCTGCAGCCCAGGCATGTCCTCCTCCCTGCCGCCTCAGACCAGCTCACAAAAACAACACAGGTCACTTCCTTAGGGCAGGTTGAGCTGTGTGGGGTAGAGGGGGATGAATGATGGAGTCTTCCCCATCTTGCTCCACCTACAGAGCTCTTTCCTGGAGTAAATGGATGATGGGGTACCTGGCAACCTGCTCAGAGCTGTAGGCTCAGGGCAAAAGGGAGTGGCCAAGGCTAGGGGTGGCAGGTCTGCTCAGGAGGTTCCTGTGCTGGGAAGTGTTTCAGAGCAGACACCATGGGCTGGAGCTGCTGCCGGGCACACACCTTGGAGAAGCAGCTGCAGAGCCGTGCACCGGGGCTGGAACAAAGGCAGAGGCCCAAGCCCCAGCTGCAGCACGGGACGTGTGGTGAATTAATGGGGGCATGAGCTGGCAGCATTGTGTGACCACAGGCCGGCAGGGGGTCCAAGCTGGATCAGGGCTCCTCACCTTGGCACCAGCTTCGTATTGTTTGCCCTAACTCCCAGAGCTGGCAGTGAGAGCCAAGCAGCAGCACACGTGCTGCAGCCTCTCTGCAGGGATGCAGCTGAGCCAGGGGAGTAAAACCTCTCATGCTGAAGCAGCCCTGCGCCCTGTAGAGTCCCTGCCCCAGTACAGCCCCCACAGCCCTGGCATTGCTCACCCAGCACATGGCTCCTGGGCCATGTCCCCATCTCCAGACAAATCACAGGTGCCCAGGAATCGCAGGCAAGGTCCCATCCTGCCCATGGGGCCAGGGCAGTGCTGCTCCCAGAGGGCTCCCACCAGCACAAGGTCATGCCCAGATAAGCCCATTCCTTAACTTGTGCTAAGTGAGCTTTAGTCATAGTAGTTACTAAGTAGGCAGCTCCTGTTGGGTCACAGTGTTTGTTGGCTGCATGTCTTATCTCTTTACTTTGCTGGGCTTTGGGAACAAGTTAGTACAAACCATGGCTCTGTGCTTTGCCCTGGCACTGACGGCCTTGCTCTTCTGGGGGAGCTGCCCTGTGGAGAGGATCAGGGAATACATCTCTCTCTCCTTACCCAGGATTGATGTGGGTGGATTTATGGTGCAGGCTCATGAGGTCCCTGCTCACCCTCACATGGGCTGTTTAAAACTACTAACAACTGGGGGTTTGTGGCAGCAATTTACAGTCTCTGCAGGCAGCTCCTCTCAAGTGTGAGGGCAAGATATCTATTCAGGGAAGATCTTGTGAACTAAGGGAAGTGGATCAACACAGGTGAAGACATCCAGCACCTGAGAGAATTAAGTTGTGCTGGAGGTTATCTACAGTGATCTAGACAATGATGATGTCCTCAAAGATCCAGAGGGTGTTCTGTGCACACAGGCTGTGTGGAGGAACGTGATTCAGAGTGCCCCAGTGTCATTCTGGCAGTTTGGCAGCAATGTATTGTCCAGATATGAAAACACCAGCTGTGAAGAAAACATTTTCTTGGCTCCAGAACTTTGATGAAATATCTGTCCCTCCTCATCCCTATAAGCCATTGTCTTGGCTGTCAGGAGCACTCCAAGAAGTCAGTCCCTTCCTGTCATGGTCAGAGGGAGAGTGAGCCCCAGATGCATGTGGTGTACTCTGTTTCTTCTCGCCTGAGCAGGGGAGGACAACAAGCAGTAGGATGGTGAACCCAGCTTTAAGAAGAAAGCCCACGCATGAGATGTGAGAGGGAACAGAGCTGTTAAGAGGAGGAAATCCCAAGAAGGCTGTCAATATAATTGCTGTAGACACAAGAAGACAACCATCTTTCAGAGTAACCACTGTAAGAGCTTAAGCCCTACTTTCTAGAAAGCAGCTGGACATCACCTGCTGATGGGAAGTAGAGAATAAATCCTTTGCTTTCCACAGCTTCTGCATGCAGCTTTTGCTTTTGCTTTATTAATCTTCCTTTATCTTGACACACAAGTTATTTTCCATCTTACCTTCTCCCTGCCCTATCCTGCTGAGGAAAGGAGTGCTAGAGCAGCTTGGTGGGTAACTGGTGTCCACCACGGATGCCAAAAAGTCAGCAAGACAACCAGACTGCACAGCCACTGGGAGCCAAACCAGGCACATCCCTGCTCAGGTGAGCAAGTGACTCCAACAGCTGCCAGCACCCACGGATTACCCTGGAGGTACCCAGGGGCCCCTAGAGCATAAACACGGTCAGCTGGGGTCACTGGCCATGTGGCGTCTTTGGCAGAGCTGCAGGGACATGCTGCCCTCCCTAAACCCTGCAGGCTGCATCCCCTGAGGATTAGGTGGCTTCCAGGCCTGACAGAGGTGGTGCAGGAAGGTAGAGCATAGCACAGTGCTGCAGCAGAGCACCATGCTTCAGTTGCCTTGGCAGGATCTGTTGTGGTGGCTCTTTCTTGCTCAGGATCAGGGCACTCCCCTTACATGCTAAATCAGATCCCTAATCAATAAATACTGGAAAATAACAGGACTGAGTGTCTGCCAGGCAAAGGGAACTTGTTAGGGGCAAGTGTGCCATGCTCAGAGGCTCACTCCAGCAATGCGTGGTCCTGACAGAGCTGGCATGGGGATTTGGACTGGTTTGGAGGGATCTCCCAGTGGGTGGGGCAGGCTGCATCTCTCACTGGTACCAGCAGCACCCTGCGCTTCTGCCCTGGGGCTGCTGTGTACAGTGGTGCCCCAGATAACACCCCTGGAGCTCCCACATTTTCCCCGGGCTGCCCTGGTCCCCTACTGCCAACAGCCTCAACCTTGGGCCCTTGTGCTGCCTAGCTGCTCCTCACCCTGCTAAGCTCCCCTTGCTCCCCATCTCTTCTGACAGATCACTGAGGCCAGTATTAATATAATCCCTGGCTTAATTTAAATCCTCCTCCCTTCTCATGATTTCCCAGGGGCAGAAGGGAATTGATGCACTTTTGTGGCACCCATTCAGCCCTGGAGCTGATGCAGGATCCAGATGGCTGAAAGCTCCAGATGTCCGTACCAGGGGTTTCTGCTCTTCCCTCCCTGGAGAAGGTGTCAAAGGCATGTTGCAGCCCCAGTGAGATGTGTCCCCAAGTTTCAAAGGTGTCTCCCAGCGATCACCAGGCACTATTAGGAAGAAGAGTTGATGCTGCCAGCCACAGGGGATCACACAAGTGGCTGCTGCCCCCAGCCACCTGGGGGTCTGGTTCCCCCCTCCCGCTGCTCTGTCTGGGCAAGGCTGGCGTGGCCTTGCCACAATTTTCCCCTTCAACTCTCTGTAATGTTTATATTAGCTGTTCTTCCCCGGAAACCTCCTTAAAGATGTTCTCACTCCTAGTCCCACTGCCAGTTGTGAGGGTGGGGGAAGTCTTGCTTTTTCAGGCAGCTGTCACTGAAGTGACAAAGTGAGGATGGGGGGACTGTGAGAGGAGTGACAGGGGCAGGCAGTGAGGGGCCACAGGGGGGACTGTGAGGGGAGTGACAGGGAGGGGCAGTGAAGGGCTGCGATGCGACATGAGGAGACAGGAGATCGGGGAGTGACAGGGACTGGCATTAAGGGGACGTGTGGGGGTCAGGGGACATGCGGGGACTGTGAGGAGTGACACAGGTGACTGCGAGTGGGCACAGGCCGGACTGTGCACTGAGGAGAGTGCCAGGGGCGAGCAGTGCGGGACCGCGGGCACAGGGAGACACTTTAATGTCCTCTTTAAAGAGGACGGGGTATAGAGGAGTGACAAGGCGGGCAGCGAAGGGGCACAGGTGGGGCGGTAAGGGGGGACCGTGAGGGGCCTGAGGAGGCACGGGGGGAGCGTGAGGGGGCTGAGGAGCCACGGGGGGACATGCGGGGGAGCGTGAGGGGAGTGACCGCGGGACCGTGAGGGGCCTGAGGAGGCACGGGGGGAGCGTGAGGGGGTTGAAGAGACACGGGGGGACACGCAGGAGCGTGAGGGGGCTGAGGAGCCACAGGGGGACATGCGGAGGAGCGTGAGGGGGGTGACGGCGGGACCGTGAGGGGCTGCGGGGCGGGCCCTACCAGCCGGCGGGAGGCGCGTGCGCGGCGCAGGCGCGGGGCTGAGCGGCACCTGCGCCCCGCGGGCCGGGCGGCGGCGGCGGCCGGAGGGCGGTGAGGGTGAGGTAAGGGCGGGCCCGGCGCCGCCGCCCCTGGTCGGGGTACCCGCGGTGGGGGGAGCTGGAGAGCCGCCCCTTCACCCCGGCCCGAGCCGAGGGGGTCCCTTGCGGGTGCCGCTCCTCGGCTGCGGGCATCTCCCTGGCCTCTCCCGTGGGGCGGGATGGGACCCGCCGGAGGGTATCGCCTCCGCCAAGCCGGGGTCTGGGGAGAAGGGGGGAGTCGGACCCGGCATGCCCACCCCGCTGTTGGTACCTGCACACAGGTGCTGGCGCCCTGCGGGAGCGGGTCGGCCCTGCTTCAGTGGGGTTCATCCTCTGGAATAGCTCGCAGCGGGGTCAAGGTGTCAAGGCTGTGTCACGGCTGCCGGCAGCGTGCTGACCTGCAGGCTCTGGAGCAGCCCGACATAACCTATTAGTCATTTTAAAAAAGAGTCACTTGCTAACAGAGCATTTCTAAACAGAAACTCTGCTCGGGGCTGATGGCCTGTGCCAGGAGGAGCTTTGGTGACAATGACTGGCTTAAACATCCCTCAGGAAGGTTTGGGAAAGGAACAAGGGTTTTGAACAGCTCACCTGCTCATGGGGCAGGATTTCCCCTAAGCCATGGGCCATGGGGACCTGTGCTGCAGTTAGTTCCTGTTTGTCTCTTCTGACATTTGCATTTAGGGCTGCTTTAGAACTAGTGGGTCACACAGTGCTCCTCAGATAGCCCATCACCTTAGCTTTGCTGTGCTTGGTTGGAGATGTTTCTGTGCAGGGAAGTGAAATTTGTGAGCCTTCTGTGTGAAAGTGCAGAAACTCACTTAAAGCAGAAGTTTCTGCTTTTGGCTTTGTGGTAAGCACCGTTTGAAAGGGCTGCAGAAAGAGCAGAATCGAGGTTGATCAGGGCCCGCCGAGGTTAAGACAGAAAGCAGGGTTTGGCCTGGAAGGAATAGGAGTGCTGATCTGAACAGTGCCACACACTTCTGCTTCAATGGGTTGGAGATGTCATCACTAAGCAGCACTACTCATCCACACCCTTCCCAGGAATGTTGGTAGCAGGTGTAAGCAAGCTCTGTGTCTGCTGTTACCAGCTGGCTCACTTTCCTCGTTAGTAGATTCAGGTACGTGGTCAATCCTCAAATCAGATTCCAGGGTGTGTGGGTAGGTAGGACAAAGAGATCACAGTTAATATCTTCCCCTGGATTGAGGGGAGACACAGGGTGCACAGCCAGGCTCACACAGGGTGTACAGCACAGGTGATATGTGAACATGTCAGAGTTCCTTCAGTTTGTTCTGTTCTTACCTGGGGTTCAGCAGGCACACGGTACTCGCTCTGCCCTGGTCAGAAATGGGCTGTGGGGAAGGGAGACTCCTCAGTGTTTTGTTCTTGCTGTTTTACTCCAGCCATCAGTACTGCACATCCAGGTTCCTAGAGCTCTGCTGTTGTCCTTCCATCCTTGATCAGCATCAAAAACTGAAAGACAATGAGGACAGCTCTGATAACCTTGATGACTGATGTTTGTTTTTTAGTAACTGTTACACTGGAGGAAGGTGTTTCCTGGACAGTCCTGGAGACAGAGCAGGTACAGTATAACAGCCAAACAAATTGGCTTATTCCATGTCAGGCCTTTACCTTAGCAGAGTGTCCGTGGGAGGGGGAGGATGCATTGGCACTTGGCCTTGAGGGTGCTGACTAAAGAACCTGTGGTGTCTGGGTTGTTGTAATGTGGACTTGCAGCTGAGCCTGAGCAAACTAGGCTGTGACAGGCGTTGCCAGCAAAGAGCAGCTGGTCCCTGTGCCTGGGAAACCCCTTCTGAGCAGCAGAGATCACGCGCAGCTCCGCTGGCAAGGTGAGTCAGCATCCTCAGGGTGATTAAGAACTGGCTTGACAAATTACTTGTGTTGCTATTAGACCTGCACGTCTATTACATCCTTCCAGTAGAGCAAGTCAGAGAGGAGAAATTATTTAGCTGGTGATGGCACACTGGAAAGAAAGGCCTGGTGATGGCCACCCCTGGTGATTTTGCTGTTTCTGTGATAGCCTCACAGGATGCAGGCCCAGAGAGATGTTTTAAGTAGTGCTGATGTGTTTGGAAAAACTGGACAAGCTTTCTGATACAGAATTTTCACCAAAAGTGGTGTAATTGATACTGAACTCTGAACAGTTGTTTTTACCTTTCACTTAAAGGGTTCATGTGCTGCATCCATTTTGGACCTGATGGAGGACTTCATTGCCTGAAAGTTTGTCCAGTTCCCAGCTCTAAATTTTTAATAAGAGAGATTAGGATAATAAGATCTCTATGAAAAGAGACATTTTCTCCTACATACAAAACTTGAGAAACGGGGATACCATATTCTGTTCTCTGTGTGTCTTTCTGGAGAACCCACCAGTCAAATGTCTGTTCTGTACTATTTCTGAACCCTGCAGATTGCCTTGGTACCCTGCCCCTCCGTCCTGCTGCAATGAGTGGGAAATCCTTGCTCCTAAAGGTCATTCTCCTTGGAGATGGTGGAGTTGGGAAGAGCTCCCTCATGAATCGGTACGTCACCAACAAGTTTGACTCGCAGGCGTTCCACACGATTGGGGTGGAGTTCTTAAACCGGGACCTGGAGGTGGACGGGCGGTTTGTGACCCTCCAGATTTGGGACACTGCAGGACAGGAGAGGTTCAAGAGCCTGCGGACGCCGTTTTACCGGGGAGCAGACTGCTGCCTGCTGACCTTCAGCGTGGATGACCGGCAGAGCTTTGAGAACCTCAGTAACTGGCAGAAGGAGTTTATCTATTATGCTGATGTGAAGAACCCTGAACGCTTCCCATTTGTAGTCCTGGGCAACAAGATAGACAAACTGGAGAGACAGGTGAGCACAGAGGAGGCCCGGGCCTGGTGCATGGAAAACGGTAACTATCCGTACCTGGAGACTAGTGCCAAGGATGACACCAATGTAACAGTGGCCTTTGAGGAAGCTGTGCGCCAGGTGCTGGCAGTGGAGGAGCAGATGGAGCACTGCATGCTGGGCCACACCATTGACCTGAACTCCAGCTCCAAATCAGGCTCTTCCTGTTGTTGAGAGTGGCTGCTGCTTTGGGAGCGGCACTCGAGCCAGCAGCTGGATCAGAACACACCTGGGCAGCCCTGGGGCACTCTGAGGAGAGTGGCCACAAGGACAAGAGGTGCTTTGCTCACTGGGGAGCTGCAGCCTCACCATCTGAATCCTGCCTGGAGTTTTCAGGCACAGAGCATGTATCTGCAGGAAGGAGCTGTTAACAGAGCATGTGAGCGTAGTCTTACTTCCATCTCTGCCTGTATTAGCAGGTTTAAAGGGCTGAGTTAAAGTCCTTTAAATTCCCTAAAGACAATAGGGATTTGTTCTGTACCAAGAACTACCTGCAGAGCAAAGCTGAGAGCATCCTAGACACTGAAGTATTTTAGTCCTGAACTAAAAAAAAATATTAGACCCACTCATGACCATACTGCCAAAGGAAATCCCACTCAGCATACTGAACAAAAACTGTCATAAAGACTGTCCCTTGTGACTGTGAGAAAACCAAATACTGGAGTGGCTGGGATGTGTGTCTGTTGTTTGGGATAAATGCATTGTGTCCCGAGGCTGAATTGTGATGAGAATTGTTAGAGTTCTGACCTGAAGCAACATATGAAGAAGAGATGGGCCTGTGACAGCATTGTTTCTTCATAGCTGCTTATTTCTGGTCTGGTTTTCCTCGCCTCTAACTTTGTCTTGTGTGAGTGTTATTTTTCGGAGAGACTGTCTGTTTGTTGTTTAATACATATTTCCTTGTCTCTTTTGGAAGCTCAGCCTTGAAGCCCTGGGTGAAAAACACCAATGTGGACACTCACTGGGTCATGTCAAAGGGTTACTCAGGAGATGTGGAGTGTGACACTTCAGCTGGTTTCTGTCACAATTAATCACTGTGTTCAGGTGATGTGCTCTAGCAGACCAGATGGCAGGGTGGGCTGTCTCCTAGGTGTGCAGGTGGTTGGAGGACTCATGCGTGGTCAGCTGTTAAACCTTTTCGCTGTCTGGCACCAGTGACCACTGTGCCTCCCTAGCTGGCAGAGCCATGCCTTCAGTGGATGTTCCCATCTGAATGTTGTAGCATGGAGCCATTCACCTGTGGTGTCAGGCACAGTGCTGCTGAGCACAGTTAGCCCATGCCCTTGATCCCTTGTGGGAAATCCAGGATGTTTTAGCTGTAATTCCTATGACAGACTGGTCAGTTGTCTGCTTGGTTAACTGACTGCTGTGTTCAGTCCAGTGGGGAGAAAGCTGCACCACTTTCTCTGTCCAAGGTGGCTGAAAAATGGGCATGGGGGTCCCAAGGAACATTCTAAAAGGGATGCCAGGCTTTGCTCCCACCTCCTGCCCTCTGTGAGGTGTTAGTCCAGGCTGGCTGTGTAGCAGAGATGAGCTTGCTGACTGCTGTCTCTCCCATTTGAAACTCCTGTGCAAGCCTTTGGCCAAAGCTGTGACTGCCCACAGGCACGTAGGAGCCTGCCCTGAGCACGTATCTGCTGGCTGCCAGCTGTGATTCCCACTGTGATCAGCTGCTGGATGGTAAATTTTGTAGCTCAAATCAAACAACCCTCCCTTAAGCTGTGCTTTAGAGCACGACAGTCTCTGCCCTGTGCTGCTGGCTTGTCCCCATCAGAGCACAGTCTCTGAGCATGCAGAGCATGAGCATTCCCCCATTTCCCCTGGGGTAACCCAGGGAGATCTTACCCTTCTCTGCAGGGCAACCATGGGTGGAAGGGTCTGGAGTATTAATGCTTTAGTTAGGAGGATCTAATTTCTAAACAGGCCTGAACAGTTGTATTCATGGGGTGTGAATGCAATCTAGACAGCTCTTACAGTCTCTGGAAAAACAGGTCCCTTAAGGAGAAGGTTCTGTCTCTGTAGGTGAAAGAGATTTTTACAGGATGTTATAGTTACTGTTTATTTAACTATGTCTGACCTCCTGAGGCCTCTAGATTTTTCTTCATTAGCGCTGCTTGATATTTCCTTCAAGGTCCCAGGCTCTGTGACCTGTGGTTCCAGTTTCCATCCCTGAACAGCCTCATTCCCTGGAGCTGGTTTGCACAGGGACTCAGGGTCAGAAGGGACTCAAGCCCCTGTGTGCTGGCTGGCCCTGCCAGGGGGGGCTGCTGAGGGAGCTCCCTGCAGGTGAACCTGCCACTTCCCCATGGATCTCCTAGGATCTGTGTGAGGAGTGGCACCTCCTGTGGAAGAGGGCACAGATTCAGCATGCCACGGTGCAGGAGGCACATGTGCAGCTGTTTGCAGCACTCTGTGCGTGTCAATGCTGGTAGCTAAAGCTCAAGAGCCTCGTTGTGCACATGTTACACGGCACTTTTTATTTCTAACAGACATTGGATCATTGACTTTTTTATATTAAAAAACTCCTATTATATTAGGCTTGTGTGGATTTTTTTTTAAAAGGTAGAGTATAATATATTTCAATTGTTTAACTTATTTTAAATGAAACGCACAATTCCCAAAGGAGCCAGGTTTTTGAATTCTGTTGTAAGTTCAATGCCAACAGCCATCCCTTCCCCCGTGTCCACTCGTGCTGCTGCGGTTGTCGCTATTGCTATAGAACTGGAATTGTAAAAACAAATTCTACCTTTATTTAAGCAAATAAAACATGGATGTATTCAAGTTAGTTTGGGAAGTGGCTGCCTTCTTGGTTTATCAATATTCAAGTCAGCTTTTGTTCTGAGGATGGGTTAGTTACAGCATCTGGCAGAGAGAAGTCACTAAGGGATCAGAGGGATATTCCTTCATGTACCTACCTGGACCAGGAGCTGAGGGATCAGAACTCAACAGCTGAATCCAGTGACCAGTTTTGTCTTTTCAAAAGAATCAGAAAACAGTTTCAGAACAGAAATATTCCACATGGCTTCCTTCTGTCACTACATTTTAAAATCTCAGCCTGGGCTCTCAGCAGCAAGTCCAGTACTTTCATGTGAATTCTTCCGGTGATCTTGGAACTGATTCCTTGGGCTCCAGGGGGTTTTAACCAGGCATGATTTGCATAGGATGCTGAGAAGGAAATCAGCATATGGGGTCTGTTCTCTTTTGCTGTCCTGCCAGGATGGCTGCTTATTTTGGGAGACTTTCTCTGTGTTTGCAGAGCCTATGCCTGCTGTTTCTTTTGGCAGAACCTTTTAGTTTATTTTCCTCCCAGGTCTGCTTGCGCTATCCATGATTTCAGGACGCAGTGAAGGGTTCAAAGTCCTTGAAAACTGTGCATTTTGGGGGTGGAGTATCTGTGGTCCTCCAACATCTTACTGCAGCCATTTCAAAAGGCAGCTGAGTCGACACTGGTGGGAGATGGCTCTGGCCTGGAAGTGCTGTGGGGTTTGGGTGAGGCTGCCTCACTTCAGGAAGGGTCTGTCAGAGGGCTCAGTAGATTTTGTCATGGGTTGGGGAGAGGATGGATCCCTGGAGGGCAAAACAGTGTTTCCAAATGAAAGCAATGAGCTGCTTCTGTGTTGAACAGATGCTGTAGCATATCCCAGTGTGTTTGGAGAGGAGGAGGGGTGAGGAGTGTCCTGATCCCATTCATCTTTCTCTCCCACGGCCCTCTTGAGGATTCTGCTGCTCTGGTCCAGGTAGTGCCTCTGAAAGGCCATGCAACTGCTGGGTGGTGGGCTGAGGAAACTGGATTCTCCTCAAGAACCACTCTCTGAGGAATGGTGGTGGCTGAAAATACCCTGGGGCTGCTCTCTGGGTGACCAAGGGTGTTCCCTGAGTGCAGCTGTTCCTCAGCTCTGGGGCGGCTCCTCAAGGCAATAAAACTCTGCGGAGATTCATGTGATCACTGGATGCAGCATATTCTTGTGTGAATTTGAGGTTGAGCAGAAGGAATAAAGAGTTAAAAATGGCTCTTTAGGAGCCTCTGAACTGTACTCCAAGCTCCAGTTCCAAACAGGCGCTTGAGGACAGCTCTGACACTGGGGCACTGGAGTGTTCTCCTCTGGACTCAGGATCACTCTGCACAGCCCAGGTGGGAAGTGATGGCAGCTCTGTCAGTGGTTCTCTGAAGGCCACAGGTGAGTCAGAGTCCTTAACAGGGAAATTGGGCTAATCTGTGAAATGGTGGCTTACCTGCTGAGGTGATTGCTCATACAAAAGCAATCAGAGATGGACAGAGATATCCCCTGGTCCCAGTGCTTGCATGGCTGGGGCAACAGCTCTTTCCTCATGACTTCCTGGGGTCCTTTGGCAGCTGATGCACATGGCCACGTGCAGGTACAGGACTCCTGGAACAGGTTGCTTGGAGAAGCTGCCCCGTCCCTGGAAGTGTTTGAGTCCAGGCAGAATGGAGCTCTGAGCAGCCTGATCTCATGGAAGTTGTCCCTGCCCATGGCAGACAGTCAGAACTGGATGATTGTTAAGGTCTCTTTGAACTCAGGTGTCGCTGTTGGACACGATGTAGAAGTGTGGATTCATTCACAGAGCGCACCAGAACGAGTTGCTAAGAAAGGCCTTTATTCCCCAAATTTTTCAGCTTTTATAAGCTCTTACAGTACAGGTTTAACATGATTGGTAAAGAGAACACCACCTTTTATCCCATTGGTGGGATAAGAGAAAAACACAACTATCCACAGTTGTACAGAACTGTTTTGAGAAAGTGAAATTGTTTACAGAGATAGACCTTGAGCAAGAGACGCTCTCAAGCCCTTGGGAACAGATCAGCCACTGAGAGGCTGTAATTCTCTCAGGCTCAGAGAAATCAGATCCACACCCAGGCTGCTCAGTGATTCTGTGACTTTCCACTTACTATACCCTCCTCATCTTCAGACATCTCCCTGGCAGAGCTGGTCTGTGCAGAGATGGAGAGAAAGCAGCTGGGTGCTTGATCAGATGCAGGTGAGGACTTCAGCCAGGGTGAGCAGGTGTCAGTACTATGCCACGACCCTGGCAGGCAGAGCTGCTTGCCAGGCATGGCTTATCCAAAACACAGCTCTGTACTAGCCACTGTGAAGCAAACTGTCCTAGCTGAAACCAGCACATCATACTACACACCCTTCCCAGGGCTGAGTCCGAATCCGTGCTAAGGAGGTGAGCCTTTAGTGGTGTTTTCCGTGTGTCCTGGTGGTCTCTCTGTGTTCCGGAGGCTCAGGGGGGGATCCGCAGGAAGCACCGTCAGCCGGGGCCGGGCAGCGCAGGGATGGGGACCGGGCTGCGAGGGGACCCGGGGTTCGCCGCCGCTTGTCTCGCCGCCCGAGGAGCCGCTGCTGCAGCCGACGGCCGCGGGGAGGAGCCGCAGGACCGGGGATGGAGCAGCATCAGCCCGGCGGCCCTTCGCCCTTGGGGGCTGCCTGAGCGCAGGGTTGGGGACCCGTGGTCGTCACCAACACCCTCTGGGTACCACCATCCTCTCCCCTCCCTTTTCCTCTCCCCAAGGTGCTCAGGGCTGTCTCCCGGGGTGGCAGGGCACAGGATGGAGGATGGGAGTTGCCTCGCCCTCTTGCCAGCCCAATGTGACTTGCTCCAGGGTCCCTTTCCCTGATCCAGCCTTTGTGGGAGCAAAGTATAGTCACACTTTAGCCTCTAGATAAGGGAAAACAGGTGATTGCACTGGGTCCCCCGCTCGGAGCTCTCCTGATGGGCTGGTTTACAGAGCTGTGGTTCGGTATGGGGCACAGCTTATTCCCTGTCTTTTGTCAGCCAGTTCCTGGAGGCACTGGGTGCCTGGGAAAGCTGTGAGGGCAGGTCCCATGTCCCCAGGTGGGGTGACAGCGGGGCATGGCCAAGGGCACACCTGATGAGGGTACGTGTGTCCTTTGGGCCTCGGACTTGCCCGTCACGCTGGCCCTGCTGCTGTTCTCACACACCACCTCGCACTTGCTGTCCCCAGCCCTCACCCCGGCCGGGGGGGCACCAGTCTCTGCCAGGGGAAAGAGATGGTGTTTTGTTCCCCAGCTCGCTCCTGCTAGTGGCTGATTGTGCACACACAGGACCCTTTCAGCGTGGGGAGAGGAGGGTGATGGCATCTGGGAACGCAGGGAACAAAGGGCCCCGTTGATGCCGGCTGCAGCCCCAGGGGTTTCTGTCAGCCAGGGCGAAGCCGAGCTGTGCCATTGAGCTGGGGCAGCAGCAGTGCATGAGCTAAACCTCCCCTGGCCAGGCTGCACGGGCAACTTTGCTGCCTGTTCAGAGGGGGCTGAAGCCAAGGAAGAGAGAGGGAAGTGGGATTTGGGCTAGAGTCCCATTTAGGAAGAGTAGTGGAGGTCCCACCCTGCCACTCCTGGACATGTGGCTGTGCCTGAAATCTGCATTTTTTGGACAGACTTGTGGGGCTGGGAGCATCCCTTGGTGGTCTCACTCCCTGGAAGCCCCTGAGCACAGCTCCTGGGGAGATTTCTGAGAAAAACAACATTTGAATCAGTATTTTTTGAGCAGCTGCTGTGGAAGGATGCACCTAAGGGTTTTCTGGGGCAGAAAGGCAGCAGCCAATGCCCTCCCACTCACCAGCACCATGCACACCATTAACAATCCTGCAGCAAATGCTACCATGCAGCCACAGACAGGACATGCAGGGCTCTGTGGCAGCCCAGGGTTCCTGTGTGCCTAAACAAGACCATCCTGTTCCACACAGCACTCTCTGCAAGCAAGAGAATCGCCCACCCTGCATGGCTCTGGACATGTTCAACCCACACATGCTGCCTTAGTGCCAGCCAGCTTGGCTTGAGCTGTCCTGTTAGTTTTGTTGTGGTTTTGTTGTGCTACATGAGGAGACATAGCAGAGGCTGCCAGCACGTGGGCCGTGTGTTAAAGGGCAGCAGCACCACCAAACACAAACAAGCAGCTGCCACAAGACCCCAGCTTTCCTCAGGGTGGCTGGAGGAGAAATAAGAGGTTTTAAGGACCCTCCCCAGCTGGGAACAATGATTTTGAAGTCGGAGTTATGAACCTCGTGGCTGGAGTGGGCAGAGTCCTGCAGGGGTTGTTGGCCCACACATGGATCAGCAAGTGCTGCTCCTCTGAGACCTTCTCCTCTGCAGCCTCCCTTTCCCTGGAGAGCCTCCCCTTTTTTTCTTTCTTGTTGGGGGTGGGAGGTGGGAAAGCCAGCACAACAAATGGACAGGCAGACATACATCTTGTTCAGAATGTTCTTAATTTTAATGTATTTTCTTTAATTTTTATAAAATACATCTTGTAAGATAAGTCTCTAAAAACTTGCTCCTTTTTATTGCTGGTTAACAAGTTGAAATTCTAGATCAGAAATGAAGGAAACACTTTCAGTTGATTAACTCTTTTTGTGTGTGTGTCTTTGTGTATGTGTGTGTGCGTGTGGGGGCTCTGGGGACAAGGGTGGGAAGGAGGACCTGGTTATTTTTTGTTAAATGGATATGAAAAAACCCCCAGCAAACCCCCGAGAGAGATAGCATTGATGTGAATTTCCAGATCTTGACTGGTTTCTCCCCACCCTGCCACCTCTCCTGGCATCTCCCCCCTCCCCATCCCGTGTGCGTTGGTAGCCTGGCCAATCTATTTCAGCATTCCTGGTGGCAAGGATCCTTCAAATGCACTGCTCAGCAGATCTGCCTCCTTATCCTTGCCCCTGCTGAAACCAGCACTTACAAATATATATAACAATAATACAGACGTGAAAAAGAAAAAAGAAATAAATCCATGCAAGATGGAGCTACAGTCTGCCACTGAAAGTAGTTTCTCCAATAAATAAACACAAAGATTAGCATTAAGGAGAGAGGCAGGGAGAGCAAAACAAATCATCAGGTGTCAGGGAGGACTGGAAACAGCACTTCTGCAGGTCTGGCTGGACCCGTGCTACCCAGCCAGAGGGCTTTCCTCCAGCTGGAGAACAGTCATGGAGGAGAGGTCTCCACCCAAGCCCTTGCCCCCCTACCCCTCTCCATGGGAAAAGACTGGCACCAGAAAGGATCTGGATTGCAGAGATGGGCTGTGTTTGCACCTGAGACTCCCAAACTGCCACCTTTCCTTCCCTCCTCAATTCCTTCATGGGTTTCACCTGGAAGCAAGATGCTGCCAGTCCCTCCCACCCTGGCAGGCACAAGACAGCTGTCCTGACTTGCAGGGAAAAAAGTGAGGGGATGAGAGGGACAGAAGGAGCAGCAGTTACATTTGACAAGGAGGAGAAGCGAGCTGAGCTCTCCGGTGCAGCGGAGGTTAGAGAAGCAGATGTCACCCCAGAGAAGAGCACCATTGTGAAGGGCACTGGCAGGGCAGGCAAGGCACGCGGTCCCGAGGGTTATCCCCTGCCTACGGGGGGGTGGCTCTGGCTTTACGCTCCCAGGGCTTGGTGCAGAGGTGTCCCCTACTCAGTCAAACCTATTTGCTGCCTCTCTGCTGCCTGGAGGGTAAAGCCAAGAGTCCCCCTTGTCTACAGAGACACCAAACTCCTTTAGGCTTTAATAGGGGCAGCTGGGTTAGGGCTTTATCAGCATTGGGATCAGCACTCTCTTCTCCACACTGGGAAGATCCTTGCCCTGAACTCCCTTTGCCGTGGCTGCAGCAGGCGATTTAGGTTAAATTCATCTTTCTCTGCTAAAGGGAAAAAAAATCCTTCTCTTAGTCTCCATCCATGGGTGGTGACAGCAGACAGCTCCAGGAGAGTCTCTAGCAATGGTACCAGGACTGGGCCAACTTCCTTTTCTCTCTAGGTAGCCTCCTGCTACTCATGGAGTAACCTACATGGATTTCTTCTTCCCAGGAGCTTGAAGGCCTTTGCTCATCCCTAGGCAACACTGGGACACTGGATTAAGTCCCTCCTCTTCTCTTGCTGGTTTTGATGGGCTTGGCTCTAGAGCGAACCGGTTACGGATGAGCAACGAGAGAAAAGTGCATGAAGAGGCGTCCATTGGTGGGAAGCTCTCCTTCCTGGTCACGCTCAGCACAATGGATGCGAGGGAGGAAGAGGAGGGGAGTCATCAGCGAAGGCAGAGTTAACGCAGGAGACCTGGTGTCAGGTGGCTGCAGTGTTAAAGCCTCGGGGTTAGAGAAAAGAAGGGCGTTTGGTCTGGCTGGGCTCCGCCGCACGGGCTAGAACTTGGTGCCTCGGCCCATCAGCCTGAGGACTGCGAAGTTGTAGGTGGCAGCGATGATGAAGGTGAGCTGTGGGTAGGAAGAAAGTGAGCAAGGGGGTGGCCCTCAGCCCCACACCCCAGCAGAGCAGTGCCCTGCAGAGCCCCAGAGCCCCACTGCACCGTCGGGACACGGCAGCGTCGTGTCGCTGGTGTAAAGCAAGAGGAGAGCTGGGGAAAGGCAGAGGATTCAGTGCAACTGCAGCGGGAGACAAGGCAGTCTCCTAAAGCCTCTCCAGATCCCCTCCTGCAGCCACCTCTACCTTATGGCCTGGATTCACCATCTGCACTTACGTGCCAGAAAATGACACGAGCACAGGCTCTGTCCCATCCATGCCCACCACCTTCGCTGTCCTTTTCCCCCACATCTTTGCCAGGCGGAGAAGAACGGCTGGGCAGGGGGAGCACTGACTCACCAGTGAGACCAGCGTGGCAGCTGCCCCCACGAAGGCTGCGATGAAGAGGTGGAAAGTCATCTGGAACTGCAAGGGAAGAGGAGGGTGAGCTCACGGGGTCCCATGTGCTGCCTGGGGAGGCCGGAGCCAAGGTGTGCCACTGAGGGGAGCACATGTGAGGTGGCAGGAGTTACCTCGCTGGTCTTGCAGATGGAGAGCAGGTTGGAGCCACACACCTTGCCAGGGAAAGCATTCCAGGGCAGGACACCTGTGGAGATGTGGGAGCCAGGTGAGTGGGGCAGGGCTGACAGCTGACTTCCTTGCTCAGCTTCCTGCAGCCACCTGTCACACAACCCCCCGCGTTTCAGGGCTCTTCAATACTTGCCCTGCTTTATCCCACCCAACATACCTGGGTCCTGCCCTCCATCCCCTCTCCTCTGCCCTGAGCCCTGGCTCCTGGGTGGTGAACCCAGGCACTCACCGTACATCCTGGCATCCGCACACAGGGTGCCAATGCTGGCCGAGGTCTTGGTGGGGTTGGCAATGGACTGGCAGGTGGTCCAAGTGTTAAAATAGATGTAGACAGGCACAGCAGAGCAGGCGAACACCAGGAGCCAGATGATGGTCAGGACGTAGGTAATGCCCACAAACTGCAAGGGGCAGGACAAGCCCGGGCAGAGCCGTGGTTACCAAGTGGCCAAGGACACGGACAGGGGAGCGCGAGGTTCCCAGGCAGGGGAGGGCATGGGGCAGGTGAGGGATTGTGATGCTGCCTGCACCCAGTTCTGCACCACCTGCCAGACCCAGCGTGTCCCCAGGCAGGCAGCACAGGACAGCAGCCCAAGCTGGGGGCTCCTGCAGCTCACAGGACCAGTGCCAGTCCCAGATTCACACCCGGCTGTGTGTGCATGGGGGTGACCAGCAGCAGCAGGACGGCTGCCACATTTAGGGTGGGGGGTAACCATGGCCACGGCCGAGCAGGGTTTGGTCTCTGGGGGAGGGCAGCTGCAAAAGCTGCCTTGGTGGGTCAGCGTGGCTCTCCTGCCCTCCCTCCATGGTGCCACCCCAACCAGCCCCCGAGGGAACCACAGCCATGCCCCTTTGCTCCCGCAGGCCACAGGATCCCTTTGCCAGCTCTTTGTTGTGGTTCCCAAGCATAGCTGAGTGGACGAACCAAGGGGTTCTGGGTGTCACAGAGCTTTGAGCTGCCAGCACTGCAGGGATGCTCTGACTCTCCCTGCCTATGTTTAAACACAAAGCAGTTTTATTAAACATAGTTATTTGGGCTGCTTTGGTCCAGCAGGCCTGGGGGAGGATAGCAGGGCTGTGCTTCCCTTTGGGATATCCCAAAACCCGGACGGCCGCAGTCTCCTGCCCTTTGGCCGCACCGAGCGTGGTGAACCCGCTGGGGCGCGCGAAGGGGTGCCAAACCCCGGTTAAGATCACCTTGTCAGGATGTCCTAGCCACTTTCCCAAACAATGACACACCCGCTGCCACGAGTGAGCTCGCTGGGGGCCTCGCGCTCCCCTCCCTTTCGGGCCCCCAGTTACCGTTGCGCTGAGGCCCTTGCCGCAGATGGTGGTCCTGTAGTCCCCAAAGATTTGCCGGACGGCACCGGTGGTGTAGAAGCCTTCGGCCAACAGCAGGGCTCCATAGAGGAAGAAGAAGGCAGCTGTGCCATAGATGAAGTACTGAAAACCGTGGATGCTGTGGGGAAGAGGAGTGGGCAGGGGTGCTCAGGTGCTGGAGAGCTCAGCGCTGTGTGTGGCAGCCTGGCCACTGCCACTTCCCCTCCCCACACTGGGGACCAAAACAGAGGGAGAAGCCCCAGAAAGAGGAAGCTGGGGCAAAGCTGTGGTAAGCAAGGCTGCCACCAACTCCTCCACATCCTCCATACCTACCCAGTGCAGAGGTCCAGCTCTACCCAGGACACCTAGCAAGGGTCAGATAAAAACTGGTGTGAAATGAAAACAAGTGGCCACTTGGACCCTGCCATGGAACCAAGGGCAAAGGCAGCTTGGGGTCTCCCTGGTGCCCGGGTGAGAGCCTGGCCCTGGCCAGCCCAGCCAGACACCTCAGCCTGGCACAGAGCAGGATGAAGCTGTGAGGGGCCCTGGCATGAGGGGAGTGCTCTGAAGCAGGGTACTTACACATCGATGAGAAACTCATAGTCCTGGTAGTTTTTGGAGAAGTAGGTCTCGATGAGCTGCTCAGTGCCTGTGAGGGCTTCGTGCCCACAGCCACAAAACAATGCTACTCCAAAGAAGCACAGGCCAGTGGCAACCAAGGAAGCAAAGGGTGCCCCAATGAGACATCTGGCACAGCACTCAAGTAAACCTATGGAGAAAAGAGGTGAGGTGGGATGGGACAACCAGGACAAGGATTGCTTGGAGCCTACAGCTCAGGAGCACGAGCACAACAGGAGAAAGGTGCCTGGCAGGAGGAGGGAAACAGGAAAACCTCAGAAATGACCCACTGCAGTGCTGTAAAGCCAAACCCAGCAGCTCCCCTGAGAGCTCTCTAAGCAGCTCAGGAGCCCACCCAAGGGTGCCCAAGGATGGTGGCAGCGAGGGACACAGGGGCTGTGAGGAGCTGAGACGAGCCAGCCACGCTGACCTGTGACAAACAGATGGAAATAGAGCGTGATGTAGCGTAATGCCAGTGGGACCTGGCAAACAAGCTGCTAATGGGCTCCCCACTGCCACCACAGCCCGCTGCGGGCAGCGGCCATGCCAGCTGCCTGCAGTTTTATTTCCCCATCGAAGATGGAGGGGAACCCAGCAGCTCCACAGAGACAAACTCCAGGGAAGATCCAGCAAGGTGGCCCTGCTTGAGGCAGCACAGTAGGAGCCAGCACACACCCCGAGCACTCTGGACTTCCAGGTGGCACCCTGGGCACTCATCCCTTGCCTGGCATCCCGCAGTCAGCTCGGGCTGCAGCCACCCCTTTATGTAGGCAGATGTGCTTGTAGGAAGGAGCCGTGTTAGTTCCACAAATGACAGCACTTGTGTAATAGGTTTAGTCCTCCAGGACCCGTGTGTGGGCAGGGAAAGCAAGGACACACAGCAGCGTGCTGCTTGGAGTGCCTAAATGCTGGATTTTTTCAGCAGCGAGGCCATGGACACCTGCTCCTTCTGCACGTCAGGGCTCTAACGTGCAGGAGTGTTGGCTCAGTTTCCCGGTGGGCTGGCTTTGGAGGTGCCCAGGCAGCTGCTCTCCTGCCTGCTTTGGGGGCAGACAGCCAGGTGGATTTGCACCCTCCAGCATTTGGCTCCAGCTAAGCTGGGACAAGCTGCTGCCCTGGCTGCGTGATACCTGCGTGCAGGGAAGCTGCTCCCCTTCCCCGAGACGTGGGCTCTGGCACCCCATTGCCCAGGGCACAGTGGCTGCCTGGGCACATCCCATCTGGGCATAGAATTTCTGCCTTGAGTGCCAACAAGGCACCCACGCCAAACCCACGCTCCCTCCACAGACCCCACAGTGCTTATCTCCTCCCCAAGAGCACAAGGAAGCCGTGGGGTCCTGGCCAGTTCTCCCCTCCCCACTGGGAGCATGGTTGCGCAGTGGCACCGAGGACAATGGGAGATTGTCCTGGCACTGCCACCCCAGTGGCTGCCCCATGCCAAGAGCAAACAGGGAACAAAGGCAGCGCTATAGGGGAGCGCTGGGACCCCTCCCTCTTGTTTGCCTTGGACGAAGCAGATCCAGGTGGGGCCTCGTTCATCCTGGCCAGCGCTGCTCCCAACCTCGCTGGGACCCACCCAGCAGGGTGATGGGCCAAACTCGCCTTTTCTGGTTTTATTTTTGGCCACCTGGGAGATGGCACGGAGGTGCCCACTCTGGGCCAGTGAACATCTCCATTCCCAGGGGATTGCGAATCCCGGGATGCAGCAGGGCCCGACAGGCTCCCTGCCACAGCCCCCCTGCTTTGGGAAGCTGCAGTGGGGAAGCCTGAGGAGGGGAAAGGAGGGGAGAAAGAGCCCTTGTGCCACACAATCCTGAGCCTTGTACCCAGGCTCCGCTCCTGCCAGCGCCAAACAATGTGCTGCAGACAGGAGGAGGAGGCGGGGGGGAGCAGCATGAGGCACCCCAGGAACAGAGCACCCCCAGGATCAGAGCAACCCCGACTCTCCAGGGGTACACTGGTGAGTATCAGCTCTGCTGTATCAGTAGGGAAACTGAGGCACAAGGTGTGCCTCTGTTTTCCCAAGGCTGCTGACACACAAGTGGCACCAGCTGTGACAGGCTCAGCGCCCTGCCTGGACCTCGCAGCTCCTGGCAGCTCCAGGCAGGAGCTCTCATCTCTCCAGTCCACGTGGTGAGAGCTCGGGTGGGACAGGCTGTGGGGATGGCATCTGCCCCCACAGACAGCACACGAGCTCACGGGGACAGAAAACTGCCCTGGGAAAGAAAACGCCATCCTTGCCGTGCCAGAGCATCCTCCCTGGGCAGCTCCCATGGCCGGCATGGCCACACCGGGCTCACCAGGACCTCACCGGCGCCAGGGGAAAGTTTCAGTGGGCTCTGCTCTGGGATAAGGTCCCCAGAGACACCAGCAGCAGCCCTCCAGGTGGTTCCCACCCTCACCTCATACTCACCCATGGTGCTGGACTTGGTCCACTCCCCCGAGCGCCCGCTCTGCTGCCTCGCTGCTGTGTGCGGAGCCCTCCCCTGCCAGGCGGTCCCACGCCCTGTATTTCCCCCTCTGGGTGCCTGTCCGGCTCTCCAGCAAAGAAAAGGGCTCTCTGAGTGACAGCCACCCCCCTTAAAGGGACCGGGCCCGCCCTCCCGGCCCCCCCAGCACCCCTTGGCTGCCAGCTCCTGGTGCCCGGCTGCCTGGGCAGGGCTGCCCCATGGCCCCGCTCAGCGCTCTCGGGGCAAAAGGCTCCGGCACAAGGAAGAGGCAGGGGAGGGGGTTGTCCCCCCTCACTGGTGGCTCTGGGGACATCCCCAGGCCCACCAGGCTGTGTTTGTCCAAGCTGCCCACTGAGGCAGAGTGGGAGTCTGGCCCTGTGGGACAGCAGTGGTGTCCCACTGTCACCTCCCTGATTCCCAACATCTGGCAGCAGGGAAGAGGGGTTCCCCATCCCATGGACCTGCTTTCAGCTTTGGGGACTCCAAACTGGAAGCTTTCCCCTTTTTTGATGGGAATCTTGCAGCTACTTTCCCCAGCCCCATGGCCCCTGTGGGGCAATGGCATTGGTGGGGACACTCGTGGGGACACCCATGGGGACACCCATGGGGACACTCGTGGGTCCCCGTGGGCTCAGGGCTGCCGCAGGTGCAGCCTGGGTGCCCCTGGTTCCCTGCAGCTCTGGAGGCAGCACAGGGCCGAGGGAGCCTGCAGAGGGCAACCGGCCCCTTCCCGGCAGGCACAGGGTGGACAAAGCCCTGCTGTGTCCCTCAATGCCCCACTTTGTGCCAGGCAGCGAGGTGGCAGGGCCTGGCTGTCCCTGGGCTTGGGGACACTGGTGGGCTGGCGGGTCTCTGGGCGGTGGCAGGCCAGGACCAGGGTGGGCCACGCTGTGGGGACCCTGCTGCTTCCAAACCAACCCAAAAAGCCACGCCTTGGCTTGCCCACAGGTGGGCTGGGGGGAAACACCACTTGGGCATCTGTGCAAATGCTGCCAGGGCTGTGTGGTGGCCAGCTGCACCCCACATCAGCGGGGCACAGCTGCTGGCCCCACAGAACCGCTCCCTGCCTCAGTTTCCCACTGCAAGGCAGGATGGCAGAGGGGCTGCCTGGTGTCCTCAGCCAGGTGTGGGATGGGAGGGGACAACAGAGCAGGGGGAGCCTCTGCCACCACTGTGGCAACACCCCAGGTGGCGTCCACGTGGCCTGAGAGTGATGTCACCTGGCCATGATCGCCTTGAAATGGCCATGGGAAGGTGACACCCCTGTGGAAATATCCAGAACCCCTCCAGCCACTGGAAACCAGCAGAGCCCTGCCTGCATCCCAGGGAAGCCTGGAGGGACCCCCAGCCACCAGGAGGAAGAAGTATTAAATAAAAAGTCCCCCATAAATAAAACATATAAAATGCAACATAACAGGAGAAGAATAAAATGTGGCATGGGACAAAAACAAACCAGCCCCTCTTTTTGTTTCCACAGAAGCTCCAGGCTTGCTGACTCTGCCATTTCTGAACACTCTGGAGGGAAGTGGGAGTTTTACCTCATTGGGCACAAGGTGAGCAGCTAAGAGAGATTATGATTTCTACACAAAGTGGCTTAAGATTCTTGGCTATTGGGCACTTTTTGTCAGCAGGTGGATGACAAAAAGTGGGATGGAAACCCCTTGGCCCTGTGTGGCAGTGGGGACCAGCTCACCACCTCCTGCCAGTGCTCCATGGATGCTCCAGAGAGGGGCTGCAAGACAGGGAAAAGGGAGAAATCATCCCCCCTTTGGATTTCTAAGGCTTGAGGGAAAGGAAAACATACAGGAAAGTGGTTTTTTGGAGTTGCCTCTCCTGTGGCAGCGTGGAGGGTGCCCTGCCCCAAGGCACTGGGTGGGCAGCTCACAGCCCACCCCAAACACTGCCCCGTGCCTGCACTACAGGGGCCAGAGCCCTGGGGCCACCCGTGGCCATGGGGATGTTGGAAAGCCTTTACTGCATCCCTCTCTCTTTGTGTTTCACTTGGGGAGTTCATGAGAGCCTCTGCTGCAAACCCAGCCTCACACTTTTGCAGGCTCAGAGCAATCCTGCAGCTCAGCCCCTGGCTGGATGAGGCCCCAGGGGAGCTGCAGGGCTCCTGCCAGCCCACATCAAAGTTCTCTTGTTGGCTCATCCCTGCCAGAGAGAACGCTGCTGCTTCTCAGGTGGGGAAGGGAGGACACATCCCTGCTTGCCAGCCAGGAGGGGAACACGCCAGGCTGGTAAAAATAAACATGCTTATAAATCAATATGGATCACCTTGCAATTTGTTCTGACCCTTGGGCAGTGACCAATTTCATCCAAAACCGCCCCCAGGCCCTGGGGAAATGAAGAATTTAGCTATGAGCCCTCATTAACAGAGCCTGGGACTGCCACACTTTGCCCCTTGCGAGGTGTGCTGGGGAATGACGAGGACAAGGCTTGGAGCGGGTGTTCCTTCCCCAGCCACCCACAATCTGCACTGAGATGCTGCAAAGGGCTGCACCAAAATGAAGTGGTTGGATGGGCACAGGCACATCTCTAAATGTGCTCCCCACGTGGAAAGGACTCTGGAATTTTTGTGGGTTTTTCTCTTCACAGCCACAGCTCAGACTCAAGATTTCCCCTGGGCCACAGGGAAGGCAAACTTGGGGCTGGGGGGGGCAAGCAAGGGACATCAATGGCAAAGGGACAGCCACACAGGCACCGCTGGTTGATGCCACTCCATACTTTAGGGCAAAGAAATGAGATGGAAAAGCAAACAGGAGCATGTGGGGCAGAGGACCAAAGCATCATCCCTGTCCCTGTCTCTGTCCCTGTGTGCAGTCACCTCATCCACAACCACCACAGACTGTCACACTTGTCCCATCACCCTGATGGCACAGGACAGCCTCCTGCTTGTCCTACCCCCTCCCAGCACACCCTGGGCATGCAGGCAGCCTTCTCTGGCGTGAGGCAGGAGGCAGCAGGGAGGCCAGCTGGGAGAAAGGGGTTTCCTGCAGTTTCAGGGAGGATTTGTATTCCCTGCTAATTGATTTCTTCACTTACAGCCCCACAGGGGCTGCACTCCCCGCACTCTTCATTTTCTGTACTCCCCTGGGCACGGGGCTGGGCTTGCAAAGACACACAGTGGCCAAAATCAGGGTGTGCTGACCCTGCAAAACACAGCCACCCCCCCAGAGCTCCCCAAAATGCAGGCACAGCCCTGGGTGCACCCGAGAGGCACCAGCAGCGGCACGTGCGGTGCCCTTATCCATTATACATCTGTCAGCAGGAGAAATCCCAGCCTATCTTGTCACAGCTGAGAACCTTGCTGCTATTTTTAGCCACTCGCTTCCCCGGTCAGGCTGAATTTCTTGTCATCTGCTGCTGATTTTAAGTCTCCTCTTCACCCACCTCCCACCCCCAGCAGGGTGAAACCACCGCGGCCAGGGAACCCGAGCTGCAGGGATTTTCCTGCCGTGCAAAATCTCCTGTTTTCCCAGGTGGCCCCGGCTGAACCGAGAGGAGACAGTGACCGTGGGAAGGCTGTGGTGGCTCCAGCAGCATCTGTCCAGCTGTCTCCTCCCGGGATGCCAAGGACTCCCTCCGGAGCCAGCCCCGCTGCCGCTGCCCGGGCCTGGCTGTCCTCGCTGTCCTATTTGTATTCCCGGGCTGCTGCAAGGCTGCAAAATGTGCTAATAAAAATTAAATTAAAAAAAAGAAGAAGCTGGTAGAGGCTGTCAGAGGACAGGGGAGGAGTGCTGAAGGACAGACAGACAGGCCAGTGTTGTAGAGGAAGGGCTGCTCAGGAGAGGAGAGGCTGAAACCCTGGTGAGGCTCAGCAGGGGCTGGGCAGAGGTGCCGGCCGTGGCTGTGGGACCCTGCACCCTGAGCCCCCCAGGGACGCTCTGGGGCTCTCAGGACCCTCCCCAGCAAGCAGGGATGCAGGCAGTTCAACAAAGCCCTGCTGGATAACCCGGGGACAGAGCCTGCCTACCTGGCACCTGCACTCATCTCCTGCCCGTCCAGACTTTATCTGGGAGCACAGGGGCAGCCAGGAGGTGCTGGCCAGCAGGGATGGCACCGAGATGAGCTCACTTCCCACGCAGTCACCCTGCAGAGAAGCTGAGCAGATGTCTGCCCTTCTGTTTTGGTGTCTCTGGCTGATGTTTCCCTCTGCAGGAGCCTGGCTTTTTAAACCTACCAGGTTTTTAAGTTTGGAAGATCTTGTCCAGCCTGTGCACTGTGCCTGGGCTCAGTGCTGGGGGGTAGCAGGGACCATCAGCTCCCCAGCCGTGCTCAGGGAAGGGTGCCTGCCATCCTGGAGGTGACACACGCTGTCCCCACACCTTTCACTGCCTGTGTCACCCAGGTGAGTGCAGGTGTTCAGGCTGTGTTTGTGCCTGGGGGGATCAGGGGCTCAGGCAGCTGCTGGCAGCAGAGCCCAGGGTACACCCAAGAGGTGCCAGCAATGGCACATGCAGTGCCCTCACCCAGGCCCCAGCTGATGGGAGGACAGCCCAGGCACTGGAAGGTTTCCTGGCTGCTCACTGCTCCTTTTATCCACCAAACAGCCCTGGTATTTACTGCAGAAATTGGGGATAATACAGTGGTACAAACAACTTCTTTACTGTGGTTTCTAATTTCAAAAGAAATTCCCACAAAGCTTCTCACTCAGTACAATGAGTCCCTCAGATTAATTACAGGTTTAGTAGAGAAGGTGATTTCTTTTCCCCTGGCTCCTTTTCCAGCAGATTTGCCTTTCACATCCACTGTCTTTCTCCTTGATTTTCTTCCTACTGGAGGGTAAACAGATGCCTCACTCTGATGTTTTCCAGGCTGTTCATTACTCTCTCACTTTGCCATTCATGGGGTCATATTCTTGAACTGTTCTCATTTACTTTTCAGAAAATCCTGGAAGGGAAAGACAAATGTCATCCTGCCTCCTTGGAGGGGCTGGTATATGAGAACAGCAAATACAGCCCAGGATTGCTCTGGCTCTGTGAAGCTGCAGTGTAGAGGGAGGGTGGCTCAGTTCTCAGTTCTGGGGTGTCCCCATTTATTTCTTGCTGCCCAGGGGACCAGGATTTGAAAAGGCTCAGATGAATTCATGTGCTTCCAAGCAGCCCAGGAGGTGTTACCTCATCCCACACCTTCCCTGAGCCCACGGGAGGCCCAGAGATGCAGTGGGGGGTCCTGGGTCAGTCAGAACAGCCCCTGAGCAGTGGAATTTGTGCCTGCAGTGTTCAGTCTTGGATTCCTGCACAGGGAGAGCCTGTCCCTATACTTCCCTCTAGAGCCCAGGAAGATGTGTCTCATGCCTGTCCCCATGCCAGCCCCAGTCCCACACATGCCAGGGTGATCCCCCTCCCAGGGACCAGGGCACAGGGGCTGACCCAGCCCCTCTGAGCCCTCTCCTCAGGCTGGCAGGATGCCCAGCAGGTGCCAGCTGCAGTGGGGGGCTCTCCTGAAGGATGAGCAAGTGGGCACTGGGAGGTGATGGCTGGGCAGTACAGCAAAAGAACAGCAGTGACAGCCCCCAGGGTGTCATTATTGTCACAGCTCCTTGTGCCTGAGCCACAGAGACCGTGCTGTGGTGTTTTCTGGGGAGCAAAGCCAACAGTAGGACCAGGAGGTGGGTGTGAGAGGTGCAGACATTCCCCACCTGGCACCCACTGCCTCTCCCCAGGGCTGCAGGCACAGGCAGCTCTCAGAAACAGGACTGGAGACAGCAGCCAAAAACCCTCCTGTGCCCCCCTCCAGCTGGGAACACCCCATGGACACCATGCAGGTGCTGGGGTGTCCCTGGAGACCATGGACTCCTTTGTGGCTCCAGGTATTACTTTTCCTGAAGTGCTGTCCCTGTGTGGTTCTCCCATGCCAGCAGCTGCACTGGGAATCAGCCTCAGCCCCTGGGGATGGCGAGGTGGTGACGTGGGGACAGAGGAGATGCTTTGCCAAGATGCCACTTGCAGCAGGGACCCCAGAACAGACAGCACAAAGCCCACAGCAGTGGGAAGCAGAGGATGGGGTGGGGATGAGCCTGGGATCACAGGAGGCTCCTCAAGGCACCATCCTCTGCAGCCACACGACCAACACCAGCCCAGTGGCACTCAGCATGCTGTCCCCTCCCAGCCATGGCTTCTCTGGCACAGTGACATCTCCCAGCTCTGTGGGATGCAGGTGCCACCGTGGCAGCTCCACACACAGACTGCCACTGTCAATATTCCCCTGGAACCAGCTGCCTGGCAGCCTGCTGTTTTATCTGGGCAGCAGTGGGGGGATTTGCATCTGAATAAATCCTCCCTCTCCACCACAGAGGCCGTGCTGAGGGGCAGGGGAGCAGCAGGGCCACAGGGCAGGGGGCACAAGGCACAGGTCCTGGTTTCTTATTCTTTATTCCTGCTCTTGCCACCTGATGTGAAATGTTCCTTTTTCATTCCATTTTCCAAACTTGTTCCTCCTGGAGGTCTCTAGTTGAAGAATAAATAAATAAAACCAGCCCCATCCAGTAAGGTGGGGGCAGCCAGCCTTCAGGGAATGGCACACAGCCCGACCCCATGGTCTGCTCCTGGTGATCTCCTTCTGCTTTCCTGCTTGGAGACTGCTGGGGCTGAGGGCAGGAGAGCTGTGGAAGCCAGAACAGTGAACAGAGCTCATCAAACCCCAGTGCTCCTGCTGCAGGGAGAGATGTGCGTCACCATGGCAACCGTGGCCAAGGATGCACAGAGCTGGGTACCCCAAATGGGGAGGAGACTGGGGGACCACACTGACCCTGTTTCCACTCCCCCACTGCCACCCCTTAGCCCAGCACTTGCTGAGGCATTGATTTGGCACAGCAGCTCCTCCCCTCCCATGCTCAGACAGGGCAAAGAGCTGCAGAGGGTGAGGGGAAGGCAGAGGTTAGGGCTCAGGGGTCTTGTAGTGTCAAAGTCCAGTAGATTTTTTCCAGAGACATTGGAATTGCTGGAGGCAGCCAGAGCAGGGGTCAGGCCAGCACCCTGGGGAAGCGAGGCATCCTCTGAGGGCTTTGGAATCTGTGCCAGGCTTTGCTGCTCTCCCCAAGAGTCTTGCTTGACACTTATCTAAATTAAATCTCCCTGTTCATCCTGCTGGCTTGCCAAGGTCACAGGATCAGGCAGTGCCACTGCTCCAGCCTTCCTTCTGTCTGCAGTTCCCTCTTCGCTTGCTCTATCTGCAAATACACCCCACATGTACCAAATACCTGAGGCAGAGCTGTGCCAGAGCCAGGACACACAAGGTCTCCAGCCCATGGGCAGACAAAGGGAGGTTTGGACCATCCAGTCCATGTCTTCAGGCCAGGGTGGCAGTCACTTGGTTGGATGTGATGGGTGGGATGTACACAAAACAGTTCCTTGAGAACCTGCCATAAAATATCAGAAATATGTTAGGCAGATGAGGATAAGCACCTGTTGATGAGGGGGTGGTTTTGAAGAACAAGCACTGGACTCTTTTCTTTGATGGCTTTCAGAACAGCTGAAAGGCCTCCCAGCCTGCAGGGAAGGTGCTCAGGGTTCCAGGATGCTCTGAGTGATCTGCTTGGAAGGGCAGAGAGGAGCAGGACTCCCCATGGCCAGGAGGGCGCTGAAGTGGGATGGGGCTGACCCAGCTGGATCCTGCCACGCTGGGATTGCATTCAAACCTCAGAGATGCTCATCAACCCTGCCCCCCTCCAGCCAGTCACTCTGGTGTCCCAAACCCAGCTCCCAGCAGCTCAGGGGGACACAGGCTCACACAGGGACAGGTAAGTGCCCTTTCAGCAGTGATGTTCCCCCACAGCTGTGTGCAGGATCTGGGGACACATTTCCTTAGCACGTGCAGCAGCCCCACAACCACAGTGATGGGCTGAGTCCTCAGGCCTCCCTGTGCCTCCTTAGGAAAAGGAGCCCATCCCACCCCCTGAGGAGCTCCCAGCTGAGCCTAAGTGACCCTCTGGGGTCAGCAAAGAACGCAGTGCTGGGCTGAAACACAGCTCAGAGTGCTCACCGAGGATGCTCTGTTCCCACACAGTATTTTGGGGACTGATGGATGAGCAGCTGCATCTGGCACAGCCCTGGAGAGAGGTGCCAGGTCATCTGGAGCGAGAGGAGAGGTGACCTCTGCGCCTGGCTGCTCATGGAGCAGGAGGGGCAGCCCCATGGCTGCTGGCAGGGCCACCCCAGCCGGATGGTCCAGCTGCCCTTGGCCAGTCCCGCAGCACAGAGCATCCCTGCACAGCCACTGCGCAGAGCCCACCCCCAGCACCAGCATCAGGGGTATTTTTAGCCTGGAAAAGTGCCACAAAATCATAGAGCAACATTTGCTGGAGTTGGGACCAACGTCTCAGTTCACCTTGCAGTCCCCTCTGGGTCACCCTGCCCTGCTTGGTGAGGTCCTGCTGGCACTGCTGCATAAACACCAAGCCCCCACTGGGGTCCCCAGTGCCACCTGTCCCCTCCTCCTACACCATGGTGCCACCCTCCTTTAGGAGCAGCTCCAAATATCCCCCGTGACCTTCCAGGCCACAGAAAGGGACATCCTGCCCTGTCCCTCTGGTGGCTACACCTGGATCCAGTGCCTGTTTGCCCTGCTAAGGAATGGGGGCACGTTTGGGCTCTCTGCCCATGCTCTGGTCCAGTCCCTCCACCAAAGCACCACCACAGCTACTGATGCCTTCCCCATTTATTGCAATGAGATGATTTTTGGTCCTGCTGGGAAAGAAAAGCACCCACAGCCTATTATACAGCTTCTCCAGGGAAAGGCAGGGACCAGCACAACACTGGAAAAGCAGTGACATTACATGACAACAGTGTCCAAACCAGGCTCACGCTGGGCAGCCATGGAGAGCTGCAGGCTGGCAGCAGAGACAGCCACCCACCAGAATGTGTTTGCTCCAGCATTATTTTCACACCCCAATAATTGCCTCAAAATGTTTGCTTTGGGGAAGCCTGCCTCTGTGTCCCCCCAGGGTGGAGGGGGATGTTCTCTTCCCCAGTGCAGGCACGTGGGGTTTTCCTGTTTGTTTTGCTGCTTTCCTTAGAAACAGCGATGAGATTGTGCCTGCTCTCCCTTATTTTCACTGGTCAGAGGATTAAAAAAGGGAAAGGGAGCTGACATGGCCCTAAACTGAAGGCAACAGAGAACTTGAATCTTTCACAAGGAGTGCTTTGCTCCCCAGGGCTCATTAAGCATTTAAGCAGTTGGTCCAGACAAGTGCACAGCAGCCCTTGCACGCTGGCTGGCTGGCAGAGCCCTCTGCAGCAGCTCTGCTTCACACCTTGATTTCTGCAAAAGAAAATCCCAGTCCTGGGCCACAGGAGACAGGAGGATGCCCAGAGCTGGCTGGGCTGGCTGGGAGTCTTGGGAGAGGGAAAGGAAGTCAGGAGAGAATTAGGAGACAGGATGGAGGTGCCTGTGATGTGGTGCTTTGTAATTACAACAAGCACAGTCTCCCAGAGCGTCAGATTGTGTCTGATGAATTGCAGAGTCGTTATCCTGTCCTGGCCCATGTGCCAGCCCTTCACCGGGTCTGGGGCTGAAAGATGCAGAGCAAGCAATGCCCCCAAAGCAGGAGCTGCCTCTGAGCTGCTACCAAGCCCTCCCCAGAGCAACTGACCCTCCAAGCCTGCTGGAGGGGTGCTGAAGCAGGTTGCTCAAAGCCTCCCACAGACCTGTGCCCACCTGAAGCTTCTGTCCCTCCTGGTGCTTCAGGTCTTCCTGGCTCCAGGGCAAAGGCAAATCTGTGTTCTCTCCAAAGGAGAGACCAAGGATGAGTAGGAAGCAGCAGGATGGCTTTGTGGTCCTACAATAAAGAGCACTCCATTCCCTGCTGTCCTTCTTCTCCCCCACCCCTAAACACAAATAGCACAAAGCTGGTCTTTATCCTGAAACTGAGCTTAAGCATCTGAACCTTTTCTCTAGAAAAAAAGCCCAGACCTGTTTTCAAGGGGTTGAATGACTCAGCCTCACTTTGTAATGGTGTTGTCTGCAAAACCACTTCAGGGTTTCATTTATCAGACATGGTTAAATCTATACATGTGGCACTGCAGGGCTGAGCAGCAGAGAGGGGCTGGGGTACAGGCAGTGTGGGTTGGCACAGCCCTTCTCCAGGCTCTGGAGCCAGGCAGGTTTGAGGCAGGTAAGTGTGTGGCCTCAAAGAAGCAGTTTGATGTGAACTCAGAGATAGTGGAGGGAAAGGGAAAGAATATATCTCACTTTTCTCCCCATCTGAGCAAACCCAGTCTCTGTTGCCTGCACGTCTCCTGTTAGCAGAGCCTGGCAAGGTGACAGGGACAGCTTTGGGGCAGGGACACGGGGGTCCCCCTGGGGGCTGCACCAGGCTGGCAACCACTGGATCAGAGCATGGTCTTTGCCCCCTGCCCAGTCTTGCTGCCTCTGGGGAGAGCAGCCACAGGGCAACCTGGTGGTGATGCCTGTCTCCAGGAGCCCAATGCTGACAGCTGCCTGCTGGCTGGAATCTCGACTGTTTACAGAAAAACCGCCTCAGGCCTTGATTTGAGGGACATGGGGGATAATAAGCCTATTCTTGTCACTCCCAAAAATCCCCTGGTGGGGATGAGGCGCCATCCTGGGGTTCCCTGGGCACTGCTGGGGCTCTGGTTTTGCAGCTGTTGCTCCATCCCCCCGACCCAGCCAGCAACAAATCAGCACTGCTTTCACCCTCCTGATGGGATGCTCGCTGCCTTCATTTTCCCAGAGCTTCCTTTCAGCCCTGCTTGACTCCTCGCAGTGCTGGCTGCCTGCAGAGCTGCAAGGCGGGCAGGAGGGCTGTGCCTGCAGCATCCCCCACAGTGCTGCCCATCGGGGAGCCACACTGGCTTCACCGGCCTCTCCAAGAGCCTCGTCAGCTCGGTCCCAGCACCCTGCTGACCACAGCACTCATGGCTTGTACCTGGTTATCTTGAGCTCCCCTGCTCGTGGCCACCTGACACGCTGGCCCCACAGCCGCTCTGACCATCCTCAGGGCCCTCAGCTGATGCAGGGACACCGTGCCAGTGCCTCAGTTTCCCCAGAGAGCAGAGAGGATGCACTGGCTCCCCTCCTCCCAGAAGTGTCAGGTCCGCTTAGCTCGGACAGTGTCAGGAAGAGGAGCTGTCACACGGCTCTGCTCCCTGGGGCTCCGCGTTGTGCCTTGCGCCTCCCAGCACCGTGGCACCGTAAACATTAATGGCAACGGTAATCAGAGGAGACTTGGCCCAGCTCCTGGTGCTGGGAGAGCCGATGAGTGGGGATGAGGACTCCTGCACGCTGCCTCAAGCCAAGTGCCCGCTGGCCACCGCCTGCAGCCCCCTCTGCCCTGCTGGGCCAGGCACCCCGGGCTCAGCCTCACACAGCCAGCCCTCGCTCACACTGCAGCAGATCCAGTGGGGACCTCTCAAAGTCCTGCACTCGCCCTGGGGAGAGCAGGCACAGGGGGCACCGTGCTCTCCTTCTCCTCTGAGATCCTCCTCTGTGGACCCCTGCGGCAATGGCTTTGTACAGCAGCTCCCAGCCATTACCAGGCTGCAATTAATACAAATAAATGAGATGAGCCAGCCACACTAGAGTGAACAGAAACCTGACTGACATATCTGCCAGGAATCATTTATTCTTCACTTTTATCTTTTTTAAATACTATTTACTTCCTTGCAAATTAATCATAGATTGCCTTGGACCAGAGGCGACTCTGCGGCTTGGCCGGGTGGCCTCAGGGGACAGGGCAAAGGCGACCGAGCAGCCCGAGTCCCAGCCCTGCCTCTGGTTAAGAGGCAGCTCCCCTCCCTGTGCCTTGGTTTCCCTCTCCCTGGAAGCCGCTGCAGCTCCCGCATCGCGCAGACACGACTGTCCATCTTGTGTTCTCCGGGGAGCTCACCCAGGACAGTCTCGTCCATCCGCTGAGCCTCTGGGAAACGCAAGCGCAGGAGTCCCCCACCCCCAGCAGGAGGGAGCTGAGCTGCGGCCCCAAGGCCAGCCAGAAGGATTTAGGAGCCCTGTTTTTCCCAGCCGCTCCCCCCCATCCGACGGGCAGTTCCTCTGGGACATCCCTCAGTCCCCGCACAGCCCTCGATCCCCGCACATCCCTCAGCCCCGCACGTCCTCTGATCCCGGTACTGTTCCCGTCCTCCGAGCATCCCTTGCGCAGCCATCAGCGCTGCCACATTCCTCAGCCCCGGCGCATCCCGAGACCCCGCCGGCCCCGACCCCGGTGCGCCCCGGGACCCTCCCAAACCCCGCGGGGGTCGCTCCGTCCCCGCTCCGAGGAGCCCCCACGGGGGACGCGGGCTCCGGGACAGCCCGGGCTGGGCGGCAGAGGGCCCCGAGGGGACGGGGAGGAGGCGGGCACGGGAGCCCCCCACCGCCGTGCCCGCCTCCTGCCCGCCGCGGCGGGCGAAGCTCCGCCCGGCTCCCGGGGCCCGCAGCCGGCCGGCGCCCACCCCGCGGCGGGCGCCCGGACTATGAGGAGCGGGACCGGGCGGGGGGCGGCGGCAGCGGCGGCGGCCCCGGTGCGGCGAGAGCGGGAGCGGGGACGCCGCCGCCGCCGGCCGGGTCATGCCCGTGCGCCCGGGGCGGCGGGGCTGCGGGCTGCGGCGGGATGGGCGCGCTCCGGGCCGGTGCCCTCGCCTTCCTCCTCCTCCTCCTCCTCCTCGGCTGCCTCCTGCCCCGGCGCGGCCCGCTCAGGTGAGCGCACGGCGCGGGTGCTCGGTGCTGCGCGGGGCTGCGGGACCGCTGCTCTCCGAGCCGCTCCCCCGGCACCCGGACCCCATCCCCCGGGAGCCGCGATTCCCCTCCGGCCCCCGGGTATCACCCCCTCTCGGAGACAGAGCTCTCCTGCGGGACCTGGGCATCCCCTTTCAGACCCGAACGAGCCCCGGAACCCTCATCCCGACCCCCGATCCGGACCTGTCTCCGGGGCCTGATGCCCCAGACAGAACGCTCCGAGCTCCTATCTGGATCTCCCGCAAATCTGGCCTCGCTCTCCATTCCCCAGGACCCTGACCCAGCGCTCCGAGGGACCCAGCAGACCTTCCCCCTCCAGTCCCCCGCTGCGCACAGCCAGACCCTGCCTGTCCCCAGCAGCCCCTGAGGGTTCCCCTGGCCCCAGGCCAGCGGGAGAGTATTGCCACCACGGGAGAAAGGGAGAGCTGGGCTAGGTGATTTCCCAGACAGCTCCTTCTCTGGTGCTGCAAAGCTCCTGAGACGTCCAGATCCTTTTGGCTCATGGTGTTTGGGGGGAGGAGAGCTCAGGACAGTCCCTGACCCAGACCCTAGGTCACTCGGGACAGTGGGGGGGTGCCCCAGGTCCCATGGGTACAGGAACAACCCTTGTCCCACTTGGCTGGAAAATCTAAAGTCCCCCAGGTCCCTTTTTCCATCTCTGCCCACCTCGGATGTTATATGGGACAAGGTGGGATGCAAAGGAGAGTGGGTCAGGAAGGGAGGGATTGAGGGCTGCAGGACTCCTGGGCTGAGCCTGATCCCTGTCCCCTTCCCCACACTCGGTATGGCTGGAGCAGCATGGGGGGAATTTGCAACATTTATGGCAAGGAGGGGTAGAATAGAATTGCTTCACGTGCAGAATCTGCTTGTCTCAGGGCAGCGTTTTTAGGCAGACATCAGCATTTTCCAGCCACGCCGTCCACTCTCTCCACAGAGGTGCTGAGTTCCAGGGCCCTGCGGTGGCCAGCCCAGGGTCGGGCAGAGGCCCCAGGGCAGGCAGTGCCTCCAGTGGGGAGCTGCAGGCAGGGGCTGTGCCCAAGAGCTTCGTCCCAGCACGGCCCTGCCAGGGATGCCGTGGGAAGTGGCTGCACTCTGGGCATTTTGGCATCCCCCACGCAGGTTTGAGCTGCATATCCGCTGTGGCTCAGGCAGTTATCTGAGCCTCTTCAAGGAGCTACCTGCCAAGGGAAGCCAGGAGCCTCCCTCCCACGTGCTCCAGGGGAGAACCCTCACTGTCCTCTCCTGCTGAGGAGGACATGGTTCACAGCTATGTGGTAGGCAGAAGCCTCACTTAACTCCTTGTTAGCCTGGCCTCTTGCAGCCCTCCTCCCAAAGGCACCACACCGTGCTCATGCAGCTCCTAGCAGGGAATTTCTCCCAGCCTTTTGCTCTTGATTAGGATGAATCTCAGGTATTCTCTGCTGCCTTTCTCCAATTAAATGAAAACCTGCCCCACTGGAATATTTTGGTTGTGACCATTTCAAGCTTGTAAGGGTGCACAAAAACCCCTCTAGGATGAATTTCACCCCTTTGAAAAGAGGTAGGAGGAAGGACCACAGGGCTCCCAGCGTCATCCTCTTCTTGTAGTGATGGGGTTGTAGCACCAAGGAGGAGTGGGATCCACCTGGGCAGAGATCTGGTGGAGTTATAAGGCAGCATGCAGCAGCACCAGCAGCATGCTCAAAGCTCCTTTTGTGTCCAGAGATCTCTGGCTAATTCCTCTCCATCACAGCCACATGCCTGGCAATGTGGTGAGTGAACATCTCTCGCATTGTTCCTTGAAATTATCATTATAGACTGACAGGAAGAGAGAAGCTGGCAGGCTAAGATGCATTCACAAAAATATCCCCTCCAGAGTCAGTTTAAATAAATCTCCATCATCATTCAGAGCGCTGTGTGGGAGAACTCATCACCATGGCTAGTATGGAGGTGGGCTTTGCTGTTCCTCTCCTGCCACATCTCCTTGGCCCCTGGCAAGATGTCAGAACCCAGCTGTGCTCTGGACACCTCCTCACTCAGGCAGGGTCATTGTGTCCCCCAAGCCATGAGCCCATGACAGGCAGTGTGTGATTGTTTGCTCAGCAGCTCAAGCCAGAGCTGTAGGTGGAAACCGAGGAGCCTCCCTGCTTTCCCCCTCCAGCACTGGTTGTGCCCTGTCTTCACCACAGCCCTGGAGCCAAGAGGCACTGGCACCCAGTCCCATGCCAAGGGACGTGGTGGAGCAGGGACAGGCAAAATGTGGGCATGTGACACTCAGGTGAGGGGAAAAGCCACCAGGATCGCAGCAGAAGGAAGGGATTCCCCCAACATGCTGCCTGGGAACTGGAGTGGCTGCAGCACGGGCACAGCCGCCTGCCCTGGCAGCCAAGTGTCCCCACAGGGTGCCAAAATGGGCCTGCAGACTCCTGGTGCCAGCAGGCAGCAGCTGACCTGCCTCCTCTGCCCCACAGGCTGGTCTCAGGGCGAGAGGAGATTAAAGCTGGGTCCCGAAGCTCACCCCAGCCCATGTCACCCTCTGATTTCCTGGACAAGCTTATGGGACGAACCTCAGGGTACGACGCCCGCATTCGACCCAACTTCAAAGGTAAGAGCTAAAGTGTGAGGGTTCCAAACCTGGCAGATCCATGCTTCTGGCTGCCCAAACCCGGGGGCTTTGGGGCAGAACCCTGACTCACATCCCCGTGTCCCAACACCCTCCCCGGTGTCCCGGCCACTCCTGCCAGCACTGTGTGCTCACTGTGCCTGACAGCACGGGCGGCTGCAGTGCCTGCAGGGTGTGCTGGGGCTCACCCACACCCCGGGGACAGGCAGGGGACACCCGTGTGCGTCCAGCCAGGCAGCGTCTGCCGGAGCCGCTGTCCCCGCGTGTGCCCGCGGAGCGCACGTGTCTCGGCAGCCGGCGGCAAGAGGAGGCTTCACGCTGTTTTCCAGGTCCACCTGTCAACGTGACGTGCAACATCTTCATCAACAGCTTTGGCTCCGTCACCGAGACCACCATGGTGAGGGTTTTGCTGGCGTGGCGGGCTCCCCT
>NC_031772.1:16144159-16184719 GCF_001522545.3 Parus major | reverse complement strand
CTCGGGGCTGGCAGCAGCTGTGCAGGAGAGCATGTGGGTCCCAGTGCCCATGGCTGTGCTTACAGGGGCTCCTGTGACCCCTTCTCTGGAGCCATCCTGGCACCACGGTGGGGACACGGCTGCGGCTTTTCTGGGGTCAGCTAACACAAGCTTGGCTGTGTGGGTCACATTCCCTGTGTCTGAGCTGGAAGAAAGACCCCCCCCAAAAGGATTACAGTGGGGCAGCTGGATGTAGCCCCCCACCATCCTGAACCTCCTTGGGTGCTTGAGGAACACCTCAGAGAAAGTCCCAGGGCTAAAATGTCCTATTTGTGCTTCTGCAAAAGCCTTAATACTATCAAGAGGCCCACAGAGCATTGTGCAGAATGCTGCAGGCAGCAGTTACTAGTCTTCCTCCTCCTTCTCCTCTCAGCTGCTGTGGCCTTGGCTTTTTAATTTCCCCTGGCTGCCAACAGCATGGGAAGGCTCCTGAGCTGCCCCTGCTCCACGCTTTATTAGTGTCAGGCACGCAGCAACAGCAGGGCTGAGCCTCAGGGGAGGCAGCCCCTTCCACCTCCTCCTCCATCCCTCCCTCTCCCCCCGGTCCTTCCTCCTCCTCCTCCTCCTCCTCCTCCCCAGGCACCACAGGGTGCCCACAGCTGACGTGGTGCCCTCTGTCCCAGGACTACCGGGTGAACGTGTTCCTGCGGCAGCAGTGGAATGACCCCCGCCTGGCTTACCGGGAGTACCCCGACGACTCCCTCGACCTCGACCCCTCCATGCTCGATTCCATCTGGAAGCCAGACTTGTTCTTTGCCAACGAGAAAGGGGCCAATTTCCACGAGGTCACCACTGACAACAAGCTCCTGCGCATCTTCAAGAATGGCAATGTGCTCTACAGCATTAGGTAGAACCTTCCCCTCTGGTGCAGTGCCTGAGTGGGGAGGCAAAGCTCTCTTGCCTTCCGTGTGGCAACTGTTCCCCACTGTCTGCCCCAGCTCCAACAACTCCCTCCTTTCCTCTGCCTCCTCCAGGCTGACACTGATCCTGTCCTGCCCCATGGACCTCAAGAACTTCCCCATGGACATCCAGACATGCACCATGCAGCTGGAGAGTTGTGAGTACCTCAGGGGGTTCAAGCTGTGCTTCATTTCCCTCTTCCTATCCCATCCCCTCCCATTCCATGCCATCCCAAAAGCTGGCAGCTCACTTTTTCTGAGGGACAGAAGCAGGACAAAGTTCAGGGTGGGGTTGAACAGGGTACATGTCCCCATCCCATGGCTCCCTACATCCCCTCCAGTTGGCTACACTATGAACGACCTCATCTTCGAGTGGCTGGAGGAGCAGGAGGCCGTGCAGGTGGCAGAGGGCTTGACACTCCCACAGTTCATCCTCAGGGATGAGAAGGACCTGGGCTATTGCACCAAGTACTACAACACAGGTGAGCACCCCAGGGACCTGCTGCCATCCCCTCGCCATGACCCAGGGGTCCCTCTCGCCCACTGGGGCCATCTTTCCCTACAGGCAAGTTCACCTGCATTGAGGTGAAGTTCCACCTGGAGAGGCAGATGGGTTACTACCTGATCCAGATGTACATCCCCAGCCTGCTCATTGTCATCCTCTCCTGGGTCTCCTTCTGGATCAACATGGATGCGGCACCAGCCCGGGTGGGCCTGGGCATCACCACGGTGCTCACCATGACCACGCAGAGCGCCGGCTCCCGGGCCTCCCTGCCCAAGGTCAGTGCTGGGCTCCCCTGCTGCAGCCGTGCCCCAGGGGCAGGGGCAGGGGCAGCCTTTCCCTGGGAATGGCTTGGTTTTGGAGCCTCATCAGCTGGGGAACCACATGTGCTGAGGGGAAACGCTGCCCTGGTCCGTGTGCCCAGGCTGAGAGGGCTCCCACGCTTCTTGGCAGGGGGACAAAGCTGGCAGTGGGGGGGGGATGAACAAAGTGGGGGGCAGTGGGTCCCTGAGCCCCCTCTCACCCCGGCAGGTGTCCTATGTGAAGGCCATTGACATCTGGATGGCTGTGTGCCTGCTCTTCGTCTTCGCCGCCTTGCTGGAGTACGCAGCCGTCAACTTTGTCTCCCGCCAGCACAAGGAGTTCATGCGCCTGCGCCGCCGCCAGCGACGGCAGAGGATGGTGAGTCCCCCCCTCTCTCATGACATCTGCTCATCCTCAGCCCCTGAGGGGACACCCCAGGGCTGCAGGGACAGTTTCTCAGCAGCCCCCAGGGCAGGGCTGCGTTCCCTTGCCCCAGATGGCTCCTCCAGCACCCCAGGGACCCACAGGCATTGCAGCACAGTGCACAGCACCCATGGGTGCTTCAGACCCTGCTTAGGGTGCTGTCCTTCTGCTGCTGGGACATCCTCAGGCTCTGCTTCCTCTAAAAATGCAGAAAAATAAACAGTGAGGATGGGGAAAAAACAGCCTTTCCCCTTAGCTGCAGCTCCAAACCTGGGCTCCTTGCTGTGCCATAGTGGTGACAGGGACTCACTGCTGTGTCAGGGACCTGGTGGCACCCAGGGATAGGTCTGGGCTGCAGAAGGGAGCACTGCAGCATCTGGAGAGACAGGATCCCTCACTCATGGTAATAGTCCTCCCCTCTGTCAGCCCATCAACACAGGCATCAGGCCTGCAAGAAGCTTGGGGTAGGCATGTGGCTGCCCCACACTCATTTTCTTGCCATAAACACTCTGTGAGGCAGCAGATCTCCACAGAAGACATGAGTACACACACACACCACACAGGCTCACAGAGTCCCGTGCAACCAAATCCCTTCAGCATGTGCTGAAGACAGGTCCCAGTGCCAGGGCACACTGCGGGGGCTTTTCCCCCCCCCCAGAGCCCCTGTCTCCCCACCATCCCCATCGTGGCACCCAGAGCCGCTGCCCCGGGAGCAGGGTAGAGCCCTCGGTCACCCGCTGTCCTGTTTCTGTTTGGTGCACACTGCTGGATGCCAAAAGGGCCTGAGCAGCGGCACGGCCAGCCTGGAGTCCCTGCGGCAGCTGAGCAGCCGGCACAGCAGCGAGCACACCTACGCGACGCTCTCGCAGCTCTCCAGCTCCCGGGTAAAGCACGACCCTCCGGCAGCCCCCCGTGCTTCCCCAGCCAGCCTCACCCTCCCCTCCCCAAAAGGAGCCCCCAGGAGCCAGCCCTGGGGGGCAGCAAGGGCCTGTGGAAGAAGCAGGCCAGTGATTTGCAAAGAGTATGTGCCCATAGGATGCGGCTGCCAGTTCTTGGGCTCAAAAGTTTTGAGAGAGGGATGGGAACGGAGCAGATTTCCCCACAGACACCCCCACTCCATGCCTTGGGTTCCCCTTCTGTAAAGCAGCACCGGCACAGTCCCTTTTGCTGAGGCTGGCTGATGGCTGCTCCTGGGCTGCTGCCCAGCTCCCCAGCCATGCCCACACCTCTGGCAGGGTGAGGGCTCTGCCTCCCTGTGGGCAGGTTCCAGGCACTCCTGGCTGCCTGCAGCCACTCCAGCACAGGCAGCTGCTCAGGGCACACGGGCACTTTGCAGCTTGAGGCACAGGGAGAAGAAGTGTGGGGCAGGGCAAGCTCCCAGGACATGGGGAGATGCAGGGGGTCAACCACATCTCCAAAGAGGAGATCAGGCCTGGTCACCCTCACCTCTACACCATCATCAGCCCTTGGATGCCCGGAGAGGCATCTTTGCACCCTGCCTTTCACAGATGACTCCTGGAGATCAACACCCACCCAGCCAGGGCAGGGAGAGGGAGGCTCTGTCCGACCCAAGGACCATCTGTTGGCTTAGAACAGACCAAAGTGCAGCTGCCCCGAGGTGGAGGCTGCAGAGCCACCCCAGGGTGCTGCTGGCACAGCACTGGATGCAGCAGGAACACCCCAGGGTGCTGCTCAGTCAGAGGTGGGAGCAGAGCCCTGCTGCACGCAGCTCCTGTGCCTGAGAAAGCAAAGCCCAGGTTCCACAGCCTGAGGGTAAATCCCTCCCACAGACCACCCAAAACCAGGCTCAGGAGCAGGCTAGGCCTGCTGGCTCCCCAGGCTGGGGGAGCAGCTGCTGGTCCCCAGGGCACACAGAGCACCCCAGCCCCCCCCGCCCAGAGTGGCTGCAGGCACTCAGCCTGAGGCAGGGAAATAAAACTGTACTGCAAACGACAACTAACCTCAGCAATCTGAGCTACTGCTGCTCTTCCCACTGTAAAATCTTGCTTAGCCTGTGGATTGCTGAGTTAAATAAAGATGCCAGAGTAAAAACTCTCTGCATGAGAGCCCCTGTGCCAGCCGAGCGCCTGCAGGGGCTGAGCTCAGCAAGCAGCCTCTGTGTCCTGGAGGGCAGTGCTGGCCAGAGATGGTGTTTGGGATCCCAAACAGCACCCAGACACAAAGTGAGGCACTGACCTGCAGCAGGCCTTGGAAGAAGGGACGCACCACAGCCAGATATAGCACCAGCAAAGGCAGAGGGGAGCTGAGCTGAGCCACAGAGACCAAATGAGTCCAGGGGCTCAGCAAAAAGCCAGATGTGCAGCCTGTGCTTGCACATGCCCATCCCTCGTCAAATCTTTGTGCACATAACCCTCTCCAAGGCTAAAAGAGCAGGACAAGGCAAGTGGCAAACCGTGCACAGCTGTTGATGGGGAGGAGTGCAGGCACTGCTGGCCAGCCCCTGAGGCACCCAATCCGTGCCCTGAACAATGGCAGTGGGCTGTGGCCAGAGACTCTCAGTTTTGCAGCCTTGATCATGAACATGCGATTCCATGGGCACACTGCCCTCTCTGCAGCCCTCTGCCAGCAAGGGGAGAGAGGGTGAGCAAGGGCAGAGAGACCAGCAAGGCATCCAGCTCTCTCAGCCTCCCTCCTCTGCTGCACCAGGCAGTCTCTGCCAAGCAGACGTGAGGAGAAATGAGAGCGTGGGTTCTTGGAGAGACTGGGGTGCCCTGCAAGCCCTGGTGTAGCCAGGTTCCTGCATCCCTGCCCTGCTCTGCCCCAGCAACCTGCCCATCCCCTCCTGTTCACCATCACAGTCACACTTCCACCCCACAGCAAACACAGCAGTCACAGCAGTGCCTGCACACCTCAGCTCCCTGCACCAAATACACCCTGCACCCCCTATGTGCCCCCTTCCACCAGTTCACCTCCCATCTCTCTGGCTGCCAGAGTCAGGCTTCCCAAGCCCCAGGGCTGGAGCTGGGAGGAAGCTGGGGGCATGTGCAGGGCTGCCAGGTCGGGTCGCCTTTGGGTGCACCCTGAAACACATGCTGGATGAGAAGGCAGGGGCTCAGTGCTCAGCCCGTACCCCGTGCACAGCACTGCCGGTCCCCTGCGTGGCTGGGGGTGTGTGACAGAGCGCCCAGCCTCGCACAGGCCAGCACCACAGGGTGTCACCCAGCACCCCAGGGTGTGCAGGACGTGCAGCCTCAGGCCTGCAGCGCCAGCACCCACAGGCGCCCTGGCTGACGGCCTTTCCCTTCGCCAGGAGGAAGAGCTGAGCCGCGAGAGCCGCTTCTACCTGCGAGGCTACGGGCTGGGCCCCTGCCTGCAGCCCAAGGAGGGGGCTGGGGAGGGCCCCGGTGTGTACAGCCCCCCGCCAGCCAGCGCCGTGCTGCGGGAAGGGGAGAGCCTCCGCAGGCGCTACATCGACCGGGCCAAGCGGATCGACACCATCTCCCGAGCCGTCTTCCCCTTCACCTTCCTGGTCTTCAATATCTTCTACTGGGTCGTTTACAAAGTGCTGCGCTCAGAGGACATCCACTCGGTGCCCTGAGGCTGGAAAAGTACGACTGCCTCTTGGTGTGATCCCCACAGTGTGCCCAGGTGCCACAAGCTCAGCCAGAACTACATTTCCCTCTATCCTGGAGCGGTGGCACAGCTGGGCTGAGCCTCGGAGCCTGGACATGTAGCAGCCCCCGTGCCCCACTGGATTCCGTAGCACAAAGTGGGGGATCAACAATCACAGGTCCCCATGGTCAGCTGGAGAGAGGGACCCCTCCTGCTTCCTGCATGGTGTCACCCCCAGGTACCCCAGGATGCTGTGCTGTCAGGGCACAGGGAAACAGCTACACCCCAGGAATACTGTGCTGCTGGGGGAAGCCCAGGAGAACCCCAGGTACTTTGGCACAGCCAGTAGCCAGAAAACATCACCTTCCAGAAAAATACCCTCCCCCTCTCCACACCTACCACTTTAGGCTGCTGCTTCTCCAGCCTGTGTCACTGAGCTGTGGGCCCCCAGCAGCCAGGAAAGAGCAGGCAGCACTCCTGCCTGCACCTGGACTCTTTGGGGTGCTGGCTGTGGCCCCATAGCCCCCTGCCCAGCAATGGACAGGGCCCCTCCAGCCCCACCCAGCTCCAACACCCAGCAAAGCAGCAGGTCGGGGATGCTGCCCTCCCTGCAGAGCTCAGAACTGCCCGTGATGCCCAGGGCTGCAGGCAGGACTGACAGGGACAGAGGGCAGGAGGCTCTGCTGGCAAACTCAGTCCTACTGAAGGGCCACAGATGGCCACCGCAGTTGCAGATGGGAGTCACTTGGCACTGGGGAGATGGCACTACATTATCAGCAAGGTAGGGCCCACAGCCTGTATTCCAAGGGAGACTTTTTGGGATGAAAGCAGTGGGGAAAGCTTGGCCAATCCTTTTGGAGGAGCAGAGTGAGTGGTGGCATCCCCAGACTGCTGCATTCCCGCAGCACCACAGTGACAGAAGAGAGATGGAGATGAAAATCGCCCCATTCCCCAGCCCAGCAACCAGCATCCCCTGGGCAGGTCCATCCCTAATACTCCTCCACTGCAGAGGAGAGCAACTGGGACCCCAAAAGGACAAGATCAGCAAGGCTTCCAGCCCTCCAGACCTGGATACCCTCCATGCTTTGCAGGAAATAAAAGCAGCAGGTGATGTTTAAGTCCTCCAGAGAGGAGTGTGGTGATGCTCTCCTTTCCCTCTGCCCACAGTCAGCCTGGAGGAGGTTGCAGCCCAGCTGGCCCCATGGCCATGGGTGCAGGAGAGGGCCCAGAGTCTTCCAGACAGGACAGAATGGAAACAGGATTCACCCCTTTCCTTGGAGGCTGTGGTGCCCCCATGGCACAGTGAGTGCTCTGGTGACCCACCTGCCATGGCAGAATGGACCTTGCAGGGCAGGAGGGGGACACGGGCAGGAAGCCAGCACTGTCTTCTGAAACCAGACCCAGGCAGAAACCCCTGCTGTGATCCCTGGCCTGGCTCCTCAGGCACCACTCATCACGCTCTTCCTCGCAGGACTGACTGGCAGCATCATCCAGCCCTTCTGAGCCCCCCAAGCCCCAAGGAGTGCTCAGCCACATGCACCCATCTCACAGATGGGGCAAACAGAGAACTGGCCCGAGGCCACCCCAGGAGGGGACTGAAGGACCCACAAGGACAGGCTGAGCCAGCTCCATCCCATTGCCAGCCCTGTGCATGCCTCCCCTGCTGTGGGGTCCCCCATGAGGTCCCAATGTGTGTCCAGGCCCCATTTGCAGGCACCCTTGGCTCCCCAGCACCCGAGGCAGTGCCAAACAGGGAGGCACCAGTGTCTGAGCAGCACCCACAGGCACTGGGCAGCCACGCCAACCTCCAGCAGTGGTGGGTTTTTAAACAGCATCGATCTTCCTACGCAAATAAAGCTTTCTGGGATTTTTGGTGGTGTGTGCCGGGGATTTGTCTCTGCCAAGAACACTGCAGCCAGCTCCCACTCACACTGTAGGGAGGGGACAAGGGCACAACTGCCCTGTGGGGACAGGAGCCCTGACCCACCATTAACCCTTATAAATATCATTACCTCTCCACGGGTGATTTTTCTGACATAATGATGACTGTCACATTTAATCCCACATGGGAGATGCCAGGAGGGCTGTGCAGGAGCCCCCTGCAAGCCCTCAGCCCCAAACCTCATCACTTTCTCTCCCCACCCAACTCTGTGGGGTGCTCCCCGCAGTCACCCCAGCCCCTTTCCACCCATCCAGGCTTGGCCAAGGGACAGGACCCAGGATGAGGCGGAGGTGGGGCCAGGAGGGGTTCCAGCTCTGCAGTGGAGCTCAGACACCCGAGCATGTGCAGCATCCCAAGGGCAAACCTCCCTGCGTGGCCCCTCAGCCCCATTGCTCCAGTTTGCTGGGCAGGCGCCAACCTTACAGAGCTGCCAGCTGTCCTGGGGGGCTTACGCCAGCCCTGCAGTGCCACCCGGGGCCGGGGCTTTTGTCCCCAGCTGGTGCAGGGGCGGGCAGAGCCTGCAGCTGAGGGCCCGAGCAAACATCAATCTCCCTCTGTGCTCCCAGCCAAGTTTCACAGACCAGCTCTGTTGGTACCTCGCAGCCCCATCGCCCGCCCGGCCCCACCGAGGGCCTGCTGAGGCAGGAACGAGAGAAAGCAAGCTGCACCCACTCTGGTTTGGTGCTGGGGTTGTTCTTTAGATGGGACAAACGAAGCTTCCCCAGGGTCTTGCTGCTGTCCCCACCCCAAACCCAGAGAGGACGCAGCCAAGGGGAGAGCTGTGAGATATTTCACACCAGTACCGATCCCTTCACTCCCTGCTCTGGAGTCAGGACATCACATCTGAGCACTCAGTGTCTGTCTGGAGACAAACATTGCAGTCAGCCCTGAGCCATTCAGCTCCAGGAACCAGCACATCCCAGAAAAAAATGAAAATGTAAAAACCCAACATATCCCTCCAAAGCCCCTGGGTCCCAGGCACCGCTCATAGCAAGGTGGGGGAGCTCATTTTGGCATCACACTTGAAAAGGCGTAAAGGCAGCACTGCCCCTTGGCTCTGCAAGTACTTGTGGTGTCTCTGAGGGCACTTTCAGAGTCAGGAGAAGCACTCAGGCCCTGCCCTTGGTCCTCCCAGCAGCCCAGTTTGAACTGGGAGTCGCTGGGACACCCTCACAGCTGCAGGGCTGCCACTGCCCTCCAGCACAAAGCTCCAGTGAGTCCCTCACATCTTGGGGTAGGGGTGCTGATCCCCATGTCCTCTGACAGCATGGCCAGGGACAAGTCCAGGTGGCCCAGCCCCCCAGCAAAGCCCACATTCTTTGGACAGAATCAGTTTTGCATTCCCTGTTCAAGGCTGTGCATTGGCGGGTGCATCCCAGTCACCACAGACAGCAGCTGTGGGCACAGGACCAACAGCCATGGCCAAGCTAATTGCTGGTTTAAAAGGAAGTTAATGAAATTAACACCACGTTAATGGAACTCCCAGACAGCAAAATAAGCATCATCAGCACTGGCAGCTTCCCAACTCCTGCTTGCAGCATGCCCAGGGCCAGGAGCACACACAGGTTGGGGGCAGCAGAGCCCCTTGCCAGCCCCAAGGGTCCTTTGGGGGGCCCATGTGGGGCCAAGGAAATGTGCCCTTGGCTGGGCATTGCAGTGACATGCCAGCCAGGCCCCTGTCCCACCAACCACAGAGGGCCTGACCCTGCTGACACTGAGCTCTGCTGCTGTCCCTGGCAGCATCAGGGTGTCAAACCTTCCCTTCTTTCCCCTCTCCCTCACCAGGGCCTCTGCCCACATCCACAGCCTGGAGCTCCTGCGGGGCAACTCCAACTGCCAGAGGTTCAGCAAAGCATCCTGTGCAGACAAAGTGATGCCTGCAGGACAGCCTGTCTCACACTGACCCCAACAAGGCCAGGGCAGCACAATGGCACGGGAACAGGTGACAGCTCTGAGAAACCTTTGCACATTGCCTGAGCACAGAATTATTTTAAAGAAAATATCAAACTCCAAAAGTCAGCCAGACAGTTCTGAGCAGGCCAGGGCTGCCCGTTTACAAGTGGGAAAATGGACACAAGTGGGAAAATGCCCCTTTACAAGTGGGAAAATGCACCAGGAGTTGGACTGGCAGTGTGCCCTGCTGGGATCAGCCATGCCACGGGCACAGGGCCCTCACAGGACCACACCCCCCATGGGGACCTGAGCTTTTTGGCACAGGAAAGGGCCAGGTGCAGAGTGCTCTGGCAGAGTGGCTGTGCCAGCAGCTCAGCCCTCAGCACAGCCCTGGAAGAGCTGTCCCCCTGACAGAGGCATCCCAGGGCTTCCCCTGACACTGAAACTGTGGCATCACACCACAGCCTGTCACCTCCACCTGCTCAGAGAGGCTGCACTGGAGCCCTGCCAAACCCCACACCACAATGGCCACATCCACCCCACAGCATGGCTTGGGGACCAGCCTGCACCGCTCTGGGGACACCAGCCAGTACATGCAGCCCTCACAGCACCCCATGGTACCCCATCCCAAGGGGTGTGTGGGAGCCAGGTACTCATGGGGACAGGCAAGACACCTGGGAAGCAACAGTGAGAGGGTGCTGGAACACAGAGACCAGCAGGGATCAGCCCTGCAGCACTCCCAAACTCTGGGAACAGGGGATAACTGCCCAGCTCTGGAGTATCGTTTTGCACAAGAGAAAACAAAGCCATGAGGTTTTCCAGCCTCCAGGGTGTCTTGTTTTGTCCGACTTTGAGAAATCTCTGCGCTTCAGCTCCCCAAGGGACAGGGGGAGGACTCCAGCACTGAAACAAGGAGTGATTATCAGCCCACGGGCTCTGAAGAGCTTTTGTTCCCTGGATGTGCCAGAGCAGGGATCGGAGGACACCTAGCGAGATGCCTCGATGGCATCCAGAGCTCTGTGCCCTGCTGTGGTTCCGTCCTGCCCCCCTCCTCCTGCTCTGGTGGCACCCACAAGAGTTCCAGTGGGGCTGTAGGGCTGGTCCAGCCCTGGGAGAGAGGCACAAGGGAGAACTGGCTCCTCACATCCCATTTCCCACTACTGCCTTGGCAGTGGGAGCCTCCAAGTCTCCTTGACAGGCCACACATGCTATCAGTGCTGCTCACAGCCACGTTGCTCCTACAAAAACAGGGAATAAATCCAGGGCTCACCTCAGAGATGCTGGCTGGCACACAGGTGCCCTTTACAGCTCTCCAGGTCCCACTGACACCAGCACTGCCCATTTCCAGAGGTGCTCAGCTCAACTGCCAGTCAGATGTAACTGGTGCAATTGGGGCCATGCCCAGTGACCATGACTTATTCTTGTGGCCAAACTTGGTGAGGAGAGACCAAAATCTTTGAGTGCAAAGATCTGGATGGGAACAAGCATCCCAAGCACAGACAGGCTGGATCCAACACCACAAGAGCTCACACATGCAGGCAGAGAGGCAGCAAACAGCCTGGCCATAATCCACACTCTGGATCTGGCTGGATCTGACAGAAGAGCACAGGGAGAGGTGCTTGGGAGGAAGGCTCGTTCAGGAGCTTCTCAGAGTTTTTGAGGCAGAGGGCCCAGGGGCCAAAAACAAGTCCTGAGCCCATGGGGTACAATGCCCTCTTTCCAGGACCCTGTGCTGACACACAGAACCCACACAGACCCACACCCTGCCCTCAGCAGCCCCCAGCCCCTCAAGCAGCCCCAGAACTGCTGAGCACACAGAATCATTAAGGCTGGAAAAGATCCCTGAGCTCGAGTCTAATCTACAACCAACCACCACCTTGCCAAACAGACTGTGGCACTGATTGTCACGTCCAGTCTTTGAACACCTCCAGGGACCGTGACCCCACTTTGCTGGGCAGCTCATTCTAATGTCTAATCACCCTTTCTGTGAAGAAATTACTCCTGATATGCAACCTAAACCTCCCCTGGCAGAGCTTGAGATGATGTCCTCTGATCCTGTCCCCTGTTCCCCGGGAGCAGAGCCTGAGCCCCGCCTGGCTACACCCTCCTGTCAGGGAGTTGTGCAGAGCGATAAGGACACGCCTGAGCCTCCTTCTCTCCAGGCTGAGCCCCCACACCTCCCTCAGCCTCTCCTCATTGTGCTCCAGACCCTTCCCCAGCTTTATCGCTTCAGCAGCTCAATGTCCTTCCCGAACCGAGGGCCCCACAACTGGACACAGGGCTCGAGGTGTGGCCTCAGCACAGGGGGACAACCACTGCCCTGGTTCTGCTGGCCACACTATTGCTGCACCGGCCAGGTGCGGCTGGTCTCTCGGCCAGCTGGGCACGCTGCTGGCTGCCACAAGGACGGAGCCGCCCGGGCGCGGCTCCCGCGGCTCCCCCGGCACCTCCCGGTAGCGCCAGCACGACCCGACCCTGCCGCCATGGGCCCTTCCACATCAGTCACGTGACCCCGCTCCACGTGACCCGTGGGAGGAGGCGGGGCTACTCGCGCCTCGCTGCCCGGGATTGGCGGCGGGGGCGGGCGGTGCCGGACGGTGATTGGTTTCTCGGCCAGCCCCGCCCGCCGAATCCCCGAGGATTGGACATCCGGGCTGTCAGTCACGCGGCAGTCCCGCGGCGCGGCAGGGCGATGGCGGCGGCGCGGTGGATGCTGCGCTGGGTTGCAGTGGCGGCGGCCGCGGTGGCGGCGGCACTGGCGCTGGACAACGGCCTGGCGCGGACACCGCCCATGGGCTGGCTGCACTGGGAGCGCTTCCTCTGCGGCACCGACTGCGCCGCCGACCCGCGCCGCTGCGTCAGGTACCGCCGCGGGGCGCGGGTACCCGGGGAGCCCGAGGCAGCCCAGGTAGCGGGCAGCCGGGCCGGTGTTCCGGCACCCGCTGTGCCTTCCCCGCGCTCCCCCGTGTGCTCCCTGCCCGCCCAGCCCCGTGGCTGTGCCCGTGGTAGACATCAGACGTTCTCCGCTCTCTTTCCCGGTCGTGCGCGCTGCCCGTGCCCAGCGAGCAGCTGTTCGTGGAGATGGCGGACAGGATGGCAGCCGAGGGCTGGAGGGACGCCGGCTACGAGTTCATCTGCATCGACGACTGCTGGATGGCCCCGACGCGGGACAAGCAGGGCAGGCTGCAGGCGGACCCCCAGCGGTTCCCCGGTGGGATCCGCAAGCTGGCCGACTACGTGAGTGCCACCACGGCACGGTGGTGACCCAGCCTGGGAGCAGGGGAGAGTGGGACGGCTGGGTGGGTACGGCTGCAGCACTGCTGAGATAAGGCCATGCCCCACCGTGGGGTTCTGCTTCCCTTCCTGCCCCAAATCCTCTTCCTCCTGCCTTGTTGCTGCACCATCCCAGGGTCTGTTTTTGTCTGCATGCACAGGTCCACTCCAAGGGTCTGAAGCTGGGAATCTATAGCGATGTTGGGAACAGGACGTGTGCTGGCTTCCCTGGCAGCTACAACTACTATGAGCTGGATGCCCAGACATTTGCTTCCTGGGGTGTGGACCTGCTCAAATTTGATGGCTGCAATTCTGACTCACTGGAGCTGCTAGCAGAAGGTAGGCATAGGCTCAAGGCAGCTATTCCCATGGGTGGGAATATTCTGCAAGCAGCAGCAATTCTAGGCCCAGCGTCAGGCTCCAAGGACTCGCTTTTCCCTGAATATACTCATTTAAGAGACTTGCTTACAGAAGCACATCTGAAGCTCTGTTCTTAAACCCAAGGTGCTGAGTGTTGCTGTGTTAAGTGTTTTTACCTGCCCAGTCTCCTGGTGCTCTCCTTCAAGGACAGCTTTCTCAGCTCAGAGTGTGGATCATGCAGAGCACAGACACATCAGCTGTGTGCTCTGGGGGCAGCTGTACAGGCTGCTCCCTCAGCTATTAACTCAGCACAGGCTTTGCCCTTCTGCAGTGCCTGTACTGGAGAGCCCAGAGCGTTTCACACACTTAACCCTTAATCCCTTTGGTGGGGCCTTGTCAATGTGAATCAGCCTGAAGCTAGAACAGCTTGTATCAGCCATAAAAGGAACAGTTAGGAAGGCTTTTAAGAGATAAAAATGAAGGGAATTACGGCATAAAATTCCTACTGAGGTTTTCCTTTTAAAGCACACCAGTGTAAATACTACTTCAGAAGTTATTTGCACAAAGGCTGGCAAGCCAGCAGCTGAAAGCTCAGCAGCTCCCTGTGCTGAGGGGACCTGCTACAAACTCTTTTGAAACACATGCAATTCCCATAACCACAGGAGTAGATTTGTGGGTAGAACACTTTAACTTGGAGAGCTTTTTTTCTCTTGACTGGGTTCTCTGGCTGCTGGCACAGTCAGCACCACCATGCTTGGCAGCAGGAATCCTGCACAAAGTCCTGTCTCTGCCTGGCAGGGAGAACCTGCCCAAGTGACAATCCCATCGAAGCAGATGGTGGGGCATATGCCAACTGCCACAGACAGGAGCACAGCTCAGCACCCTGAGTGACAGCTGAGCTGAGAGCTCCTGTTGGATCATATGTGTAACCCAGATACAGTCCAGTTGTACTAAAGCAGTTCCAGAGGAAAGAGCAGACTTCATTTCCTCTCTGCCAATTGGAAGGGACTTAACAGGGCTGTTTGGGGACAAGGACAGGAAAAACTAGAGCTTTTGCATTCCTGCCCAGTCCATATGGCGTAAGTGCCTCATGAGAACGTACTCCTACATTACCCAGCAAAGCTGCACTGCTTGATAGATACTGACTTGTGTTTCCTGGGAATCTAGAGGAAAAATGCCATACAGGAAAGCTTTTAACCTCTTCCTCTGGCTGTATGTACAAAGGGATCAGCAGTCTTGGAGCAATAGCCTGCCGAAGCAAAGCTCCTGTCCTTGGGAGGCAGGTGGCCAACAGCAGACTTTTAATGTCCTCCCTGTGGTATCTCAACCACAAAAATGCATTCAATCTTAATTTTGCAAGAGTTGAACTGAAACCTGAACCTGTGACATTGGACTAGTTCAGCTGTGTGACCAAGGAGATTGTGCAACCTCTGTCTGTGCTCTTCCTTTAGGATACAAGCGCATGTCTCTGGCCCTGAACAAGACTGGAAGGAGCATTGTGTACTCCTGCGAGTGGCCTTTCTACTTGAGGCCTGTGCAGCAGGTAAGAAGTGCCTCCCAAGGTTTATCCTGGGGCTCAAGTGGGAAAAAGAGAAAAACATTTGAGATTGCAAAACAGCATCCTGAGAAACTTGCTGCTCTCCATTCTGACAGGGAACAAGGCTGTAAAATGGAGGAAAAAAACTTTTTCTTCCAGAGCCCTGAAGCATTCCTGAACCATTGCTCTGCTGAAACAGATTCAGTAGGATCCTGCAGCACAAAGGCTCAGCCCAGATGAGTGTGCCAAAAAAACCACAGCATCCATCTGCTTCCTCTCTCTGAGGAGCTAAGCAGCAAACCATTGGCAGTGCAGACACACAGCCTAGCAGATAGCTCAGTGTAACTCCTCCTGGACACAGAATGCTGCAGGCTCAGCCTTACAGACAGCTCTGGGGACCCTGAGAGGTTTTGTGACATCCTCCATTGTTCAGTGACAGATTTCTGCCAGCCAGGGTCTGTGGCTGACACCTTGCCCTCCACCCACAGCTGGCTTCTGTGCCACTGTGACAGGATGGTGCCATTCCCTCCTACTGGAATTAAATGCATTACTCACCAAAGGGTGTAAACCCAAGAAATAGCATTAATTACTGGGATATTACAGTTTAATCCCACTGGCTTTGTCACACCTTCAGTAAAATTTTGTAACAGAACTGGTGGTCACAACAGTTCTCCCTAGGGGAGCAGTAGTGTTGTCTGGACCATGTCTCAAGAGTGGAGTTACTGGGCACAAAGCATTCAAGGGAATCAACATGCACTAGATCATCCAGATGGGGATAGAAGCTGTTATCCTGGTTCTCCCCCAAGCTACCTTTGTTCCAGTGTAGCCTTGCTGACACTCTTGTACAGCCAGGTGCTCTGTCTAACCACACTCATTGTTCTGGCAGCCCAATTACACAGAGATCAAGCAGTACTGCAACCATTGGAGGAACTTCTATGATGTCTATGACTCCTGGAGGAGCATCAAGAGTATCTTAGACTGGACAGCACTTCACCAGGACACCATTGTGAAGATAGCTGGGCCAGGGGGCTGGAATGATCCTGACATGGCAAGTACAGCAACACCCACCCCACTTGAAGCATCAGCAAAAAAACCTTCCCTCAGCTGTGGGCCAAAAATGGGAAGGGAAAGAAACAGGGGAGAAACCTTGAGGGGCAGGACTCTGATGGGACCCTAGGATCAGAATCATAATGAGAAGGTCCAGGGTAGAAAGGGAAAGAGAACTGCATCTATGGATAGTACCAAGGAAGCACCATCTTTGTGTCATGCAGCCTCCACAAGCAGTACCAGCTCAGAACACAGGTGTGGGGGACAGTCTCCCAAGTGCTGATGTCCCACCAGAGTGAAAACCCCTAGATGCATTGCAAGGATCTGAATCCAAAAGCATTCTTCAACACTGCCTAGCCACTTAAAGAGCCTTCTTCACTTCCACCAGGGACTCATCCTAAATTGCCACGCAGTCATGCCTTGCTTTTTCCAACCAGCTGGTCCTGCCCCTGGCACTCAGCCTATCTAGCCAGGCTCCAGAGAGGTCCCACCCTGTGATTTCCTGGTTCTGCTGGCCCAGTTTCTCCTCAGCAGGCAGTGTTACCAGGCACTTTTTGTTTGCTTGTCATAGTTGGTGATTGGAAACTTTGGGCTGAGCTGGGACCAGTCGGTGACTCAGATGGCCATGTGGGCCATTATGGCCGCTCCCCTCTTCATGTCCAACGACCTGCGGCACATCAGTCCTGAGGCCAAGTGTCTGCTCCAGAACAAAGATGTGATCGCCATCAACCAGGATCCACTGGGCAAGCAGGGATACCAGCTTGTCAAGGTACAGCAGGAGAGGGCTGGGGTTGCAGAGTGGGGCACAGATGGGATGGAGAGGTGCTCGGGGTTTGGGAACAGGAGCCCAGTGAGCCCCTGTGTTCCTGAAGCCTGCTGGAACAGACAGGCATGAAGACCACGGCTTCAGCCTCCCACAGCCTGAGCCCTGGCTTTGTTTTCTCCTTGGCAGGACAAGAACTTTCAGCTGTGGGAGCGGCCCCTGTCTGGCCGAGCCTACGCTGTGGCAGTGCTGAACCATCAGGAGATTGGAGGACCCCAGAACTTCACCTTCTCCCTCACCCTCCTTGGCAATGGGCTGGCCTGCAACCCGGCCTGCTCCATCCAACAGGTGCTGCCAGCCAGCAGGGACTGGGGCGTTTACAGCTGGATCTCCTCCCTGAGTGTGGAGGTGAACCCCACAGGCACTACGCTGCTCAAAGTCCTGCCACTATAGGCAGCACAAAGACAATCTTTTCCTAAGCCTCAGGCTCTGGCTGAACTTGTGGCAGGAAACTCATCTCCTTGTTCCAAGCAGGTGCCTTTTTTCTCAGACATTCATTATCTGAACCTTCAGCCTAATGTGACAAATAGCCATCACTCCATCATCAAGAGGTAACAGAGAAAGGCTAAACAGCAGAGCAGTGTCTCTTTCCCTGGCATCTCACCCAACTCTTCCTCCAAGGGGATGGAAGGGCTCCAGCAGCGCAGCAACTCCTGTCTACACCCACTGCCACTACCAAGCAAGGAATGGCAAGGGTTGCACAGGCAGCATCTTACAGCTGTCCTTGAGCATTTCAGGGACAATAGGGAAACACACCCTGGCCACCTTGCTCTCTTTTTTCAGACTAGGGCACACAGTCCAAGAAAAGCTGCTCCCACCCCTGCTGAGGAAACCCAACACTTCACTCAGAGCATGGACATGCACTTCCATTTTCTGACAACTCAGGGACTGACATGAACCATTGCACTTCTCAGCAACTTTCTTGACAGCTGCTATCATGCCTTAGGACTCAAGTTTTTAAGGGTTTCCCCTCATTCCAAGAATCTCTCACCAGTGGCTGTCACTTCAGTTTAGATGTCAACTCCCTCTCCACTCTTCATATGGCCACTGCAGTCCCCTTTCTCCAAGAATCCTGCCTCCCAGAAATCCCTGTGTGCTCGCTTCTCACTGCTGGCAGGAGCCTTTAGGTTGAATAACATGGGCTTTCCAAGACAGGAGGATGGATAATCACTTAAGCAACCATCATGTGCAAGTATATTCTCTTCTGACTGCAATACAATCAGGATTTCTTGATTTGTTCTGTGATTAAGCACTTTGATTAAAATCCCTTTAAAAGGCTATGCTTTTTCTTACTTGCAGTGTACAAGAGTACAGCATGATATCTGGAATTGAAACATGGTTTAGAAACCAGGCCAGTTTGTTCCAGTTCTGTAAGTTTTTGTGAAATTTCTGATGATCACTAGAAACAGCACTCAGTGAAGCTGACATAATACAGCCATACAGTCCACACTGTGGCCAAAGCCACCACTGCCTATACAAATCTGAAAATGCCATCACATCAGCCAGTATTTAATAAGCAAAAACAGATTGCCTTACATTCAGTAACTAAGTGCTCTCAATCATTATGAAGATGTGAAGAAGCATCTCTCCATCCTCCAGCTCCATTTCCACTATAAGGAAGTTTTCCTTAAGGATGAAGTCTGCATTGCATTCCCAGCACCTGCTACCAGACTTCCTACTCACAGAAAAGTTCCTCTCTAAGGGGAAGCTGTCCCCACAATCTACCACACTCTGTCTGGTTGTTGCCCATTTGAAACTTCACTGCTGTGCTTGGCCTTCTTCCTTCAAGGAAAATGCTAAGAGAAGCCAACAGCACAGGGGAAGGCAGCTGAGGCCTGCTGCACCACGTGTCAGGAGAAACCACAGGCACAGAGCTGTCCCTCACCTCCCAGCTGCCACAGCTGAGAGGCACCTGCCTAATGATCTAATTAGAATTAGGCACCCACCTAATGGTGCAGGTACCAAACCCACTGGCTGCTCCACAGCTATTGCTCCTCAAGGCAGTACAGCAGTTTATAAAAAGGGGCCTACAGCCAAGTGCAGGGACTGTTCAGGGGAGTTCATAAACCAGCCTGCACCATGTTCAGGCAAAGAGGTCACTGGAACCCATTACAAAACACCTCTTGGAAACACAGTAAAGAGATCCCAGCCATTGGCAGGCATTTTTCAAAAGCCAGGTTAAAAACTGTTCTGTTAAATGGTTCTGCAAGCAACACCTCCCTGCTGAGTTGATGTATTCACAGGTCCCACCCCAAGAGAAAACACATTAAAAAAGCAAGGGATCAATCTAATTACTTTAATACGGTCCATAACGATGAGTAGGATGATGCTCAGAACTGGATCACCTGGCCCTGTAAGAAGCAAGAGACAAGAGTGAGTTTATTCACCACTGGGTATTGCCCCCCTTTCTCAGCCACTCACAGAACACAAACTCACCTTTCTCTTCTTGTCTCCTCCCAGCTCAAAGTGCTTGCACCTCTTAATTGCCAGCATCCTCTTGGATCTGCAGTTGGGCTCCACACACTCCAGCCTCAGCACAATCTTCTTGGTGGTCTTGGCCTGGGAGGAGGAGCAAGGTGTTTCAATGAACCACACATCCCAAGCAGACAAATTGCTGCTCTCAAGGGAGAGCTTGTTCCCTGCACTCCCGAATACTTGGTTTGTTCCCAAAGTGTAAAGACTACAAACACAGTGAGGCTCCACTAAAAACAAAATACTTTAAAGATCAGTACAGGAAGAAAGTGGATCTGTATCTCCACAAAAAGGGTGCTGGCTAAAGCATTCACTAGGGCAGGGTTGGTTCCTGCAGGGATCAGCCATGCTGGAGAAGTCTGTTCCACTGAACAGAGCAAGAAACTTGTACATTTACAGTGTGGGAGCGCAGACTAGCAGTGCTCAGGAGAAATACAGAAGAAAATTGGGAAAAAGAAACATCTGGAAGCAACACAACCAGCAAACTTTCTCTGGAAGGAGCAGTGACACAACAGGCTCAATGCAGCCCTGCAGCTACTCAGAAGTTGGATGAAACCTGGAAGACTGCAGAGGAAAGAATCCAAAACTGGGATGCTGCTGTAGCAGCTGGTCAGGGCTGTAACCACCAGCTAAAAACCTCAGGTAGTCATCCATACAATGCTGACGGAAAAACAGAAATAGGAATTGCAATGTACAGGTAGAGAGTGCCAGCACTGCAGCTGCTTGGTGCACCCTGCTTGCAGAAGCATTTTCTTTCCCCACTTCCTGGCACAAAGTCGACTTGAAAACCTTCTGCCTTATTTTTTACTTCTTGCTGGAAGGTTTCCTGTACACCTCCAGCAGGACACCAGGGCTTCCCAACAACAAGCCAAGCAGCTCTATGAGCATAACTAAACAATTCACACAAAGTAACAAATCCACCCACTGGGTTCTGCTTCCCCACTGTAAATACCACACCAAACAAGCAGACAGCTCCTTTCCCTTTGCCAAGCCCTTCCCCATGGGCAAGCACTGAGAGAAACATTCCTTTCACTGCAAATGTCCCTCCCAGAAAGACCCCACTCCCCTGCAGCATCAAAGATGAGAACCTGCTCTGCAAACACAGCCCAAGTCACCCTACAAATGAGGAGCATCTCCATATGAGACAGGACAACAAGGAGATAAGCCATGTATTTGATGGGAGCTTACAAGGGAGCTCGAGAAGGACTTTTTATAAGAGCACAGAGTGACAGGGCAGTGGGAAATGGCTTCACACTGGCAGAGATTTAGGTTAGAGAGCAGGAAAATGTTCTTTCCTGTGAGGGTGGGGAAGCCCTGGCCCAGGTTGCCCAGAGAAGCTGTTGCTGCCCCATCCCTGGAAGTATCCAAGGCCAGGCTGGATGGGCCTCAGAACAACCTGGGATAGTGGAAGGTGGCCCTGCCTCTGGCAAGGTGGGAACAAGATGACCTTTAAGGTCCCTTCCAAGCCATTCTGTGATGAGGAGGGGGTGCCTGCACAGCAGCACAGAGCTGCCCTAACAGAGCCAGAGCAGAGCACTGAGGAATCCTCCCTCAGCTGGCCATGTGGGTTGCCAAGGAAGTTTCCTGTTCCTGAGGAGCAACACTCACTCACCTTTTTACGGAAGATGGGCTTTGTCTGGCCCCCATATCCACTCTGCTTCCGGTCATAGCGCCTCTTTCCTGCAGGAAAAAATGGCTCAGGTCAGGCAACAAACAAGGAGATGCTACAAGCACAACTGGCAATTCCTAAATCCCAGTAGAACCAGGGCCTCCCTCCTCCAGCAGCCTCATGCTTGGCCCATGGCCACAGCTCTTGTACTCTCCCCAAAAGTGGAATATTTCCCTCACTGTGCACCCAGCAGACACACGACACACAAGGTCAAAAGACTTGATTTATTCAGTTCTGTGCAGAGAAGGGTGCTGCATGGTAAATCCTCAAAGCCAGCACATGAAGGGCCAAAAACACTTATACAGTCCTGTTCAGGTGATATTTGCATAAATTAATCCACATCACTACTGGCAGAGCTACCATTAGATTCACTTTCTTTCACCTCGACGTAACACCCAGCACATTTTAAACTCACAGCCCATGCTCAGCAGGCAGGGCAGCCTGGGCTCCAAAGTTGTGCTTTCACAGCCAGCTCGGTTCACCCAGAGCACATTCTCTAATTAAACATTTCTACATGATAACCATCCCAAACTACGTTGGGTTGACAAGTCCTTAGGCTTCTCCCTTTGTTTTACTTTTTTAGTTCCCTTTATTGTACACAACATCCTTTAGGTCAAGCTGTCCTCCCCAGCCATACAAATGTTCCCAATCCACACCACCCGTGCAGGGCACACGACACCCGCAGCGCACGCAGCTCCCCGGAGCGAGCCCGTCCTCACCCTGCGCGTAGAGCGAATCCTTCCCCTTCTTGTACTGCGTGACCTTGTGCGGCTGGTGCTTCCCGCACTTCTTGCAGTAGGTCCGGCGGGTTTTCGGCACGTTCACCTGGAGGAGAAGGAGAGAAGTCGGTCAGGGCCGCTGCGCATACGCCACATCCCGCTCCGAAGGCCCCGCTCCAGCCCTTCCCCTTCCCTCGGGCCCCGCGCTGCCATCCGGGGATGGGGAAGCCCCCGAACCGGCCTGGCCGCCCAGCACGCACCCATGGCAGCGGAGGGAGCCCAGCCCGCCGCAGCCCCGGGGCGGATGCAGGCGGATGGAGCCCGGCCCAGCTCCCGCACTCACCATCTCGGCGGCGGCGGCGGCCCGGAGAGGAGGCGCGGGGCGGAAGCGGAAGTGGATGTGAGCTGGGAACCATAGAGAGGAGAGCGCAGGGGAGCTCGGGGCTCGGCGCCCCCTGGCGGTGGGAGGAGAGCAGGGCGGCAGCCATGGCGGCAGGGGGCTGGGTGTGGGCCTGGGTGTGACCGGGCTCGGGCCTGTGGGATCTGCCCTCTGCAGGTGACGTCCAGGTGTTTCAAAGACAAATTATCTGTCAACAAAGTTGTCTTGGTAAGGTTTAGGGCTTGATAAGTTTCAGCGATCTCAGACCTCTCTGGGAGTTAACAAGGCTTGGGAAGAAGGATTTACCACTGATAGTGTGCACAGAGAATTCAGAATTTAGGAGCACAAGAACAATTGGCAGAACTCTCAAGACAAGGGTGTAACTAGCAAAGCTAACTCAACAACTGTGCTGAATCAGCTCTGAGTGGATAAGAGAGGTTCCAGCATGGGGAGATCACAACACCAACCCACGGACCACCCACCCAAACGAAGAGAAAAACTGAACATGTGGCCTAATTAACATAAGAAGCGAGGGAATCATTTAACACTACAGGTTAGAATGCTAATGAATGATGTCAACTGTAGCCAATGAAGATTAATGTTTTCATTTGCAAAAATGTATAAACAGTGAAAAGTTTTGATAGTCACTCTGCTGGCTTTGTTAATTTGCCACCAAGAGCTCTTTCTGCATAGAACTGTGAATAAACCAAATACCTCAGTTCTGTTTGGGGATCAGCCTCACGTACATGGGGTGAAAGAACCCTTTTTGGGACAACATAAGGATGGTCAGCCAACTCAGCCAACACCTGGCACTGCCCACAGCCCAGGCAGGCTCTGGCCATGGCCTGTGGCCGGTGGCCTGGTGACCCCACGGCAACAGCCCAGCTCTCTGCAGGAGGAAACACAAATGCTGCCTCTGAGTCAGAAAACTAAAAAAGGGGAACCGAAAGGGTGGGGTTGGCCGGCCCCGTCCTTCCTCCCTGCGCACCCTGCCGTCTCTCCTCGTCCCTGCTGCCACAGCCACCCCAACCCTCCGGGGTGGGCACGGCAGGACCCCGGCTGGCCGGAGCGGCGGTGGGAGGGCTCGGTGAGTATGGAGCCCCTGGAGCCATGGCATGGGGCAGCACTGGGCTCTGGGCTCCTGGGCACCGGTGGGGCCTGGCTGATGTGGCTGTGGGACAGCAGGGGGGGCGGGAGCCTCCATGTGGCCTGTGCTGGTGGCCTCACACCTCTGCTGAGCTCCTCGGGGACAGGAGAGCCATGCTGGGCACAGGACACACGGGGCAGGTGAGCCAAGCTGGGAGGGCTCTGCCTTGTCCCACAGCCTAACCAGTTCCAAGCATGTGGCAACTGACTGCGGTCACCTGGCCATGGGGCTGTGGGGCATAGTGGGGGTGCCAGGGGCTGCAGGCTGTGCTGGAGCAGGGAATCACAGTGGTGTGCGGATGCCAGGGACCCAAGGGGTGGCCAAGAGCAGGGGTTGGGGTTCTGCTAGTGAGTGTCTTTGGCCATTCCTCACCTGTGTTTTTTGTGGGCGCTGCTGGGGTGCAGCTCTGGGTTTGCTTACAAGTCTCCCATGCAGGAGCTTTCCCCTTCTATCCCTCCCACCCATCATTTTTGGCACTCTCAGGGTTCAACCTGAAGCATGGGGGCTGTGAAGTTTGTCACTCACACTTTGTCACCCTTTCTATGCTGGGACACAGTGTCCAGTGGCATGAGGCCAGCAGTGTGTGCTGGGCCTGGTGGTCTCAGAGCACGCTGAGCCGAGGTGTGAGCATGGCAGGAAGTCACACCAGCTATGGGACACAGGACCTGCTTCCACCCACCCGTCTGCTGTCACAGCACAGCAGTGGTGGCCGTGGGGGTGAGCCCTGTGGGGCCCCCACCACGCCGAGGACAGGCAGGGACAGAGCCGTGCTGGTGGCAGTGCTGGGGACAGGGAGGCTGAGCTGTGCTGGGGCACAACAGCCCTCTGAGACACTCATTGTCCTTTCCCCTCTGGCAGTTCCATCCAGAGGACACAGTGAGGATATGTCCCACCTGCCTGGCACTGCTGGCCATGACCCCGCTGCTGTGACTCCAGGGAAAGCTCCAGGGACCTGGCACTGCAGTTGGGATGGGCTGGAGCCCAGGGCCCCTCTGCTCAGCTCTGGTGTCTGTGCCAGGGAGCGCAACAGGAGCCCTCCTGCTCTTGGAAATCAGCAGCCACACTTTCTAAGTAGGGAAAATGAGGCACAGGGCTACAGGGTGGTTATGGGATCACCTGGGGCTCATCCACCACCCTGCCAGCAGTCTGGGGGTCGGGGGCACACCAGCCACCTGCAGGGACCCCAGATCCCACTTGCTGAGGCCTCAATCAGCGTGCTCAGGCTGCTGTTTTTTCCAGAAGACAGATGACTAATTTTTTAAGTTGGGGGCTTTTTTTTTTTTACCACCCAAACAAGCTGGAAAAGTCTGAGCCGTAAGAGCCACAAGGAGGGAAGAGGGAAGCCTGGGAGAGGGAATTCTGCTTGTCCCCAGCCTCTCTGGGGGTAGTGGGGCAGGGTCAGTACTGCAGCAGCAGGGGCTGTGCTGGGAGGGTGTGGGCACTGCCAGCAGGTGGGAGAACACCTCTGCTCCTCATCCCCATGCTGGGGCATGCCCTGGAGAGAGGCACAGTGTATGGGACTGGCTCCTGGCATCTTTGTTCCCCACCTGACCCCTGTTGTGAGCGAGCCAATGCCCACCTCCTGTGTGGGGAGAGTGGATGGAATACTCAGCTGGGGAATGGGGGGCTGAACCCCTAACTCTGGCCCACTTCTGAGCCTCCCCCTGAGGAGATGAGCTGTGGGGAGCAGGGGAGAAAAACAGCTTCTCCCAGGTTGCTTTCCAAAGCTGTGCTTATAAGAGGAAAAAAAGGGAACAAGGTGTGGATGAAGGGGAAGCAGAGACTGTAGGTGGTCAGGCAGGGGACCTGGAGCCAGGCTCCAGGGGATCACAGCTCATCGGTGGTTCCACACAGCTCACTCATCAGCTCCCCAGACTGCAGTCAGGTGCTGGTCACAGCCCACAGCTGCAGCCACGTGGCTCTGGGGGCCACCTGGGGGTCACAGTTCCTGAGTACACCTTGACATGCACGGGCTGCTCCAAGGATGGGCCAAGGCAATTTCCAGCCCCTAAAGGCCAGGCAGCAGTGGGATGTAGAGCTCTCGTAAGCCCTTTCCTGCCCTGCCCTGCGCTGGAGAGGCTCAGGGGAGCTTTGCTGATGGCTGGGGGAGGATTTAACCTCTCTGCCTGCTGGCTGGAGGCAGCCCTTCAAGCCTGGCCACTGACAAGTGCTGCTCACAGGGGAGGAAGTGTGGTTGAGCTCCATCCCTGCCCTCCTGCGGGCTCCATGGACACACAGGGGAAGGATGACTCTGGGGCTACTCCGTGCTCTCAGCAGCACTGCACTGTGACTTTTCAGGGTCAGGACCTACCCATGGCTTTTTTAGGGATTGGTCTCCCGTGGCCACCCCTTGCACGCTGCCAAATCAGCACGTCCCCAGCACAAAGTGGCTGCGGTGGGGCAGGAGGAAACAGCCCACACAAGCTCACATGCACAGAGCTGGAGGGGAGGAGCGCCTGCGGGGCGTCAGAGCTGGCTCCGTTCTCTTCTCTGGGGCTCCAGGCTTCCCCCTTTTCCTTCTTTCCCCAGCTCTCTCTGTCCATTTTGCATATCCTGGGGGGCCTCTTCAGCAGGAGTAGGAGCCATCCGGGTGGTGGCTTTGCCTGCAGGCTGGTGAGAGGGGCCAGGAGAGGTCACATCACAAACCAGCCACACTGACCTGCCCTCACACCTCTGCGGCTGGTTGCCCCTGCTGTGGGGGTCCCAACACCCCCTGTCTGCCCTTGGGGCAAGGGGGAGAGTGCACCTGAGCGAGGTCCAGCAGGCTTTGGGCTGAGCAAGCACCGTGTCAGCATTGTCTTGTCCACAGCAACCTGGTGAGTGCAGCACGGGGGAGACCAGGGGGTTGACATGGCCAGTGTCATCCTGGAGAGCATCTTCTTGAAGCGCTCACAGCAGAAAAAGAAAACATCTCCCCTCAACTTCAAGAAGCGCCTGTTCCTGCTGACGGAGAGCAAGCTGTCCTACTACGAGTATGACTTTGAGCGGGGGGTGAGTCTGCAGCCAGAGGGGCTGCGCCATGCCAGTGTCCAGAGGTCACTCACTGTCCCATGCCAGCACGTAGCCCAAGGGTGCTTGGACAGGGAGGGGGGTCAGTTTGAGTCTCTCTGGGTCTCCACGTGGTGACTGTTTGAACCAAGAGTGTCTCTTGCAGCGCCGGGGCAGTAAGAAGGGCTCCGTGGACATTGAGAAGATCACCTGTGTGGAGACAGTGGCACCTGAAAACAACCCTCCCCCTGAGCGACAGGTCCCGGTGAGGAGGGTCCCAGGGTCCCTGCAACTGTGCCCTCACTGGGGGAGTAGGGAGAGTCCCTGGGGTGATGGCAGTGGATGACAGCCCTACTGGGAGTGGGGGGCTCTGTCCATACCATATCAGGTATCCAGCTTGATGCAGAGCAGGAGGATGCCAATAGCTGTGGGCTTGCTCCAGAGGAGATGCCAGCAGCTGAGCAACAGGATGCCAGCATCCATCTCTGCTTCTCTCTTCCAGAGGAAAGGGGAGGATTACAACAACATGGAGCAGATCTCAATCATCGAAAGATTCCCCTACCCCTTCCAGGTGAGTTTTCGCTGCATCCTCTGCTGATCTACTCTGCCTGGCAGCAGGTCCTGAGGGGAGGACCCCACAGGGGCCTGGGATCAAACACGGCATCACTGCCCCAGTGCCAGGTGTCACTCAACTGCTTGGAGACACTCTGCTGCTGTCCACACTGCATGGGGCAGGCAGGTGAGCCTCTTTGAGCCCCGAGCTCTGTTTAAGATGGAAACCTGCTTCAGAGCTCTGTCCTGCCCCTTTCAGTCCCCTGGCTGATGCTGGAGGGATGCTGGCTGCACACTCAGCCCCCAGCCCAGCTGCCTGCCCTGCTGGCACCCAGTGCACCCCCAGCACACCGAAAGTCAGAGAAGGAAGTGGAAAGTCTCGGGGGAGGGGGCTTATTTTTAACCTCTTTGTCACGGTCCCTCGAGCACCATGCGGGGCCAGCAGACACCAGCAGGGCTCAGGGTGGCCAAAAGGTTCGGTTCCCCCCTGGCAGCCAGCCCTGCCCGTGGTACTGAGGTTCGTGGTCCTGCAGGTGGTCTACGATGAAGGGCCCCTCTACATCTTCTCGCCCACAGAGGAGTTGCGCAAGCGCTGGATCCATCAGCTGAAGAGTGGTGAGTTCAGGGATTCTGCAGCTCCTTTGGGAAGCTGTGCCTGACCCACAGTGCCAGGCTCCCAGCAGCTTGCTGGCTCATGGTTACCTATCCCATGCCTGAGGAAGAGCGAGCTGCTCCTGCCCAGGGCAGGTGGGCATTGTTGCCCTGTGCAGCACCATGGCTGAGGCTCCTTGCCCTCTCACAAACCTGCTCCAAAGTGGCTCAAGCAGGCTCAGAAATCATTGAGGGCAAGAGGAAATAGCAATTGTGGCCATACAGCTCTGCTGCCTTGGCATGTGAGGGCTGAGTGCCCAGTGCTTTAGGAAACATGGACAACAAGCCTGCTGGGAACCAGTGAGCATCTCTTCCAAACCACCCGGAGCCTTGCTCAGTGATGCTGGGCTAATACTCAGCTGGGTGGGTGCTCCCTCCTGGAGCTGGGAATGTGTTGCACCAGCACTGTGCCAAGGGGCTCCAACCACCCAAAATCTGCTGGAGCCGCCTGCACATGCCTCCTGGCGCATGTGTGTGTATCTTTCCGTGGCTTTGTGCTGGCAGGGTGGGATTAGCTGCTTGAGTTGACACGGGGAAGTCAGCTCGAGCAAGGCGGAAGAGGGGCAGGCTGATAACGGGGAAGTCGCTTATCTCATAAGAGCCCCAGCAGAGCAGCCAGTCCTCTCCCCACTTCCCTGCTGAGGGAGCAGGGCTGCTCTGGCAGCTCAAGCCAGTGTAGAATCCACAAGGAAGAGAGACAAAATGCTGCCTTTTTGCTGATGAGATGTCCTCCTCTTAGTCCACCAGAGAACAGGCTCTCTGCACCCCATGCAGCTGCTGTGGGCCAGCCTCAGGCTGTTGGCAGTGTTTAGGCACATCCAGTTGTCCCTCTAGCTTGGGGACAAGCATGAGGAAATTGCCTGGCAGGGGAATATTCTCCCTGCAGGGGAAGTCTCTGAGCAAGCACAGTGTGGTGGCAGTGCCCTCCTCTCCCCATGGAAAAGCCAGGCACAGCACTGGCCTCCCACCCCACTTCTGGAAAAAAAAGGGCCCAAAAGAGCTGTCAACCATAGGCCAGAGCAGCCTGGGGGTTATTGGATATTTGGGCTGGCAGGAGGTCCTTCTGTTACTGGCTCCAAGTGTGCTCATGCCCCTTTGCAGAGCTGCTCAAGAGCTTAAATCAGATCTGAGAGCCAAGCCTGGCCCTTCCCTGTGGCACAGGGATTGCATAGCCACAGCACTGAAACAAGAGTGGTAAGCTGAGGGAAACCTGAACATCAGGGCACAAGGAACAGCAGCACAGCTGGGAGGAAATTATTTAATGCAGCTGACCACTTGCATTCAGGGAGCAGAGCACTCTTGCAGCAGGCTGGCTCACACACATCTTCCTCCTCTGCCACAGTGATTCGGTACAACAGCGACCTGGTTCAGAAGTACCACCCCTGCTTCTGGATCGATGGCCAGTACCTGTGCTGCTCCCAGACAGCCAAGAATGCCATGGGCTGCCAGATTCTGGAAAGCAGGAATGGCAGTAAGACACCAGGCACCCTCATCCCCCTGCCCTGGGGGGGCCACCCACAGGCAGGGACCGGGATCTTTTCTCACCCTAGCCTCTCCTCTGTTCTGAAGGTTTAAAAGTCGGGCGGTCACATCGCAAGACAAAGAAGCCGCTTCCCCCAACTCCTGAGGAGGACCAGGTAAAGACCAGCATTAGGGTTTGCTCCAAGGTGCTGGAGAAAAGGTCTACCTGGAGAAAGCAAACATGTTCAATGACTGCTCAGAGGTGTACAGGCCAGGACTCTGCTCTGGGGAGGGATGTCAAGATGGTGACAGTCATGGGGTGACCTAAGGGAAAAGGAGCTTGAAGCAGGGGATGGAGCCCAAAGGCCAATAGCAAAGTCAAATGATCTCAACCCTAAGGCTTCCCAGGACAGCTGAGAGAGACCTTTTGGCTTAACCTGTGACTCGTCCAGTCTACATCAGTTGATGTAGGACTCATTGGTTAAGCCAAAAGGTAAAGAGAAAACACTTACCTTTTGTGGAGACGGGGAAAAATGTTTTGATAAAAAGTCCAGGGAGACAAAATTGGTGTTCTGGTAGAGATACATGTGGGAGCTGAGACAAACACTGTGCTGACCTTGCCTGAGACCTCTGCCCTGCCAGGCTTGGGAAGGGTCTCACGTGGTGTGTGTGCAAGCCTGACCATGTCCCACGCTCTCCCTCTCCCTGTGGGAAGATGGTGATGAAGCCTGTGCCTCCCAAGCCAGCCCCCAGCACAGCAGGGGAGATGAAGAAGGTGGTGGCCCTCTACAACTACGAGCCGATGAACGCGCAGGACCTGCAGCTGCAGAAGGGCGAGGAGTACTTCATCCTGGAGGAGAGCCACCTGCCCTGGTGGAAAGCCCTTGACAAGAATGGGTGAGAGCTCCCACTGCCCATGGCCATGGCTCTGCAGCACTGCCCTGCCCTGGTGCTCAGGCACTGGTGGGCAAACACACCCCTCTGGCACCCCAAGGGTGAGGACAGGCTGCCTGCCCACTTGCAGGCTGCCCTGGGGAGGAGGGGGAGGAGGCTGAAGCCATCTGGGGTGTCAGTCCTCCCCAGATGGGTTTGCACCAGGTTTTGAACCCACTTCTACTCAGCCTCCTGAGACGAGGATATCCTTTCCCCTTGGCCTCCTCCATCAGAGCATGACCAGCCCCTTTTCTCCTGCAGGAGGGAAGGATACATCCCCAGCAACTACGTCACTGAAACCAGAAATTCCCTGGAGATCTTTGAGTAAGAGAGGGCAAAGGGACCTGGCGAGTTGCACTTGGTTGGAGACATTTTCCATCTGGTTGTTACCCTGCACAGCCCATGAGCCCAGCCTGGCTGGGTCATTCTCCCTCTTCCACCTTCTCTGACAGCCTCCAGCCCCTAGCAGCCATCCCTGCCCTGCTCTCTGCACCACCTGGCTGGGCCAGGGTCAGACTGGGCTGTGGAGATCTCCCTGATGGCTGTGTCCCTGTTCCAGGTGGTACTCAAAGAATATCACTCGGAGCCAGGCAGAACAACTGCTGAAACAGGAGGTAAGTGTTGCCTCCCAAGGCTGGATCTGGTCTACACACCAGCCCTCCATGGGCTGTTCTCACATTATGTCCAGCATGGCACCAACCCTGGTTTTTCTGGGAGAGGAGTGTTTCCCCAACAGCCTCAGGAACCTTCCCTATCCCAATGTCACCTCCTTCAGGCAGCCAGTTCAAGAGGTTGCCTCCTATGCAGGGATTGGAAGTAGGACACACTGCATCCTCTCCAGCCATGCTGTGATCTTCACTCACTTTAAGTTTTGCCTGTTACAGTCACACATAGTCCCCACAACCACCTAGTGCCCTTTCCCCTTTCTGTTTTAGGGTAAGGAAGGGGGCTTCATTGTCCGAGATTCCACCAGCAAGACGGGGAAATACACTGTCTCTGTCTATGCCAAGTCCTCTGCGTAAGTGGCTCTAAGAACAGCTTCTTTCTCCCTCAGACAGGTACCCCTCACCCCCTGCCTTTCTTCCCCATGGCACTGACCTCAAGTTCTCCGTCTCCAGGGACCCCCAAGGCACGATCCGCCACTATGTCGTCTGCTGCACCCCCCAGAATCAGTATTACCTGGCAGAAAAACACCTGTTCAACAGCATCCCAGAGCTTATCACCTACCACCAGCACAACTCTGCAGGTCAGTGTTCTGGAGCCAGTGTGGAGCCAGCAGTGTTTTCACTGGCACTACAGTATCCCCACCTTCCTGTGCTGAAGGCAGGAGCTGTGTTCCCTGCTGGAATGTGCAGGTAAGCCTAGAGTGGCAATCTGCTGCTGTGTTTCAGGGCTCATATCCAGACTGAAGTACCCTGTGTCTCAGCACAAGAAGAGTGCTCCTTCCACAGCTGGCCTTGGCTATGGTAAGCCAGTCTGGGCCACCTCACAGTTGCCTGGTTGCAGGTTTGTTCCTGCTGGCAGCAACTTTCCCAGGCTGGGATCCTGGCTGTCCCATGGCTCATAGCCTTCCCAGGAACCATTTCCCAACTGCCCTCTGGTGACAGTATTGACCAAAGACTCCACAAGATACCTTGCTCCCATTCCCTAGAGCAGCAGGTCTCTGATTCTGTGGATGAATTTTCAGGCAGAAAATGCTTGTGAGCTTTTCTTGGCCTTGCTACACCAGATGACTGTGAGCACCATGCAGGGAGGCAACCTGCACCCACATGACACTCACACTCTCTGTCCTAGGGTCGTGGGAGATCGACCCCAAGGATCTGACCTTCCTGAAGGAACTCGGGACGGGGCAGTTTGGCGTGGTGAAGTACGGGAAATGGAGAGGCCAATACAATGTTGCCATCAAGATGATCAGGGAGGGCTCCATGTCAGAGGACGAGTTTATTGATGAGGCCAAAGTCATGATGTAAGTGGTGAGCACTGTGCAGGTCAGTGCTAGATGCTCCTTGCCACAATGGCTGCACTCCTGGGAGGTGTGGAGGGACAGTCTTGGGCAATCCTATATTCTGCAAAATGCATCCAAAATCCCACTAATTTTGTTGCTGATTCCTTGGTTTTCTACTGTCAGCTGGGCCAGAAGCACCTTCTCTTCCCAAACTCTCCTTATTCACAGGTACTTCCTTTGCTGCCTGGCTTTCTAGATGCTCAGAATTGCCTTTGTCCCCAACACAGGAACCTGTCTCACGAGAAGCTGGTGCAGCTCTACGGGGTCTGCACTAAGCAGCGTCCCATCTTCATCATCACTGAGTACATGGCCAATGGCTGCCTCCTGAACTTCCTGAGGGAAACACGGCAGCGGTTCCAGCCTGCTGAGCTGCTGGAGATGTGCAAAGATGTCTGTGAAGCTATGGAGTACCTGGAATCCAAGCAGTTCCTGCACAGAGACCTGGTAGGGCTGTGGCTGCTTTCTTCAGGCAAAATCCCACTGGGGAAGTCACCCCTACACAGATAAATATGATGCTTGGAGGCCTCGGTTGCTCTCTGCTGAGGACTTTCTAGCTTGCCCCAGTCCAGGTGTACTTGCAGGACAAAGTGAGGTCAAGTGTTCACTGGGTGGGGATGAGATGAAATTCACCTGCTGCAGGGGGATGGGAGAGGTAAGAGCAGGTAGAAGTAACTGCCTCCACCTCTCTATTCACAGGCTGCTCGAAACTGTTTGGTGAATGACCAAGGAATTGTGAAAGTGTCAGATTTTGGTCTTTCCAGGTCTGGTAAATGTGTCTGTGTCACTTTGCTGTGTCTGTCTCAGTAATCCATCTCCTCCTGCCATCAATTCTATACTTTAGTCTTTGCCCCTACCACCCTCCAGCTCTGCTTTCCCATTGTCTTCCCATTTCATCTGCGTGGCTTAAACTTCTCCTTCTCCACTTTCCACCATCCCTTTCTTACTTCCCCTGCTCCCTTTTCCCCCCTCTCTTTGCATCTTGTTTCCCCTACCTCCAGTCTCCTGGCTGCAGCCTTCTCTCCACGTCCCCCTTTTGCTGTGCTTCCATGTCAGCCAATCTCTTCTGCAATCCTGACTAACACACACTTAGTGCTGAAACCCATGCAGAGCTGCAGCCTCTGATCATTCTGAGTTGCCCATTCCTTTTGGGCTTGGTCAGTTGTGTGGAGGAGCAAAACGTGAAGTCCAAGTGAGGCACCCTGACCCATTTTCCTGCTGCAGGTACGTGCTAGATGATGAGTACACAAGCTCCATGGGGTCCAAGTTTCCAGTGCGGTGGTCTCCTCCTGAAGTGCTGCTGTACAGCAAGTTCAGCAGCAAGTCTGACGTCTGGTCCTTTGGTAAGAGCACAGCATTGATGATTTGGAGGTTGGGAACTGCTCTGCCAACCAGGTGCAGGCACAGGTGCTCCCATGCCATGAGCTCTCCCTGCTGTTCCCCTCAACAGGCGTCCTGATGTGGGAGGTTTACTCCCTGGGAAAGATGCCTTACGAGAGGTTTAATAACAGCGAGACAACCGAGCACGTCATCCAAGGCCTGCGCCTGTACCGGCCACAGGCGGCTTCAGAGCGGGTCTATGCCATCATGTACAGCTGCTGGCATGAGGTGAGTGGCTTTCACCCCCGGTGACACCTCCAGCCACCCTGGTGTAGCTGGGGCAGACACGGGCTCCAGCCAGGCTCCCCTCTCACCCCACAGAAGCCTGAGGAGCGCCCCACCTTCAGTGCGCTGCTGGGCAGCATCCTGGACATCGCCGACGAGGAGTGATGACCATGGGTCCTGCCTGCTGACCCCTGCCCAGCGCTGCCACTGCCCAGCAGGACAGACCCACACACGGCTGGTACCGTGGCACGGTTGTCACAGACACGGCACGGGCGTGCAGAAGCCTGGGGGACCCCCACGGCCATGCCCACAGCTCTATCACAGGCTCAGAGCTTCATCACATCCCCGGAACTCCATCACCGCTCTGGAGAGCCATCACATGCTCAGAGCTCCATCACATGCTCAGAGCTCTATCACATACTCGGAGCTCTATCACATACTCAGAGCTCCATCACATACCCGGAGCTCCATCACATACTCAGAACTCTATCACATCCCCGGAACTCCATCACACCCTAGACCTCCATCACATCCCCGGTGCCCTCCATCACAGCCCGTGGCCCCACCGCTCCGGGGGGGTCCCGCTCCGGTGCGTTCCCGGGCAATAAACCATTCCACGGCCTCCCGGCTGCGGCCGCTCCGCCCCGCCGGCAGGGGGCCCGGGCGGGCGGGCGCGCAGGCGCGGCGCGGGCGGAAGGGGCGGGCGCGGCACCGGCGGCACGTGAAGGTCGCGGCGCGGCGGCACCGGGAGGGACCGGGGGGACACCGGCAGCGCCATGGACGCGCCGTCCGCCGCCGGGCTGGGCGGGGCCGACCCCCAGCTCCAGCGCTTCATCGAGGTGGAGACGCAGAAGCAGCGCTTCCAGCAGCTGGTGCACCAGATGACTGAGCTCTGCTGGGTACGGGCGGCGGGCAGGGCCGCCGGCTCCGGTGACCCGGTCGCGATGGTGGGGCGAGGCGGGCTGGGAGGCCGCGCAGACCTTTGTCCCCGGGGGGAGGAGGCTGATGGGGACAAAATGGAGCCGCCGTGGGAGCAGCCCCAGCTCCGGTGAGCACAGGGCGGGAGGGGACGGCTCTCCGGGCACGGCGGGGCGGGAGAGCCACGCGTGGGGACGGGTCGGATGATGCGCCCGAGGGTCCCGAGAGGATCGGGATCCCCAGGTGGGGGGAAGCGTGTCCGAGGGCTGGAGATGCCCAGAGGCAGGGCCCGGTGCGGGTGGGAGGGTCGGGCTGCGGTGCTCCCGGGACCAACGGGACCCCGCTGTGTGCAGGAGAAGTGCATGGACAAGCCGGGCCCCAAGCTGGACAGCCGGGCTGAGACGTGCTTCGTGAACTGCGTGGAGCGCTTCATCGACACGAGCCAGTTCATCCTGAACCGGCTGGAGCAGACGCAGAAGTCCAAGTCGGCCTTCTCGGAGAGCCTGTCCGACTGAGCCGGACCCAGCCCCGCCAGGCCAGGCCCTCGCCCATGCCCACTCCTGGTCACTCCGCTGCCCGAAGGAGGCAGGATCAGCTCGGGGGGCGGGTTAGGATTTAATTAAATGCCAGTCTCGGGGAAGTTGCAGCCAGATGAGAGCCCACAACAGACACAAGGACGCTCCACGTCGGGGTGATGTGCTGCTCCCGGCCCCGCGGGCCAGCGGCCGCCTTTGTGCCAGGACCGCGGTGCCATGCAGGGAGCATTTGGAATGTGCCCCCTGGGCTGAGCAGAGGGGTGCTGATGCTCATTTCACGGATGCTCCCAGCGCTGATGGGAAGCTCGGCTCTGGGTGAGGCCAGCCCACGGTCGCTGCCTTAAACAGTGCTGCACAAACCAGCCCTCCTGGGCACATCCTCACCTGCCCCCGGGCACCATCGCTGCGCTGCGCAGGCTGGGACAGGCACCCTGAGCAAGAAGAGCATGTTGGGAACAGTGATCATCCCAGGCAGTGCCACTGCTGGAAAATACTTCCAGGCTTCCATAGGTAAATCATTCATATGACCAAGTGACCAATTTTCACACTGCAGCACAACTCTGTCGATGCTGACTTGCTCCATTAACTGCTTTCCCTGGGTAAATGTAATAAATAATAACTGGGTCAATTTTTAATATGAGGTTCTCCTTTTTTTCAGATATATCACTGCTGAGAATGGAAAATCTGGCCTTCTTGTCACTCCCCCTTCTTCCCAGTGACATTATTTATGGCAAAATTAGTAGGAAGGGGGCATAACTGTCTTTTGGCTAGCAGGCCTTTTCTGAATTTTGATTCGTTGCTCAATTAATTTGATCTCATGAATCAAATTTGTTTCTGGGAGAGGCTGTGGCCTTTCCTCTTCTTCCCCAAAAGGTTAACAGTTCCTGCTGTCCTGGAGAGTCATTTCTTTAGAGACTAAATGTGGGGAATAGCTAACCAGCTGCTTTATAACCTGGTGCTCCTTCACCTGTGGAGGTCACTGGTGGGAGGCCTGTGGGTGTGTCTTCTGCCCCCAGGACACAAAGAGGAGCTTCAAACTGGAAAAACAACCAACTACTGATCATCTCTCTGGGAAGGCAGCAGCATTTCAGCAGTGCTCATATGCTGCAGGGCTCTGGGAAGCCTGGAATGACACTGACAGTGGAGCTCTACACAGGAGCCTGGTAAAGCAGTTCTGCACACTGACCCACTGCAGGGCTGCTGGACAGAGCGTGTGAGCTCCTAATGTGGGTGGCTTTGTAGCCAGCAGCCTTCCTGGGAAAAAGCTCAGGATGTTCAGCAGCTATGCAGATGTAAACCTGTGTCAGTGAGGACACAGCTGTCTAGTTATCGGTCAGAAACTTACCTCAATAGCTAAGGACTAGGTTCCCAGAGCAGGCAATTCCCTCTCTTCTCCTAACTGGAGTTTCTCTGGAGCACTGACAGAATTCTTCCTACCCTTGTGATCCTCCATGCCTTCCAGTGTTCACCCAGCTCTTGGTATAAATGTATCACTTAGCACTTGGTAACTGAACAGATCAGTTTTTAATAGAATACAGGAAGCTTCATCAACCTGCACAGCAGACGTTGCATGAAGAGTTTGGTCCCTCTGTAAGAGCCACAGCAGCATGTGGCAGCACCACTGAAGTTTCCCAGTTTGGGCTGTATTCTGTTTTTGGATGTGAATCTGTAAATAAATTCTAGCAGAGTGAGCAAAACCAAGTACTTGACAGAGGAATTTTTGCATTAATACTCTGTATGTCACCTTTAAAGCCAGACATCCATCTTCTCTCCACATAACCTCAGCACCATGTTAAATCATTTTGTAACTGTTAATTCTGGTTTTAAAAAAGTGTGATACTCCCCAGATGTGTGACCTGCCATGGAGTCAGGGTTAGCACTGTGTTAGTGCTGCAGGCCTCTATTTGCACAGCCTGAGGCCTGGTAAGGGCAGATCAGTTCTTCACATAAAAGAACAGTGGAGAAGCACAGGATGCCAGGAACTGGGCAGTTCCCAAGGCTCCTGTCTGCAGCCACAGGAGGCTGCTGGCCCTGTCAGCCTCCTGTCAGTGGGGTGGTACCTGGGGCACGCAGAAGGTAGCTCACAGCTCCTGCAGCAGCATGTTCAGCCTTGGCAGTGGGAGCAGTTCAGATGCTTCCTCACCTGCTTTCACTTCTCCTCCTCCTCCTCCTCCTCTGCACTCTGAGAGCCCTTGTCCTGCGAGGGCAGCAGAGGCTGGTGCTGACAGGACTGATGTCTGTCTGCACTGCTCCAGGACGGGTGTGGGTCTGCTCTGCCTGGCTGCAGGAACAGGGGCAGGAGGTTGGGGGTGAAGGGCATGTCCCTGAAGGCGTGCAGGAGGAAGATGCCGGACACGATGGTGAGGAAGCCACTGATGGAGCCGATGATGTTGTCCAGCACCATGTGCTGCCACTCCTTGAAGAGGATGGCTGAGCACATCATGACTGCTGTGGTGAACAGCACGTAGTATATGGGTGTGACCACTGAGGTGTTGAAAATGTCCAGGGCTTTGTTCAGGTAGTTGATCTGGATGCTGATGCAGATCACCAGGCACACCAGGAGCACCCAGCCCAGGGGTTCCTTCAGGACTGGCTTCCCAGAGAACAATTCCTTCAGGGCGATCCCCAGGCCTTTGACGCAGGATACGGACAGTGAGCCAATGGCAGAGCAGACCAGAACATAAACCAGGACATTGCTCTGTCCGTAACGGGGCCCAGCCACAAAGATGAGCAGAAGGGAGCTCACCAGGACACACAGAGCAAATACAATGAATCCTTGGGGAAAGAAAAATTCAAGAACTCCCATCAGAACACAGCAGCACCAGTGACATGATGAAGAGCAAGTAGAGATGGAGGACAGGCAGGTAACTGCCCCATCAGCCTTTCTGGCCTCCATCTGAAAGGAACAGAGCTGGAAAGCCTGAGCAAAGCTGCAGAGACAACAGCTCATGCCAGGGTCATCACAAGGCAGGCTGTTGGGGATACAGTCTGCTGGGAGAGGCAGGGACACAGCCAGGCTCCAGAGCACTAACAGAGCTGGGGGGCTTTTGACCAGTCCAGCAGGAGGCCCAGGAAGATGACAGAAGGCTTGGGAAGCCATGGCTGGACTCTGCAGACTGGTGGGGCCACATCACAGGAGTGCCCTGCCAGTGCTCCCCACAAACAGCAGCAACATCTACCTGTTACTCTGCTTTTCTCTTCTTACACTTCCTTCCTCCATCTCCTTTGGCTTATTCTGCCATTTGTGCTATTTCCTACATCATATCCTTGTGACTTGATTCATCTTCTAACATAAATACCAGGACTACAATTGATCTCGGGCATAACTCCTTGAATTCTTTTGTCTTCAATTCTTCTGCCTGAATTTCCTCTTCTGTCTTCTCTCAGCCACACCACTGTCACCCTTATGTACAGGAATTCCCTCTACAATTCCTGGTACTGCCACAGGCCAATCCCTTCTGCTGACAGCTGCACCTCATTTCCACACTTTTTGGATTATACCTCACAGACAGTAAAAAAAACAGCCCACTTGGTAACTATTAATGATTCCAGTGGTGTGTGGAGAACAAGAAACAGCTCAATTACCATTTAGTTCAGTCCTTTCCAATCTATCCAAGTTCTATCCCACCTTCTACTGTCATTAGCCTGAAGTAAATAGGAATCCTTTTATTTTAGTACCTGGATCTTTCAGCTTCTCTGCCATTGACTCCAGGCTGGAAACCTCTTCTTCCTGTGGAGCATGTATCACCATCACAGTGGAGCCCAGGATGCTCAGGATACAGCCAATCTTCCCATGAACATTCAGCTGCTCATTCAGGAAGATGGAAGACAGAACTGCACTAAAAAGCCAACAAACAAAACCCAAACAAACAAACAAAAACAACAAACAAAAAACCCGTCAAAACTGCAATTAAAAATCAATTTTTAAATCAAAACAAATTTAAAATCAAATCATCAATTAGGACAAGAAATGGATACCTAAGGGAAGAGAGGAGAGCAACTGCTTTCATCACTAAGGGCTGGCAGGTGAAGTGAGGCTGTTTCTCAAGCTGCTTACCTGACAAGGACACTCAGAGCACCCAGTGGAGTTACCAGTGTTGCAGGGGCAAAGGCATAGGCAGCAAAATTTGCAGCTTCTCCAACTCCCACTGCAAGAGAAACTCCTGTGAGCATCAAAGTGGGAGCAATTCACCATAGTACAAGTTTGAGTGTAGTCAGAAAAGCCTCAGTTTCCTCCTGAGCATCCTGTTTCTCTGAGGTATATTGAGCAACCAGGGAAGAACAGCACCAGCAAGAACCAGCAGAAGCCCCACAGGTTGTGTTGGGAAGAGAAGGCTCAGTGTTCTGCACAGTGATCCTTAGTCACATGTGCCTCTGCAGTAAGCAGCAAACACAGGAAAATATTTTTGTAATTTCCACAAAGCTGAAAGACATCTGTTCCTTAGTCTGGAACAGCTTTTGCAGCTTTTTTAAGGGTAAATCAGTTATAGTTGGTTCTTAACATTGAAAATGTAAAGTAAAGCTGCTGAAATTGCTGTACACGGTACTGGATGTGCCATTATCACTACATCCTCAGGGCAGAGCACTTCAGAAGCACTTAACCCAACCCAGCTAAACCAGCTCTTCAGCTCCTGCTTAGCAGAGAAACCTGGTAATGCACAAGACTTAATTTAGTTATAATTAAATCAACATCATCATCAGAAACTTGGATAAAACTCAAGCAGTCAAACAAAAATGGTAATAACAAAACATGAAAGCGACTGGAAACAACCACACTCTAAAGAGGAAAGGCTCTGGAGTGACCTAGTTGTGGCCTTCCAGAATGTGAAGGGAGCCTGCAGGAAAGAGGGAGAGACTTTTTACAAGGGCATGTAGTGACAGGACAAGAGGGAATGGGTTGAAACTGAAAGTGAGTAGGTTTAGATAAGATACCAGGAAGAAATTCTTCCCTGTGAGTGTGGAGAACTGTAACGGGCTGCCCAATCCCTGGAAGTGTTCAAGGCCAGGTTGGACGAGGCTTGGAGCAACTTGGTCTAGAGTAAGGTGTTCCTATGGGAGGGGGTTGGGACGAGATGATATTTAAGGTCTCCACCAACGCAAACCAGTCCGTGATCCCATGATAAGCGTGCCTTACCACAGTGTGAGCGCGGTACTTACTGCACAGCAGCCCTGCCCACCAAAGCCACTCTCGCAGGTACGCGTGCCCTCCTTGCCCTGAGTGCGGAGGAAACAAACGAGACACCTGAGATGAAGCCAAACACAATCCTGGTCACGATTCTCGGGGGAGCCAGCGGGAGCAGCCGCCGGGAGCGGCCGTACCTGCCCTGGCGCGGCCGCACAGCCGGAGCAGCCCCTTCTTCTTCAGGACGAAGCTGCCACCGATGAAGGCGCTGGAGGCCAGGGCCAGCCCCAGCCCAGCGCCGAACCCGGCCCCCATGGGCACCGGCACCTCGCCGGCGGAGCGGGGACGGAACGGGAAGGAACGGGGACGAAGCGGGGCTGGAACGGGGAGGGAGCGGGGCTGGAACGGGAAAGGAGCGGGGCTGGAACGGGGACGGAGCGGGGCTGGAACGGGGACGGAGCGGGGCTGGAACGGGGACGGAGCGGGGCTGGAACGGGGAAGGAGCGGAGCTGGAACGGGGACGGAGCGGGGCTGGAGCGGGAAAGGAACGGGGCTGGAGCGGGAAAGGAGCGGGGCTGGAACGGGGACGGAGCGGGGCTGGAACGGGGATGGAGCGGAGCTGGAACGGGGACGAAGCGGGGCTGGAACGGGGAAGGAGCGGGAAGGAACGGGGAAGGAGCGGGGCTGGAGCGGAGACGGAGCGGGGCTGGAACGGGGACGGAGCGGGGCTGGAACGGGGACGGAGCGGGGCTGGAACGGGGACGGAGCGGGGCTGGAACGGGGACGGAGCGG
>NC_031772.1:16063845-16143802 GCF_001522545.3 Parus major | reverse complement strand
CCGCGGGGCGGGCGGGCCCGGGAGCTGAGCGGGAGCGGGGCCGGGAGCGGGGCCGGGGCTGAGGGAGGCTGAGGCACCGGCAGCCGTCCCGGGCCGGGGTCTCCGTGCAGGAGCCTTCCCGAGGGCGAGGTTGACCGCGTGTTTCTGGCAGGGCTGGAGGAGGCGGCATGAGCAAGGGCAAGGACGATGCTCCGCACGAGCTCGAGAGCCAGTTCGTGCTGCGGCTGCCGCCGGTAAGAGCTCGGCCCGGCCCCTCGCGGCCCCATCGGGTGACACCGAGCTCAGCCCGGCTTCCCGGCCAGCAGCGGCTGCGGGAGGCGTTAGCAAGGCAGTGGGGAAACTGCGGGTCTGGGATGGGATGTGGAAACAGGCTGGGTGCTTTGGGGGCCTGGGTAGCCTGTTCCAAACATTTTGAACGGATTTTCCACGGCCTTCCCTAGAGAGGTGCTCCTGCCACTCAGAGTAGGAGGCTCAGAGACAACCTAGAGGGTTTGGGAGGACCTTTCTGTAAGGGTACAGTTTTAACAAGTACTGGCTGTTTAGTTGCAGTGGCTATAAGTGCCCTTGTTGCTGTTTGTTAGGTGCTTAAAGCTGAGACTCTCTTCTGGTGCCCAGAAAACTGGGATGACAGGATGATAAACTAAAGCACAAGTTCCACCTCACCATGAGGAAGAACTTTCCATTGAGAGTGGCAGAGCACTGAAACAGCTGGCCAGGGAGGTTGTGGAATGTCCCTCTCTGGAGACATCCCAAACCCAGCCAGATGTGTACGTGTATCACCTGCTTCGGGTGACCCTGACTTGGCAGGGGGTTTGGGCTGGATGATCTCTTCTTCCAACCCCCATTATTCTGGGATTCTGTGAGACTGTGTCCTGCTGAGACCACAAGGGCTTGATGAGGGGAGCTCTAACTCCACGGTGCCGTGGGGCTCTGGCAGGTGTCTCTGTCAGGGACCTCACACCTCTGTCACAGCTGTGTCATGCCAGGGGTATGGAGAGCACTGGGAATAGCAGAGCCATGAGGTTAACGTGGTGTTGAGAGGAGGGTGCAGCTCACCGTGGGTCTTGCAGTTGTTGTCTAGCATGTGGATGGCAGGTGTTTAAAGCTGGCTAGGTTGGGCAGAAGCCTTTGGTAATTCTTGAAGGAAGCATATCCGCTCCTGAAGAATTCCCTTCTCAGGAATATGCCTCGACTGTGCGGCGAGCAGTCCAGTCCGGGAATGTCAACCTGAAGGACAGGCTCACCATTGAGCTGCATGGTGAGTGAGCAGGACCAGGGCATCTGGTCCAGGCACCTCTGCCTGTCCACAGGTGAAGCTGTGCCACTTGCATGTGTTGTCCTGTGGAGTTCCTGCTGCCCAGGGCTGTACTGCCCAGGGTGGCTGTTGAGCCCCAGCACTGACCTGTCCCCTGGGTGTCCCCAGCGGATGGGCGCCATGGGATTGTCCGTGTGGACCGAGTGCCACTTGCAGCCAAGCTGGTGGATCTGCCCTGCATCATTGAGAGCTTAAAAACCATAGATAAGAAAACCTTCTACAAGACAGCAGATATTTGCCAGGTATGAGCTGTCCTTCTTGCCTGCACCAACAGCTTCATTCATTGGTCCCCTCTCCAGGAAAACCCTTGTACACTTTTGCAACTGGACACTCATTATAACATACCCAATTCCTGTATGTCACAGTATTAGCAGTTTAAAATTCCCCATTCCACTTGGTGTTTAGAAACCTCATTCCTGAAGTGTGAAATGTGATTGTCCTTGTGACAGCTTAACTGCTGCTGTATCCAGCTGAGCCGGGGGTGCAACTGTGTTTCCCATACCCTGTGCCCCTGAATCCCTTTGGCTCACAACATGCAGCGGGCAGTCACTGTTCCTTCACATCCTTGTGTGCATGTGGGGATTCCAGATGCTTGTTTGCACTGTGGATGGTGATCTCTACCCACCTTTGGAAGAGCAAACTGTGACCACTGACCCCAAGGCAAACAAGAAGAAGGACAAGGACAGGGAGAAGAAATTCATATGGAACCATGGCAGTGAGTAGAGGCTGTGCCAAGCCCCTCCACCCCAGTACCTCACATCTGAGCAGGGTGCTCACAGCTGCCAGCTACTGGTGGTGCTGCTGCTCCTTTCCACAGCTCTCTGTTGCAGAAGGGATCTTCTCCCTTCTGACACATGTTTGTCTCACTGGGCCATCTGTCTGACACATGAAATCTGTTTCCTCTATCACAGTCACTCTTCCCCTGAAAAATGTACGGAAGCGGCGATTCCGGAAGACAGCTAAGAAGAAGGTGAGTTGCTTCTCACCCAGAGGCAGATGAAATACCCACGGGCTAGGAGGGCAGAGACATTAGAGCTGTCATGGTGATTTGTCCGGAAGTTACGTGTTTTTGTAACATTTGTTCACTTTTCCTTGCCTGAGATGAGGATGATGGTAGGATAGTAGATTTAAACACTTCTTTGGGTGCTTCCTCTGTATTCTATACTCCTGAGGGGAAAATCCTCTGTGCAGAGTACTGCTGGACCTCATTCCTGTGGCTGCCTTGACACACCACATGTCTTCCAGCTCATAGAGAAGAAAGGAAGAAAGACTCACATGGAAATGAGGCTTCACTCGTTCCTGCTTTCCCAGCTTAAATCTTCTCTTTATGCATGGCCCATTCCCTTCCCCAAATAGTACCACTGTCATTTCAGCCGGGGGAGTGACAACAGATGGAGCACAGAGACTGTCTCTGTGCATATGCACAAGCCAGGCAAGGTGCTGGGGAGATGCAGCACCCTGAGGCTGGGAAGACTTGTTCTTCTCTCCTTTGCAGTTTCTGAGAACAGGGTTGAGTGTGATTTTGCATGACATTTGGGAAACAGATTACTTGAGACATTCTTGTAGCCCACAGGAGAGATTTGATATCACTGCAGTAAAAATCCTGACTAATTTAAAAGTGAAAAATGAAGCTTTCTTTTGAGTAGGATGGAAGGAGTTGAGTTGAGTTGAATTGAGTTGGGTTGAGTTGACCGTCAACACCTCAAGGACTTTTTGCATAAACACAGGAAGTCTTAAAAAATACGTAGTATAAGCAGAAAAGTTAGGGCACTCAACCTACCAAGGTACAAAAAAGATGGATTGTTTTTGGGGAGGGCACATAAATTACTTCACAGTTAAATATGAGCAAATTCTGAGCTGAAAGCAGAAGATAAGAAAGCCTTGAGGGAGAGGCTTGTAGTTGGCCAGCACCAGAAGCATGCACCAGGCATTTAAGAGTGTCTCTGTTCTCTTTCCTCTCTCTGGCCCAGTATATCGAGTCTCCTGATGTGGAAAAAGAAGTGAAGCGTCTCCTGAGCACTGATGCTGAGGCTGTCAGTGTCCGTATCCTTTTAGTGGGAAAAAAAGCTCAAGAGTAGGACAGGACAGGACCTGTGTGGGACCTGGGGGCTCTGGAAAGAACAAGCTGAGCTTTGTGTGGATGTGGAACACTGGGAGATAAACACACAAGAGGCACTGAAGTTTTGGAGCTTCATCTTTGCCTTGTTCAAAGCTTACTGTTTCCTCAAGGTTACCTTCTTGTGGACTGTGCAGTTGTACTGAGAAGGAACTGAAATAGTAGAGAAGTCATCAGAGAAGAGGTCTGGGATATTTCATCCTGGGTATCCATAGGTACAAGGCCAGACTACTTGGAGTGGCAGTCATCTTCCATTACAACTGCATCTTCCAAGTTCCTCTTTTTCCTTTGACTCACCTGTTCCTGCTGTCAGGCTGGGAAGTCATTGCTGAAGATGAAACAAAAGAAGTGGACAACCATGGTTCACTCACCAGCCTGGACATCTCCTCCCCGGGGATGTCAGGGCATAAGCAAGGCCATGGCTCCTCAGGTGCAGTGGGGAAGGCTGTTTTATTTCTAGTTGTGGTTCCTGGCAGGCAAAGGGCATTGACAGGTCATGAGCTGTGTTTTAACTCTTTTACCCCCACCTAGAACATGATGAACTGCGGGAGATATTTAATGATATCAGCAGCAGCAGTGAGGATGAAGATGAGAGGGATCATCATGATGATGAGGACCTGAACATCATGGACACCGAGGAAGACTTGGAGAGACAACTGCAGGACAAGCTGAATGAGTCTGATGGGCAGCAGCAGGAGAATGAGGGGTCCAACCAGATCGGTGAGTGGCCAGCAGAGCATGGCACAATTGTTGGGATGCCCGGCAGGCTGTGCCTCCGAGCTCTGCTGCTGCTCTGGGTCTGAGCTCACTCTCCCTTCCAGCCATGGGCATCCAGAAGCAGATTGACAACCTGAAAAGTAAACTCCAGGAAACTCAAGACAGGAGGAAGCGCCAGGAAGATCTCATCATGAAAGTGGAGAACCTTGCCCTCAAGGTGAGAGCTGTCCTGGGATCTCTTCAAACCTACTTAACACTGGATCACCATCAGATCCAGCAGGCTGATTTGGAGATGCCAGGAGCCTTTGCCTGCTGAGTTTAAAATTGCTGTGGTGTGGCCATACACACTCCAGCATTTCCCTGTGAAGGCAAAGTAATTTTTGACACTGGAGGAGATAAGGGGGTGCTTGTCACTGCACCAGTTGACACGTTGTAGCAGCACCCATTCTGTTGAGAACACACTGTTCACTGTGGTCTCCCTGTCTGTATCTGCAGACCCGTCTCCAGGCCGTGCTGGACGAGTTCAAGCAGCAGGAAGAGCGGGAGAAGCAGCAGGTGAGGAGTGGAGTGGGAGGTACTGGGGCACAACACGGTTCTAGGCTTGGCCTGACAGAGTTCCTGGAGTCTTCTACCACAGCAGCTGCTGTGAGCTCCAGTGCTACAGGTCAGGTGGGGTTGTACTTCATCTGTAGTTGAATGGAGCTTCCCAAGGCAGAAGGAGATACAAGGAGTAGGGTTGGCTGCAGCATTCTTTCTGGAGGAGCCAAAACATGTCCAGTCAGCAGCCCAGAGCTGCCAGGATTGCTGCCTGGGGTAAAACACCATACACAAACCTGTACAAGGAAGGCAGTGGCTGCAGGGTTATGGCAGATGTCCTGCCTGGGCAGCTCTGTTCCAGCCAGGTACCAAGGCAGGAGGTTCTCACTCTCAGATCCCTGTGGGCAGTGCCAGTTCTGTCCCAGAGGAGCCCAAGCACAGCTCCAGGCAACACACAGCCACTGGTGTGGGTGGAAGATGTGCAAGAACACAAAAAGGCCAGGGCTGCCTGGGGTCCCACATGTGCCTTGTGTAATGTCTCCCTCTCTCTTCCCAGATGGCATCCCTGCAGGAGCAGCTGGAGTCCCTCATGGAGAAGTGAGGAGTGGGCCTGGGTCTTCATGAGTAGAGCTGGAAGTGGTGGTCAGCTGCCACACTGAAGTATTTGATTTTTTGGTGATTTAGTTGCACACTTCTGCTGCCACATGTGCTGCTGGGCAGTGGTAGAGGGTCCATGTCCAAAGCTGATTTCACATCCACTGTGCTGGGTTTGGCTGGTGGAGCTAAAGAATTGAACTATGCCTGTGAGAGCAGCCTAAACAACAGATTTACTGTAAATAGCCAGCACTGGCCTCCCTGGGACAGCATGGTGCTGGGTTCTGCATCTTACTGACTCTTGAACTTGATGGGCTGTGGCCTGGTGTTTGAGGAATGCTTATATCTGCAAACCAAACTCAATAAAGTTTCCTGTTCAACTCTGGTCTGTTCCTTTGTGGTCTTCCAACCACACAGCCCCTGGCAGGGAGCCATGCCTGGGCATCTTTAGTGGGGCATTGCTGGGCTCCTTCCCCAAAGTGCTCTTCATGGAGCTGGGTCAAAAGTGCTGTCACTCGGTGGGAGGAACGAGGCTCTCCTGATCAGGGAGTTCCTATAATTCCCCATAGACTCTTCAGGCAAATCCCAGATTAACCTGACACGGTGGGAAGAGGATTAGAAGGGTGGTTACAGAAAGCAACAGAGGACACGGGGGCTTCAGTGAGTGTGTGCTAGGAGGGGACACTCCTCTCACAATCCAAGGGCAGGGGAAGAAGGCTCTGCCCCAGCACAGAAAGGAAAAGGTCAGCAGGAGCCCTGGAAGACAATGTGTATGGCCAGATAGTCAAGAGACACCTAAGGAAGACATGGAGCTGTAGAAGGGCCAGAGTGTGCTGGGTGCGTGTGATCTGTGAGCAGCCATGGAGGAAACATACCTGCTGAATGTGGAAGGGGTCAAAAAGAAGATTCTGCACGGAGGCCGAGGGGAGCTGCCGAAGTTGCAGGATGGGAGCAAGGTAAATTGTCTGGGTTGTTCCTGCAGAGCCCTGGGAGTGGGAGCAGGTCTGACATCCCTGCCCGTTATGGTTCACAAGCCCAGCTCCAGGTCTGGGGAAGAGTGAGGGCCCTCACAACAGGGGTGCAGAGGGGCTGGTTTGGGCACAAGCAGACACATTTCTCACAGGGACAGCTGGCAGTGCCTCACCTTGCGCTGTGCCTGTGACACCTCCTCCCCCTGGCACCTTTGGAGCTCAGCAGCCCTGGCAGGTTGCTGAAATCTGCCTTTCCTGCTGTGTGCAGAGCAGGAATGAGATGTGCCAATGGGCTGTTCCTGGGACATTTCCCAGCCTCTGATCACCGTGGGTTCCACCAGTCCTGGTGCACACTGTGAGAGCACTCTGTGCACTGGGTTAGAAAGGGGGACCCACAGGGAGAAGCGAGCTATAGCATGGATGGATGTTAAGACATTTGACCATCTGCTTGCTGTCTCAAGTGGGCAAGAGGCACAATCTCCTGCTGTGGAGGGAGAGCTGTCAGTCAGCTCAGCACAGTGCTGGGAGCAGGCTTGACCCCACAGCTGAGGTCATGGTGGCTGCCATGGAGATCTCACCACTGGGCTCTCTCTGGGGCAGTTCACCTTCCACTTCCAGACGCTGAAGGATGACTTTGAGCGGACGGTGATCGACGACAGCCGGGAAGCTGGCATGCCCATGGAGATCATCATGGGCAAGATGTTCAAGCTGGAGATCTGGGAGACGCTGCTCAGCTCCATGAGGATTGGGGAGGTGGCTGAGTTCTGGTGCGATACCATTGTGAGTGAGGGGCCCATAGACGCCCACTTCCCTCCTTCCTGCAGAGCCAGGACACAGGACCCGTGTCATCTGCATCCCAGAGATGCTCTGGCCTTGTCTGGTGCAAACTCAGGGTGTGACTTGGCCTCAGCACCAGGGGTCTGCCCCAGACAAGGGGGTGCAGATGGCTCCCCAGGGCTGAGCGGGGCACTCCCCTCTTTGCAGCACACAGGCATGTATGCCCTGGTCTCCAGGGGCATGCGGAGGATTGCAGAGGGACGGGACCCCCTGGAAGGGCAGAAGCACCGCTGTGGCATGGGCAACATGTTTGACTACCACAGCACGGGCTACGATGACCTGGACGAGCTGCAGCGGACGCCACAGCCTCTCATCTTCATCATGGAGCTGTTCCGGGTAAGGGGGATGGTGGGGATGGCTGCCAGAGCGGGAACAGCTGGGACAGGCCGCTCAGCTCCTCCTGCTTGGGCAGGTGGAGGACCCCTCAGCGTACAAACGTGACACCTGGGCCATGAGCAAGGAGGAGAAGCTGGCAGCAGTGCCTGTACTGCACAGCGAGGGCAACCGCCTCGTCCTGCGCAGGGAGTTCGCACAGGCGGCAGCCAAGTACCAGGAGGCTGTCATCTGCCTCAGGAACCTCCAGGCCAAGGTGAGCAGGACCAACACCTCCCCATCCCTGCCTGGGTCACACCTCAAAGCACTTCCCTGTGTGCCTTGGGAGGGGATGGACACAGCCATGAGCCAGGGGTGCTCGTGGGGCAGGAGAAGCCGTGGGAGGATGACTGGCTGAAGCTGGAGAGCCTGGTCACGCCGCTGGTGCTCAACTACTGCCAGTGCCAGCTGGAGCTCGGCGAGTACTACGAGGTGCTGGAGCACACCACGGAGCTTCTCCAGAAGCACAATGGTACCTGTGCCCTGCATCTCCCTCTCCTGCTGTGCCCACGGCTCCCAGGGACTCCATCCTCTGAATCCCCCATCCATGACAATGCTCATCCTGTGTCCCCCTGCCTGTGATAGCACCTGTGTCATCTGGATCCCTGTGTCCCAGTTTGCCCTGCCCATGATAGTGCTCATGTCACTGGTTTCCCCTGCCCACAATGTCCCCCCAACCACCACACCATCCTTCCCCTTTCCACGATGATCCCTGCACTCCCTGTGCCCTGCTGCCCGTGACCACCCCACACCCCACAACAGCTTCACGTCCCCTGGTCCCCAGGGTCTCCAGCCCCTGTGGCTGGTGGCCCTGAGCTGCAGGACCCCCAGTGAGGGCTCTGTCTCCTGGCAGACAATGCCAAGGCCTATTTCAAGCGGGCAAAGGCCCACGCTGCTGTCTGGAACGAGAGGGAGGCACGGGAGGACTTCCAGCGCGTGGCTCACCTCGACCCCTCCATGGCGGCCGCGGTGAAGAAGGAGCTGAAGCAGCTGGGCGAGAGGATGAGGAAGAAGCACGTGGAGGATCGAAAGCGCTACCAGGGCCTCTTCCAGTCATCCCAGGGTCTGAAGGCCCGTGAGGGGTGGGAGAGCAGGGAGGTGGGTGATGGGGCTCCTCAGGGTGAGGCTGGGGTCCAGGAGACCCCTGGGCAGGGGGAGCAGGGGGCTGAGACTGAAGTAACAGAACAACCCAGGGCTCCTCAGGCAGAAGAAGGGACCCCCAGGGCTGGGGGTGAAGGGGCAGCACCAGGAGGAGCGGAAGCCCGGGGAGAGCCTGTGGGAGAAGAGGTGGAAAGGAGGGACTGGACAGCAGTGGGGGAAGAAGCAAACCTGAGCACCTGTGGGGTAAAGCCAGAGAGTCTGGGAACAGAGGAGGAAGATGAGAAAGAGGAGGAGAGGGAAGAGAAGAAAGAGGAAGAAAAAAAGGAAGAAAAAGAAGAGGAAAAGGTGGAGAGGGGGGCAGAGGAAGAAGATGGAAAATTGGAGAAGGATGGGGAGGTAGACAAGGAAGAAAAGGAAGACAAAAGGGAGAGAGAGGAGAGGGTGGAGAGGGGAGTAGAGGAAGAAGGTAAGAAATTAAAAGAGGATGAAGAAGTAGAGAAGGAAGAAGAAAAGGAAGAAAAAGAGAAGAGGGAGGAGGAGGCAGTAGTGAAAGGGAGAGTGGAGAAGGACAAAGAGAAAGAGTGTCTACCGGCAAAAATAGAAAAGCCTGAAGCAGGGCACTGGGGGACAATAGGGGAAACAAAGGCAGCAGGGTTAGTGCAGGGGTTGGAGCAGGGAGCCAGTGGAGCAGAGGGAGCTGGCACAGGGAGTGAGGCCCAGGCTCAGCCAAAGACAGCCCCACATCTGGGGCCTCCCAGCAAAGGCCTGGAGAATGAAACATCTGGGGAGGCTCTGGAAAAGGTGAGCTGCAGGGAGCAGGGAGCAGGCAGAGGACAAGAAAATGCTGGGGAAGCCAACATCCCCACAGAAAGCTTCACCCCTGGGGAAGGTGAGGAGCTGGGTGGAGGAGCAAAAATACCCCCGTCCCCCCTAGCAGACAGAGCAGGGGATGCTGCACCCCTGGAGCAGCCCAGCAAAGAGCAGGGCTGTGAGCAGCCCTGAGCAGGCCACTTAACCCTGCTTGGGGGAACAGCTGCCAGGCCACTGACAGAGGCACAGCACAGGCAGCAGGGCTCCTGTACCCTGGGAGGGAGCCCTGGGGCTGGGGACTGGCCTGGCAGTGACAGGGGAACAATGCTGTCCTCACCCTGACACCGCTGTGCAGCCCTGCCCAGGCTCCAGCGCCTTTCAGCTGGGCGCCGCCGAGCTTTCCTGGCTGAGAAATAAAAGCTCTTCCCTGGCACCGCAGGCTGGATCTGTTCCTGAACGTGCTCAGCTTCCCTGATCACACTGCACACCTCCTGCCTCACCCTGCAGCCCGTGGCACAGGCATGGGGCACTTTGTGCTGCTCTTGACAGGGGTGGTGAAGGAGGCTGCATTTCACCCCCCTTAAGCTCCTGAATCTTTCTGGCACAAGTGTCCCCAGACTTCCCTGCAGTGGCACCGTGTCAGGGTTTTCCCAGCAGTGCCAGCCCTTCCAGGCAGGGGTGAGAACAGGTCCAGCCCAAAAATTGTCTGTCCTGGGCAGGCTTCACCATCAGCCAAGTCTGGGCAGTGGTGAGAGCCCCAGAGCCCCTGGCCTTACCCTGAACTACTGTTCATCTGAATTATGGTGCCACAAAGGCACAGCAAACACTGGCAGCAGCTGAGGCTGAGGCACCCAGATAGCTCTGGGCACTGAAAACTTCATGGAGCTCCAGAGAGAAGGGAGGGAAAGGACTGCCCTGCCTGCCCAGCATCCCACTGCTCTCTACCTCCTGCCTGGGGCTGAAGGGTTTCCTACAGCCAAAATTCCTGGGTGACAAAGAGGGACTGTCCCCACACAGCCCCTGTCCCACCCCTCAGGCAGCCACATGGCCTGAACAGACCTTGTGGGAAGAGGATGAAGAGGGTGTCTGGGGGACACAACCTGTGTCTGGGGATCCTGGGGCTCTGCTCACAGCTGCTGTTGTGCCTCAAGTGGCGTGGACAGCCAGGGTGACACAGTGACTGTGTCCCAGCAGCCCTGCAGGAGCAGTGCCAGGATGGCACAGCAACAGGAGCTGACTCAGCCGAGACGCACAGAGAGAGGAGGCCAGAGCACTTTTCCAGCTCTCAGTATAAATACAAATTTATTCTCTTTCCAGAGCAGAGATGCCACAAAGCAGTGAGGACAGCAGCACCACAGTACATGGTTACCAGAGCATTAGCCAGCCTGCTCCCCTCCCTGACACACCCTGGCTCCCAAACACAGCCCAAGCACCCAACCTGGCCACCTCTGCTCCCCACACCTGCCACTGGGGCCAGCAGCTCTGTCCTCATCCTGCCCTTTTTCTTCCTCCAGTGCCCCCCAAGGCTGGATACTCCTGACCACACCCTCAGGCCAAGCCTCACTCTGCTGCTCCCCAGGCTCCATCCCGTGTCCCTGGGATAACAGAGGGGTCCAGCTGGGTCTCACAGGCTGGCCTGTGGTCCCTCTCACCCACAGCCTGACACAGCATGCCCAAAGCCACCCTAATGCCACCACACTGCCCTCCTGCCACTCACCTGGCCAGGGCAGGGGACAGCAAGGACAGCCACCCACACTGCTGCCAGCAGACACTGGAGCACTACATGCTCAATAGTCCTGGCTGTAAGGCTCACACCACCTTGTCCTTGGTGTGGGAACTGCTCCTCACCTCTGCCAACACCCCAGAGCCACCCCAAGCCCACAGCCCTGGGCTGACACCCTGCCCTGGTCACAACCTCCCCAGAGAGTTCAGTATGATGTCCCATCCCAGCCAGCAACAACAGCCCTGGCTCTGTCCTTGCAAGCCCTGTTTAAATCGGATGTTTCACCTCAGTGTGCAGCCCTACCCTATCCCGAGGGCTCAAGCCTCCCATCTCTCCACCCCCTGTGTCTCCAGAGCACCAGGACCATCTCAGCCCCACCTCTGGGTTACCCTGCAGCACCTGACTCTGCCTCTTTCTCGACATAACAGCACCAGACAGCCAGCCCGAGGGACCCCTGGGGACCTGGAGCCACCAGCCCCACGCTGCCCTGCCAGCTGGCAGAACAGCCTCCCTGCACTGCCCCATGGGACCCCTCCCAACCAGGGCCTCCAGCCCCCCACTCAACTCAAAGGTGGGGACAGCAGCAGGGCAGCTGCTCACTGGGGGCAGCAAGGAGGGGTCCTGCCTGTCCTGCTGCCCACCCACACTGCCATGCACTTGCACCAGACCAAGGTGGCCCCAGGGCTGGAGTGTGGCTGGAGAAACCCTTGAGGCTCCCCAGGGATGGAGCTGGGTCTGTGCAGGACAGGCTCTCTCTGCCATGGCAAAGACACAGATCCCCAGGAAACCAGGCAGGATGAAGTACCTGCTGTGGGTCCAGCCCTCACTGAGCTCCCTCACAGCAGCCCTGCAAGGCAACACCAGCAACAGGGAAGGTGCTGGCTCCCCTGGGAGCAGGAGTTGGGCTGGTCTGAAAGTGAAGGGCAGCTACACTTAAGGTATTAGAGTTTAATAGAGTGAGTCCATGAGAGTGTTTAAGTACAGTATATATATATATATAATATATAGAAATATATGCAAATTAAACAATAAGGCTCTGTTATAAAGACCCTCTCAATATAAGGCTACTAGCTGGGCTGAAGCTCTAACATGGACTCAATCCCTACTCCATAAACCTCACAGACTCTCTCCTGGTGCTATGTGCCTGGCTGGCTGCAGAGCCTTGGGTGGCAGAGTTCAAGCCATAAGGCTGGCAGCTGGTTACTGCTATAAAGAGTTATTTTAAAAGTTGTGTGGCTCCAAGAGTGTTTTGATGCCCATGGACCTGGAGGCTCCTGGGCACAAATGAAGAGTGGGATGTTGAGGTCTGCATCCCCTGAGGGCTACAGGCAAAGGCAGCAGCCCACGGGTGCCAGGGGAGACAGGCAGTTTTCATGGCTTCAGCTCTCTCTTCTGAACCATCCCACCCAGGCTCAGCCACTGTGTGACCAAACCAGCCTGCTGGGGAGCCCACAGTCCCACTCCTGCATGACCTATGTTCCCCTGAGATCTTCTGGAGCTGGCAAGCATCCTGCACCACCAGCTTGGAGGGAGTCTGTGTGAGGGCTGCTGCAGCACAGGGAGCATGGCAGGGAGAGAGGGGGAGGAAAGCAGCCAGGTAGCTGGTTAGGAAAAGCCTCTGGCTCACAGGAGGTGTTAGATAAGGGAGGTCATACCTGAAAGAGAAATAGACAGGTCAGGAAAGCAGGACCCAGAGCCACCTGGTTAGAAAGGGGCTGCTGCAGAGCCAGAAGGATCCTGCTCAGGGATGGCAGAAAGTGGGCAAGAGTCTGCATGGGCAGACCACCACCTCATGTTAGTGCTGGCACCAAGCAATGTCTCCCTCTGGCAGCCTGGGCAAGAGACCGAGTGCTGCTCCTGCACTGGAGCACAGAGGGAAAGAGCAGAATGACCAACACCAAAACCTCACTGAGTGGGGTGCCACCCACACACACATCCCCCAGTCTCCATCCCTGCTGGGAAGAGCCATCCATGAGCAGCCAGGAGAGCTTGCACCATTGCTTCCATCTCACCAGGCTACTGGGGCCTCAACCTCTCCTGCAGAGGGGTCTGGACAGGGATGAAGCCAGGAGCTGGCTCAAAGCTGTTGCTGCAGGTGGTGCTGACAGGTCTGTCCATCCTCACGGTGGGAGCCCCGTGGAGTGCAGGGTCCTGAGCAGGGCAGGAGGCTGCCTTGCAGCTCATCACAGGGATCTGTTTGGTCTCTGCTCTTGGCAGCTCTGATCTCCTCTCCTTGCGGGTGTGAAGCCTCCTCCTCCTCCTCCATTCCCAGGCCACACTCCTGTCCCAGCAGCACTGCAGCAGCAAAGCTCTTGGCTGAAGCACTGTGGGTCATCAGCTGTCGCAGGGAAGCTGGGACCAGGGCAGGGCTCTGTGGGGAAAACCTCACCTGAAGGAGCAGTAAGAGAGGAGGATTTCACTCAAGTACCTTGAGAGTTGGGGAAGGCGCTCCGCAGCTTCTCCATTATGTCTTCCAGGCACATGCTGACTTCCTGGGTTTTGGCTTCTATCTCGTCTGCAGCAGGAAGGAGGGCAGGTGGGTATGAAAAGGCTCTCTGGACATCCACCTGACTGCCTGCCTCTCTTCAGGACAGCAGGGAGCAGGCAGCTTCCTGCAGCATGGAAACAAGGGAGCGGGGCCAGGGGCTCAGCCCAAGCCCAAACCTCACCTGCAGTTTCAGTGTCAGGGGTGTTGTGTTCTCTCTCCTTTGCCTGGCTGCCTTCTGACTGATGTGGAGATGAAGCCAAGGACGAGGCTGCTGAACCATTGCCTTCTGACTCTGCTGGAGGCTGAAGTGAGAAGAGTTGTTGTGAGAAGGTTGTTGTGATCCTCTGTCCTTGGCTTCCCCTGCTCTGCCTTAGTGCCATTGTCACAGCTCTGCTGTGGCAAAACCCACCCCATCCTTGCTCTGAGCCAACCTGCAGCAGCAGCTCCCTCAGCCTGTGCAGCTGTGACTCCAGCTGCTTGTTGTGGTCCTCCAGGATCTGCATCCGTGTCTCCAGGCGGCTCTTGTGCTGCCGGAGGATTCGTGCTTCTGCCAGGAGCTCATCGTTCCGTGGGTCTTGCACTGATTCAGGAGAGCCTGTAGCCAAGGTTGGAGACTCCACTGCCTCATCATGCTGCCATTTCAAACGTCTCAACTCTCCCTGGAGGATCCTGCAGGACAGCCCAGGTCAGCATCCCCTCAATCCCTCCTAGAAACTGATCCAGGAGCTGCACACCGGGGCTGGCCCACGACTCAGACAAAGCTTTGCTGTTTGTGAAGCTCAGGGGCCAGGATGCTACACTGCAGAGGGGCCTGGCTGTGGTTCTACCCCACACAGGGGTGCACAGGTATGCAACCACTTCCCAAGAGGCTGAAAACAAGGGCAGGGAAAGCATCACCTCCTCCTGAGCTGGTGTGCCCTGCCTAGAGCCTCACCCTGTGTGGTCCAGAGCAGCAATACCACTGTGCATGAGGGGCTCAGGGACAAGAAAGACAGAGTGCCCTGGGCTCACCTCAGCCTGTTTGGGGTTCAGGAGGGAACAGGTTCTGTGGATGTAGGAAGGAATATATTTTTATAGTTTGAATATGAAGTCATCTCCTTTCCTTGGAGAGCCCACCCTCACTGAGTTTTAGTGCTCAGCTTGCTTAGACACCCTCCAAAACTGCCCTCTCAGCATCTGCAACCCCCACCTCCAGACCCAGCAGCATCCCCTGGCACCACTCTGAGCTCTACAAGGCTTCTCCAGTCCCTTCCCCCCCTCTCAGGTATAACCCCCAGTTTCAGAATTGTCCATGTTTCTACCTGTTTTCATCCTCTAAGTGGGCCAGGACTCTTTCCAGCTCTCCCTTATCATCCATGTTGAGGCTTCCTGGAGCCTGCTGGCTGCCCCCAGGCTCTCTGTCAGTGATGGGGCTGGAATGGCGCAGCAGGTACTGGTCCTCATCCCTGTTCCAGCAGGTGGAGAAACACCTTAATTAGGAAAATCATGGGATTTGTGTGCCCTTGGGGAAGGACAGCATGGAGGGTGGCAGTTTCATAGCAGAGGTCCTGGCAGCTCCAGGTCTAGAGCTCAAAAGGGGCTCAGCATCCCTGGTAGCTGGGGGTGCCCAAGAGCCTCTCACTCAATGAAGGAAAGCATTTCTGTACCCTGGCTAGGCATGGAGAGAGCCCCAGGAGCCCTGACTCATCAGGAGGTGAGGAGAAGGGAAAGGAGAACTCACAGGCTGTCGTCAGGGGACAGACTATCACTGAAGAAGGAACAATTCTGGCTTTCCATCTCTGCAAGCCTGGGAGGAAGAGGTAAAGGTTGAGATATGGTCAGAGACACCCTAAATGTCTGCTCAGTGCATCCTACTTGCAGCAGCCCCTGCAAGAGTCCTCTCTGGCAGGGTCTCCCACCTGGCCTGCACCAGTCTGTCCCTCTGTACAAGCTCTAGAGAGCTTTGCCTTTTTAAAAATCAAAATACACTGCTGCTCTGGCTGCAAGTCTCTAGAATAAAGAGTTGGTGCTGTGCAATCAGCTCATCCTCCTATCTCATAAGCAAAGGAAAGCAGTGTAAGAATTCCACCTCCTGCCTAGGACCTGAGCTACAAGTACAGTCTCCCTGTACCCTTTGGGTTCCCACAGCAAGGACAGAGGCACTACCAACCACAAGGCAGCAGCAGTGGGAAGCTGGCAAACAGCTCTGGTGAGGACACAGAGCAGAACAAGACCCAGAGGGATGTGCCTGCTGAGGATCCATCCAGCAGCTCACACTGGGAAGAGCAGGACAGCACATGGAGGTTGCTACACCACCGAGACATCTGCTGTCAAATGCATGGTCCTTGCTGCCAATTTACACAGCATCAGCCACATTCCAGGCAGGTTTGCTTGCCTCTGCAGCACACTGAGGCAGGTGGGGAGGTCTGTGACCATATATCTGCCCCAAAGCCCGCCCCACACCCATCAGGGTCAGGCTCTGTGCCCAGGCAAGGCAGCAGAGCCCAGTGGTGGTACCTGCTGGCAAAGTGCTCGATCCGGGAGTGTGTGTCAGCGTGTGGTAACATCGGGGAGGAGGCTGGGCTGCAAGAGATGCACTCTGGTCAGCAGGGCTTGGGAGAGGCTGATCTTACCTGGCTGAGAAGAGCCAGGGATGGGTTGGACAGAGACTGAAATCTCCATTCCTTCAAGAACAAGGCGCCATATCACCCTCAGAGCCCTCCCCCAGGAGCCCTGTACAAGCTGAGATGCTCTTTCCATCCTAAGAACCCACATCTCATTCTGGGCCAAAAGACAACCCAGGGCACAGCCAACTCACGTCTCAGAGAAGTCAGCCTCGAGCACAGACTGGACGGGCAGGTAACCCCTCTGTGGGTGCTTGCTGAAGTACTGCTTGGAGCGAAACTTGTTCTTCAGTGTCGTGGCAAAGTCCCTCATGTTCTCACTGGATGTGGTCTGCAGAGACACAAATATGACAAAGGTGCCTGTTTAATGAAAAGTAGGGGACCACAGCTCAGCACCCACAATAAAATATCCTCTCAGGCTGGGTATGAGCTCCACGGGGAAGAGGCAGATAAAACTGAGGAAGCAAGGAGGGCACACAGCAGCTCTGTAAGCTTGTCATGGGGCCAAGCTGAGCACTGAGCATCCTGCTCACCACGAGAGCCCCAGAACAGCAGGGACACAGGCAGCCTCCAGCACGCCGAGGGTACAAAACTACACAAGGGATCCACTTGTGGGGCTGCACCAGCCTAAGCATCACAAGGCTGCTGCCATCAGTGAGCCCTGCTCTGAGCCCTCCCAGCCCATCTCCATACCGGGGTGTAGTACTCCATGATGGGGTAGTGCAGCTTGTTGCCTTTGCTGGCTCGCCCGGTGAGGAAGCAGGTCTGGCAGATATCCACATTGAACTGCTTCAGGCTCCGATACCTGGAGAGGTAAAGAGGCCATAGGGAAGCACTGGAAGTCAGCAAAACATGTTTAAAGCCCAAAAGAGGTCAGTGGGTAGGGACAGAGGTGGCCTGTGTTGCTCTAACACCACAGTGAACCCACAGTGTTGGTGGCTGAAGTCCCCAGAAGAGCACTCTGCTCCTTCCCCTTAGCTGTCACCTGCCCTGCCCAGCCTGAAACTGCTGGCTGCAGAGCTCCAGGCTCCCCCAAGAGCACAGAGCAAACTGGGCTCTCTCCTGCAGGAGGACACACTTCCCTTGGGGCCAGGGTCCCGTACCACAACCCTTACCTGAATCCCTTGATGGGGCACTGCCGGCACACGGAGCACTTGGTCTGGTGCTTCACCTGCTCGGCCATGGTCACCCGGTGCAGCACCGCCAGCCACACCATGGACTGTGGCTCCAGGTTGGCCCACTCCAGGAACTGGGATGCCTCAATGGCAGACTTCCCATTGCTCTGGAGAGGGGAGAGGAAGGGGCTGCTCAGAGCTGGCTCCCAGCCGTGGCGGGGTGCAGGTCTCCTGCCACCTCGGGAGCCTGTCCCCAGCACAGCTGCTGCAGACGGGCGAGGGCCGCGGCCCCGCACTCACGAAGCGGAAGCAGCTGCGGATGCTGGGCTCCACGTTGCTGCCCCCGAACGCTGCCACCTCCCCCAGCTGTCGTGGGACCTGGATGGCCTCGTGGAGCAGGACGCCGAGGTGCCGCTGGTCACACAGTCCCCCGGCGTTCGCCACTTGGCTGAAGAGATCTGCGGGCACGGCAGACACAGCTGACACCCAGCGCCAGGCAGGCACCGGGAGCAGAGCGTGGGCCACACCAGGGACCCACTGGCCACCTCTGGCAGAGAGCTCCAGTAAGAGGAGAAACCTGAGCTATGATTAAATAACTTTCACCAATATCCTTTCAGCTCCTAATAGCCAGTTTAGCGTCTTCTTTGGACAGGGGTTACATACAGCATTTATTAAACAGCCCCAGCCTAGCTTGTCCTCTGTGAATCAGCCCGATCCCTTTATTTAACCCCTTGGTACTCCCTGTGCTACACAATGTTCCATGGTTAAAATGCAGTGAGGAAAACAACTTTCCTGAAACCTGCTTCCCCCCGAGCCATGCATCCCTTGGTATGTTCCTTCTGGAAAGCATTGGATAACTTTCCTGCGTGCCTTCTCTGCACCGTTCCTTACAGTGCCATGCAAGCAAGATCACTGCAGCACCTGTCAGTCTACAAAAACGCCTCCTAATCTTGGTGGCGTAGGCCTAGGGAGGGAGGGAGAGGTGATGATGCAAGCAGCTTAGTCACTGCAGGAAAGCTTTTTCTTTGCTCTCCCTGGGCAAAGATGGTCTAAGCCAGGAAACAAAACCACTCCTGTTTTCCCGAGGTGAATTCCCACCAGGTTCTAGGTGCAAGGGACTCACACTGGAACTTCTCCTTGACCTCTGTCCCGCACAGACACGCGATGCCCGTCTTGAAGGAGAGAGCTCTCATCTTCCCGCTGCGGCCACTGCAGGACAAGACATTGCACAGGTGGGCAAATGTTCCAGAGTGGGTTTTGTTGGCAGGGGGGTTCATCAAGGCAAGCACATGCCAGGCAGCCTCCCCTCAGCTGGAAGAGCAGCAGGGAGGTTTCCTCCCAAGCACGACAGCCCCAGGGCTCAGGGGACACTGAGGGACAGGTACCTGTCAAAGACGTTCAGCAGCCAGTTGAGGCTCATGTCCACGCAGAGGGGCACGTTCACCAGGATGCCCCGCTCCTCCTCCAGCCGCTCGTAGAGGGCGGTCAGGCAGTGGATGACCTCCACCACATCCATCGCACGGTCACCGGGCTGCAGGTCATGCTCATTAAAGATTTCCAAAGCCGTGGCCAGGGTGACCATGTCCACTGCACAGAAAGCACAAGGCAGAGGGATCAGAGGGAAAGAGGGGAGATGAGAGAGGTGAGAACCAAGAGGAGAGAGATGCAGTTCTGCTCTAACCTGCGGCAGTATTAGTTTCACTATGTTGGAAAAGATGCTGGTAGGATGGGTATAGCTCCTAGAATTTCTCTCCTGCCTGTAAACCTCTCCCAAAATACCACATCTCCAGCTTGAGCCACCATTTTCCATGATCTTCCTTCCTCATTGTTGTGTCCAGCCATGGCCATGAAAATGCTAGCCATGGGAGGCTCTGTGCAGAGCCCAGTGCTGGCCTCCTTGCACGTGCCAGGCCCCTGTGGGGCTGGTGAGGGGGCACAGACCCACACAGGCTCTACAAGCAACTGCCCAGAGATGGATCAGTCCCATTTCCAGCTCTGCATGGGTGAGAAGTTAAGACACAAACCCAAAACAGGGCTAGGACAGCGTGAGCTGCCCTGGCTGCTCTGCTTTCAGATTTCTACAGCTACAGGTTGTACGTGCTATTGTGTCAGCAACCAGCAATATTTCTTTCCTGAAAGTCTTTCCATCTTTGAGACCATTTAAATTCACTGTACCTAGGGGATTGTGTGCCTTTTCCACACTGTAACTTCACTCTGAAAAAATCCTCCCTTCTCCTGTCAAAGCTGCTACACTTGCACTGGGAAGCCCCAGTTCCTGTGCCAGGGAGTATCGCTCCTGCCCACCCTCGTGTCCACACTGCCCACGACTGCATATGGCTCTGATCTATCCCTCACTGCCTCTTTCCTACACAGCCACTCCACCAAACTTCTCATTATGGGAAAGCTGCCTTGGCAACCTCCTTGCCCTTTCCTCAAGTATATCTTGAGTAAAGAGCACTTATTCAAGTCATTTTCTGGGGTGGAAAAAAAGCGACAGTGCAGCATGTGAGATGCTAGAGATACACAACCAAAGATGCAAAAGCAGAACACATGAGGGCTCTCCTCTTTGTCCTTGTTTCCTCTCCACACCTTGCCTGCTGCTGCATGGACACCTTAACAGGGTGGCAAAAGCCAACTACTGCTTTCTTCCATTTGCATTACATCACCCCTGAATGTGCCTGGGTACCGGACAGCCTGATCACCACAGTGTCATGGAAATGCTCCACAGCCAGGGTTTGACTTCCTTGAGAACCCAACCTCCTCTTGCCCTGACTCATTGCCTTCTTCCAGCCCTTTCACAGGATGTCAAGGAGCACAGGTCTGCCTGGGACCCCACTGCTGCCTGGCTGTACCTCCTCCCCTCCATGAACAATTACTTCAGGAGGAGGATTTCCCTCAGCCTGATGCTGCTTAATTTTGACAGAGCCTTAGGTGAGAGGCTTTGTCTAAAGCTCTGAGCAGCCAAGGATGCTCCATCTATCAGATTCCCATCTGCCTGCTTGCCAGTTCCACCAGAAACTCCTCAGCAGTTTCCAGGAAGCAGCTACCTCTTTGAGAGATGCTTGGACTCCTGTTGTATTAAATTCACCCAGCTATTAATCCTCCAGTTTTCACCAAGAGTGCAGAAGTCAGGTTTATTGGCTCCCTCCCTCCCCTTTAAGCGGTGAATCCCTCTCTGTCCCTGCCAGTGAGGCTGGTTTCATCTCTCAGTTACATCCACACCTTCTCCATGTTCCTTTGGAGCTGCTTTGTGACCCCCTGCCTGATCCCACAGCTTTGTAACCCCGAGCTGGACCACTTTGTTCTCATATCCCTTTGGACAACACCTGCCCCTGAGTCATTTCCACCCCAAGCCTGTAAAGAAAGGCGCTGACACAGACTGGGATTTGCTCAGCTTCCCAGGCTGATCTTCCTGGTTTCTAGCCTCAGCTACCTGTCCCCTGGTGCCTCCTGCCTTTGATGTGCTGATAAAAGCTGGTGTTAGTTTAATGCCCTCACTGAGGGAGGCCCAGCAGGAGGGAAACCCTTCCCACACTCACATCGAAGGGCTTTTTGCACCCGCCGGAGTTTCATGGCCGTCCGATATGCCGAGAACTTGATGTTGTTCAAATCCGCTGCAGAGACACAGGAAAACAAGAATAAGACCACAACATCTTTGTCTCCAGGGCAGGAAGCAGCAGTCGCAGTTCTCAGACCCCAGCCTCACCAGCAGAAGCAGAGCACACGCAGGAGAGCGTGGAGCAGAGCCTGGCAGGGGTCACACCCCCCTACTTTGGGGGACCCTGGGGCACAGAAGGGAGCAGGTGGCCTGGGGGAATCTCACATGCACCCCATGCTGCAAAAAGGCAAGGACTACTCGACTGGTTCTGGGACAGCCTCCTTACCCAGCGTCTGGTACAACTCTGTCATCTTTGGGTGGTCCCAGCACGTCGTCTGGGCCTGGTGGCTGCAAGCAAAATAGATGGAGACCAAGAGTCAATCTGGTAACCAAAAGCTGCCATGAGAGATTAAAAAAAAGGGACCTGGCCAGAGCTGGGAGCAAGTGTTTCAGTGTCTGCAGACACTGCTGCATCCCAGTGAGCACAGTCCCCAGCCACAGCAGCATGAAGGATGCCCACAGCAGGATATCCCCACTTGCTGCCAGCCCCCTCTCCTTCCAGCTGGGGTTCCCCCTCATCTTGGGCATCCCAGCAGGGAAATCCTGGATCTGCCAGGATGAGGAAGACCTGCTTCACTGGAGGTGAGTTCTCACTCCAGTCCATTCACTGACCCACTCCCCTAATTGGTGCCCAATTCCTGATCCTGCCAGGCCAGGGAAGACCTCGGCCAGTGTTTGGGAACACACTCACTTGATGTAGTATGGCACTTTGTTGGGGGAAATGGCTCGCTCCCAGGGGACCTGGACAGAGGCTGCAAGGAGAGAAGCACGTGTCAGATCAACACCAAATGCTCCTCTAAGCTGATGCTGTTTCTGATTCCAGCCCTTCAGGACTGTGCCAACAGGTGGGAGCCTCTGAAAAGACTTCCCAAATCACCAGCTGGAGGTGTCGGTGCAGGCAAGGGATGCTGCCTATAAAAAAGGCTCAAGACTGCTGGTCTTGTTAGAGACATCTTGCCTCTTGAGCCAGGGGCTTTGTATCTGGCTGAGCTCAGAACTCAGGAAGAGACATTCCCTGATGCTTTGATGATGCACAACACAACCTTGTGGTCATCAGTGGGCAGGTCTCATAGCAGGGCACATAGACACAGCACTGCCTGTTATGACCAGGCTCAGACACCCAAACATCTGTTGTTCCTGCTATTCCTGCTCTGTGTGCCAGCTGCAGTATCTTGGGAAGATGAGGATTCATCCCATACCAGCTGCCTGCCACCCTGTTTTATAGAGGATGGAAGCCATGGCATGACCCTCAGTTATTTTTCTTTTTCACAGGTAGAATATCAATTCCAGCAAATGGAAAAGTCATTCTTCCTTTCAGATAGGAGAACACAGTCTGCAGAGAAGCACAGGCCAGAAAATCCCACTGACATCCAGAGATTCTGCTCAGTATTCCAAGGACAGACCCCAGGCTCCAGAGCACAACCTGCTGCTCACCCTTTGCAGTCTGAGAACTGTCAGCCAACAGCTCTGGTCTGTAAAAACAGCATCCCTCTGCCTCGCCCCATGAATGAAAACCTCCTGAAAAGGCACATTTTTAGCCTCCAAATAACTAACACGGGATATGAGGGACTGCCTCTTCCTGCCATCTGTTGTCTTGCTCTGAGGCTGACACAGTCCCAGTGTCCCGTGGGAGCTGCTGCTGCTGCGAGTGTCACAGCTCTGTGCTCTGAAGGGAAACCACATTCCCGTCCCACCCTTGGTCCCACAAGGTGAGCAGCACAATGCCAACTTTTGGAGCCTCTTGATTTGGCTCCTGTGCACCAGCCTGGGCTCTTTTCCAGCCTCATGCATGGCTCTGGGCTCAGCAAAAGGACTTTGCACCCTGTTTTCCTATACCACAACCCAGGCTGCTCTGCTGAGGCAACCTCGTGGCAGAAGCCAGGGGGATCCACTCACGTACAGGAGAGGAAGTGCTGGGAGCCTGGTCCAAAGTCACGGTGGGCATCTTGGAGCTGCTTCAGGCGTTCATTTATGGAGGCCTGGACAATTGAAAAACAATTCACTGGCAGTCCAACAGTCATTTTGGATTGATGACCCATTCAGGAAGGCTTGTGGGTGGCCTCAGACATGCCCCAGCACACAGATGCTTCTTCCTTCCTCTCCTGTCTTAGTGTTTGTGTCTTCCTCCAGCCTGCTAAACCCTCTACACCTCCTCCCCCAGCCTGAGGCAGCACAGCCACATCTGCAGCTCACCTGTATCTGTACTCTCACAGACATCAAAGCTCACAGCTGGTACTGACCCCCTCCACTAACACATCTTGATTCTCCCTTAACTCCTCCCACTGCCTTTTCCTGACCAAGGTCTCTGCAGATTTACCAGGCTCTTTCCTCACACTGAACTGACACTTACCTCTCCCAGGAACACCAGCTATAACATCCTGCTGTGCCAAACCTTACTTTATCATCCTTGAAGCTCAGCAGTGTCAGCCCTTCCCAGCCTCCTGCCCATGGTTTATTTGTATTGCTTGCTGCTGACCCCTTCCCACCTGCAGCTGTTTCCAGCGGGTGTTGATCTGCTCCAGGGTGCGGGAATTCTCCATGCACAGGTGGACATCTGAGATGGCAAGCTGGTGTGCAAGATCATTGACCACTTTCACCCCATCCTTCATGGGGGAGAGCTCCTCCTTGAACAGCTGGAGTCCAGTGCCCAGGCACAGAGCAGGGGAAAGAGGAGAAGAAGCAGGTGAGTAGCTGGGACTTGGATTTTTTCCTTTGCTACAAGCTAGGGTGGGCTAGTGGCTACCAAGCCACTGCTGACAAACCCTCCCACAGGGTGTCTTAGCAGGGGGAAAAACACCCAGCCAAACTAACCAGGCTGCAGATTACTCCTGCTAAATGAAAAGGGGACAGTGACTCAGCTGTGCTGAACCATTGTACCTATGTGAGGTCTGTGCCATGATGAGGCGCTCAGCATGACCAGTTGCTCAGGACACTGCTGGCCAACACTCCCCTCACAAAGAACAGGGGCTGTGGGAAGGAGGCCTTGGCCCTGAGATCCCAGGTAATGAGGCTGCCTTGCACTGAGCAGTCCATGGGAGCAGCTCTGTCCTCCTGAGAAGCAGCTTGTCATCACCTCCACGGCCAAGGCTGGCACCTTCTCAGAGCCAGAAGTACCTTGGTTGACTGGATGTGCTCTGGCAAGGAGTCAATGAAGAGGTCCCCGATGGGTTCCCAGGTCTCCCGCACGCTTTCAGCCTGGTCCAGGGTCGTGCTGAGCTCTTCCATTGCCCCTTTAATCTCCAGCAGCTGCTCCAGGGTCCGTTCAATGTGGCGGTGCTGGTCCACACACCGGGCCGTGAGCTTCTCCCACAGCTCACTGGCCACGTTGGCCTGCTTCCAGACAAAGCGGCTGATGTTCTGGATCCGGTGCCGGGGAGACACATCTGTGAAGGCAAAGCAGGATGGGAACAGGGAGCAAAACTGAGAGCCCAACCCACAGGAGAGTGGGGCAAGGGGTGGAGGGAGGACAGGGAAATGAGAAACAAAAAAATCTAAGGAAAACTGGAAAAAGGGAAGGAAAACAGGTAATAATAGTATCCATCTCTGCACCAGCTCGCTCCTCTAGCCTCTCTATCCTCAGAGGCAGAAGCTGTGCTGCCTTTTAAAAACCTACCCTGGAGCACATCTGGTGCTGCCTCATGAGGTGCCCTCATCATGGACTGCACCAGGAGCCTCTGTCTTTTCCAGGGACAGTGACACTGCTCTGTACCAGCCTGACCTTTGGCCAAAGGGCTGGGCACAGCCTGGGCTCGGTGGTGGGAGGCAGAGCACTGATATGCTGCTTTGTGCCACAGCAGCCACCTCCACCCTCTCTAGGCCAGCCCAGGAGGAGCTGAGAAACCAGAGAACAAAAAAAGGAGGAGCTCCACAGACCTTTGCTTTCCAAAGTCGGTTCTTCTAATTCCTCAAATGGGTGCTGGGAAAGGAAAGCCTGTGCTGACTCCAGGACAGAGTAAATGTATGGTCCCCGAGACTTCACTTCTTCCATGAAAGCCTGGAGAGTAGAGCACAGAGATGAGACAGCAGGCTGAGCCAAAAAGCTGTGCCCTGGCTGTCCCCTTGCCAAATGCTGCAGTGATTTATTCACCCCAAGGCCCAAACCTCACTGGAGGCACAGAGAGAAGTCAGTGTTAAGAGAAATATTTTTGCAGTTCAGGGAAGGAATGACCACCTGCCAGAAGGTGGCTCCTGCAGAGGTTTGTCCTGCAGCTTTGCTGGACTGGGGAGTCAGAACTGCAAGCCCAGAGTGGCGTGTTGAGCCAGGGCTGCACAAGAGGAGCTGTTTTATTTATGGTGTTTTCAGATGCACTGCTTGGAGATGCTCTTCACTCATCCAGTGAAAGCATGGCCACGCTAACAACCCTTCCAGCAGCTGCTCAGCAACAGGTCCAGCTGCTGCAGGAGCAAGGAGAGGAACAGCAGGATGCCTCAAAGCAGCACATCTGCCAGGGAAGACTTCAGAGGCATGCTAGTCTTGTATGTCCTCTCCTCCCTTTAACCACAGCTCCCACACCAGTGCTGTCTGCTGGATGGGCTGTGTGTGCACCTGGGAAGCCCCAGCAAGGATGAGGGACAGCAGCAGTAAACATTTAAATTTTGTTTTCAAGGTAAAACAACTAAAGCCCAACAGCCACTGGCAGTGAGAAGAAAATGCTGTGAACATGGGAGCAGGAAACTCTGATCTGCCCAGGTGTACCCCAGGTTCAGATATGATGATAACGTGTTCCTGCAGGCATCACTCATGTCCCAGACACAGGATTGCCCCTAGATCAACCAGCCTTCTCAGGCTCCAGGATCCCAAAAGCAGAGGCCAGTGAGAGGTAGGGCACAGGAAAGCCACTACAAATGACAGGGTTCACTGCCAGCTGCAGGTGACTTGAGGCTGCAACTTGAGTTTATTGTCTAAAACCAGATGGGCTCTGCCTTTTCTCAGGAAGCAGAGATGAAGACACTCAAGGAGTGGTGCACCCACAGGCTGTGGCATGGCAGTGACACGAGGCAGGGGTCCCAAGCAGGGCTGCCCAGCACAGCCCATCACAGTAGAACAGGGGAGGCACGAGGAACGCACCGCGTGTGTCTCCTTCTCCTGCTGCACCAGGAGAACATCCCCCCGCAGGGGCAGCTGTGCCGACAGCTCCTCATCCTTCTGCCCCAGCCAGTCGATGATCTCCTGGAGAGGCACCTGCAGCTTCCCACTGTGGTCAGAGAAGGCCTCCAGCCGAGCCCTGGCAGGACAGCAAGGACAGTGAGATGACAGACAGACAGACAGGAGAGGAGCAGGTTCCCTGAGGAGGGGAAGCACAGCACCATGGCTGGGTGCTCACCCCCAGGACCTCCTCAGGGACTGGTAGCACACCTTAGCACGGGCTGTGCATGACCCCCAGCCAGCAGAGAGGCTGCACTGCCAGGTGGGGTGAGGCATGGAGGCACCGGGGACAAGAAACTGAAGCTATTCCTCACCCTGGAGCCCAGAGTAGAGGACACTCATTCTGTGTTTGCCTGTGGGTCAGAACTGCTCTGGCTAGCAAGGGGGGCTTGGAATGGCATTTACATGTCTGGGCAGCTTCCAGGAGCCTTGGATTAAGGCAGGAGACAATTAACACGCCCCAGTTAAGCTCTCTGTCATGCTGGCTGTGGAGATGCAAACTCTGACAGTCTGGAAGGCATGTTCCCCTCACGCAGTGGAGAGGGCTCCCAGTGAAAGGAAAGGCACAGGGGAGGTGGAGGCAAAGCCTTGGGGCAAAAAGAGACAACTGCAGAGGTGGCAGAGGATAGAGAGAGCAGCAGAAAGCAAGCAGGAGGGAGGAGAGGATGGGATGGGTAGAAATAGAGGAGATGCTTTCCAGCAAAAGGAGATTCAAAAGTCTGTGGACCAGAGGGGGAGCTGAGCCAAGGTCACTGTGAATTCATGTGGTTCATCAAGCAAAAAAGTTCAAAAACCTCCTGACAGTCACAAGCAGCAGGCAGGGCTGGAAGGCCAGGCCAGCCTGGAGCTTGCTCCAGGCAGGACTCTTACCGAAGGCTGTGGGATTTTTTTTTTATCTCGTTCCAGCAAAGATTCATCTCCAGAGGGGCCTGGGGCCCGGCAGCACTGCTTGGAGCCCGGGGGGTTACACACGAAGGTCCTGCACCATCCTGCGAGGCTTCAACCTGGGCAGAAACAGAACCACGCTGCATCCAGAGATTGCTGCCTGGTGCTATGGGAACTCACCTGGAGACACCCACCCCACTCTGCCCTAACCCTGACTGGCTTTTCAGCTCTCAAGGGAGCTGTCTTCTCCTTAAGTGGTCTGCTAGCAGCTCCTGGCTGTCTCTGGAAGAAGGATGCAGTGCCAGCTAAGGGCAAGGGTTGAAGGGAGGGCTTGCTGCACATCTCCTGTTCTCCTCAGTTATCCAGCAATGAGCTTATCTCACAGAGAGCTGCTAAGCCAGAGCTGGTCCTTATGTGTCACAGTGCCTGCAGGGCTAATGATGATTTTTCCCATGTTATACAGAGCTGCTGTGCTTCGAGAGGAGGCTGATCCTGCTGTTCCTAGGGACCAAGGGGATCTGCCAACATCATTTTTGCCATCCCCAATTCTGGGACTTGCCACCTGCTCCTCTACAAAGGCTCCAGGATATTCCCTGCCTGCGTGGCAAATCTGAGAAGCCACTTCTCCTCCACAGATGCTGCTTCTCCTCCGCAGCTCTCCAGAATGAGCAGCCGTGGGAAGGGTGCTGCAAAAGGCCACGGAGACAAGACAGCAAATCCTAAGCCAGCCACACAAGGGGAGCACGTCCAGTTGGAAAAACTGGGTTCTGATCCCTGGACAACAAATCCTTGTTGGAATCCTCTCCTGAGCCTTTAGCGCTGTATCATGCCCCTGCTCACAAAGCACTCTGCTTCACGTCCTGGTGACAGCAACACGCAGGATCAGAAGCCCCTCACACAGGACTCAGTGAGTGAGAGGGGATTTTCTCTCCAAAAAACACAGTTTGTTGAGCAAAACACGTGGACACTTTCCCATAAGTGAGACATCAATGAGCTGTGTTGGAGAAACGGCAACATTTCGATCGAATGCTGCTTTGATATTAGAGCTCGCTTGAGGTAATTATCCCCAGGTGCTTAATCAACCATAATTAAATGTGTTAGTACTTTCTAAACAGCATACAACAGGCCAGATAAGGGCAGCTGCCTTGGGGGAAAAGCAGCAGCTCTTCCAAGGGGAATGAGTAGATTCTTGTCACTGGTGCTGTCCAAGGGCTCATGGAAGTGTCTGGAGAAGCGATTCAGCCAAGCCAAGGAAAACAACAGGCAGGAGAAAACAACCAGACAAGGAATTTGGCTGCACAGCTAAAAATACCCCCTCCACACCAGTTCTCAGAGAAAAATCAAATGATCGCCAAGACTGGTGCTAAGTTTGATTCATCTAAAAACATCTAACAGGCTGTTCTCTGCCTTCCCATCCTGCCACTCCAGAAACACGAAGAAAACAGAGAAAACCATCACCCACAGAGTTCACAGGCTTCTTGGGGGCACGAATAATGATCCACTCGAGCTAAAGCTGCCGCTTGCACATAGGAAAATCAATACTCTGCATGTGCAGGTGCTCCTGGCACTGAAGTAGGTCTGTCCCACGGCACTGCCAGGGAATGCTCCAGCCCTCCCCTCTACCCCAGGGAATACCGAAGGAAGGGATCAGCTTTACCTGGGTGCAACTGCAGCACAGCTCTGCAGACAGCACAGTCCTCCCAGCCTTATTAAATAAATTAAAAGCCCACCACGCCTGTAACTCCCAAGACCAATAGATAATCATGTAGCAGTGACCAAGCAGAGAGCAGGTGCTGAACATCTGCGTCCCTAGGACAAAACCCCTGCGAGCGAGCAGAGGGAGAAATAAGTGCTTTCCCTCTGAGCATCCCTTCCCCAGAGCCCCAGCAGCAGCAGCCTGGACCCCCACTCCCCCTCCAGCCTGGAACAGGTTTATTTTCGGGCACGGAACACTCACGCAGGCTGTGGCCAGTGCATCTCTGTGCGCTCAGCCCCGGAGCTCCGCAGGAGGAGCAGCATCGCTCCTGCCCCGCCGGCTGCCAGCGGCAGCAGCCAGCAGGGCAGCGGGTGCCCGGCAGAGCTGGCCACTGACCCCCCAGGAATGTGGAGGGGGGCGGCAGTGCCTCACAGGCAGCCTCAATCCCAGCTTTGTCCAGCGGCATTCCAGCGGCCTCCAACCTGCCTTAACCCCGTGGCTGCCCTCGAAGCACACGGCGGGCAGAGATGTGCCCGCTGCAGGACAACCCCAGGTGGGACACCAGGTGTGTGCAGGGTCATCGCCCTGGGCACTGGGGAAGATCCATCCCTGCAAGGGCAGGGCAAAGGGGATGCGCTGGGATGAGCAGCAGAGAGCTTGGCTCAGATGCTGGAGCACATCCAGAGCAGACAGGGGTATTTGCCAGGGAAGGGATTTATCCAGGAAATCATCCCATCAAGCCTCAGTGACCCAGAAGGTAAATAGGTTCTTGAGATCTAATCCCAAAAAAGTCAAAGGTGCCCTTGTTGTCCCCCACGTGCCCCAGCACAGTGTCAGGTACCAGCAGATGTTCATGCCAGCCTGGACCAAGTGCAAATAGTTGCTTTTTGCCAAAAAGCTCTGGGCTGGCTTCTTGTGTCCCCCACAGTCCTGACGCCCAGAATTTTTATCATGCTCTCTTCCACCTACAGGGAGGGAAAGAAAAGCTCCCAGTATCTCTCCCTCTCTTCCCCTCCTTCCCTGCTTGCACATCTGATGGGTGCTGTCCCTCCCTGTGGGATCAGCACAGCCAGCTCCTGTCCTCAGCACATATCGGGCCCAAGAGATGGGAGAGCAGCTCCCACACTGGAGGAGGGGGCTTCAGTGAGGCCAGGACACGGCTAAGGTTGTCTGCAGCCTGCCAGGAGCTTTCAGGACTAGCAAGGACAAGAGAGGGAGGCTGTTTCCTAAATGGCAACAGCAGCCCCTTCAAACAAGGGGAGCTGCCATTAACGCTGCTCCTGCTCCCACTCCCCTCCTCTCTCCCAGCAAATCCCACAGGGCTCTGATCCCTTCACAGAGGCTTGGACTGCTCAGGCAGGTCAGGAAGGCTTTTCCCTGCTCATCTTGTTCTTTCCCTCTCCCTCCTCACTTCATTTGCCAGGCTGTTTATCAACCACCCGTGCACTGGCCCGGCAGCAGCATTGTAACAGCCACCCTGGGGCCAAGAAACCCTGACTCAGCCACCAAGAGACTGTCCCCCTGCCTCAGCCTTGCATGCTGGAGCCTCTCCAGAGACAGCTCTGCCTTCCTGCTGCAGATCCCAGCTCCCTGAGGCAGAATGGGTCCGGGCTGATGGTCAGCTCAGCCCTTGCTATTCATTCTTGAAGCACAGCAAAAAAGGAAAAGGCAGAGCTGGGACCTCACTGCCAGTGCCCAGGGAAACCTTTGGCACTGTCCATCAGTGTCCAGTCAGGTGAGAGGTAGCCTGGGACCAGAACTGGCAAAGAGGGATCCATGGCCTGGCAGAGCATTTCCCCACACCAGAGGTGCCAAACCACCTCAAGGCAGCTCCATGCAGAGCACAGACAGCTTTGCAGACAGTTGCCAGCACACCTTTCTGCTCTTCACTCTGCTCTGCCATTTACCCAGGGGTCCCCAGAGACCTTCCCTCCCCCTCTGGTGAGCAGCCTGGCCTGAGGCTCAGAGACCCTTGGGGAAGGAGGAAGGAGACCAAGATCTGTCCCTCAATATAACTGGATTAGCAAGAGGTCAGATTCCTCCTCTCCTTTCAGCATCCACCAGGAGTTTATTTCCAAGCTTCTCTCTGCAGCCAGGAAGAGTAGAAAACCTACATTTTCACCAAAAGCTGACATTCTTCCAAGTTTCCAGGAGAAAAAAAATAGCCCAACCAAATACATAAGAGCTGTTAACAGTAGCCTCTCCTTCCTCATAATGAAAGAGCCTTGAAATCCAGCTCTGCAGGTTGTCTCTCTTCCCCTACTTTGGGAAACACTTTGCAGCCAGAGAGCTGGAGGAGAGCACACGCTCTCCTGAAGTGCAGCCAACGGGGGGCTGGAGCTGACAGCCTTCCCTGCCACCAGGAACAGAGGGCCTGCTTTGCCCCACAGCAATCTGCAACCTCTGCAAAAAGCTGCCAGAGAAAGGTTCCCAGAGCCAGCTCTTACCTGAGACAGCGGGCGGGCAGTGCTGCTGTGCTGCGCCTGGTCCGGGATGTGCCACTCAGGACATCGCGGGAGGACATAGAGCCATTCCTGCATCACCAGGGGCTGCATCAGAACTGATGGTCATGGGGATGGAGCACCTGAAAAGCAGCGTTAGAGTCCCTGGGTCAGCTTGCACCTCCTCATAGAGCTGGCCCAGCCACCTGGAGTGCTGCCTCCACGGCAGCTGCAGACTAAAAGGAAGCATTCTTTAATTTAATATACTTCTAGTGTTGCAGTCTTGTTTCATATAAACATCCAACTCTTTTTTTCCACCTGGCTATGCAATTTGCTGTATTGATACACTGCTAGTAAGTCCCATAGGTTATACTGCACTTTTAGAAAGGGTTGGGTTTCTTGAACTGTACAAGGTGCCCACGGGTTTAAAGGAAGGGAAAAAGAATCTCACTGTCATGACCACTGTTGTATCTGTGAGATAACATTCACTTTCTTCCTAGCAGGCGGTACAGTACGGTTTTTAATCCAGAAGAACTTATGTTTAGACAGAACAGACATATCTCCATAAGAGACAACATCTTCAAGCATATTTTTTCCTTTTATATTCAGAAGGCGAATTGCCTAGAGCCCCAGCTTCATGTATCTCATACTGTGAGCTAGCTTTTTATGAGTTTTTGCTCATTTTGAGCTATAAAATCCCCTTCATTATCCCCATTTTTGAGCTACATGACCTGTAAAAACCAGTTAGCAGTGGCCCCTTGACTATTCTATCAGTCTGTTCTATTCAGATCAGAAATGCAACCTCTGGTCACAATGCTGCTGGGTTTTGTTGTTTGGACTCTAAATTAGCTAAAATAAGGATTTATTTCATTGCCAGCACCATCTCAGCTTTATGGAAAGCCATGAAAAATAAAGCTCAGAGAAAACTTGGTGAGTGCTTTCCTGCTTTTAGAAGGTAAAAATCACCTGCTCCAGCAGACAGAGCTCATGTCTGTGTGGAGATGGGGCTGCTTTCAGGGGAATGAGTGATGCTGATGGAAGAAGGTTGTTGGCTCCTTCACACCCAGCTCAGCTGGACAGCTGGGAATGTTCCTGCTTGGCTCTGGCAGGGCAGGAGCAGGCAGCACATCCTGCACTGACAGCAGCCACGCTGGACAGAGGGGTGAGGAGAAATCCCCCCGGCCCTATGTGCACAGCCCATCTCTGACACTCACATCCCTCACACCCCTGCCTGAGCTTTCACTGCCTCCCTCCCTTCAATTACACACATTAAGAGATTATTCTGTTATGACTTTTTTTTTTTTTTTAATCTCTTAGTGATTTTTACAGCCATAATTCTCTCATTTTCCAGCAGAACAGCCTGTGCTGAGCTCTCCAGCAAGCTGACAATCCAAGGTCTCGTCCTCTCCCTCTCCTGCCCATTAGCACCAATGAACACTGCAGCAGGCTCTGTATCCCTGCTCCTCTCCCCATGCAGGCAGGGGATTATGAGGGGATTATGAGACCCACATTAATAATTATGAATTCCAGGGTCTTCAAAGCCCCCTAGCCTCTTGGGGCGAATTCACCACACCCAACTCCTAGGGTAGAGAAGATTTCTGACAGAAAGTAACACCACCTCCTTTTCCCTCCAGTGTTTGTGCAATTTGAACTCTGTTCCTCTAAATGACCTCTGAATCTCAGTCTAGCTGAGATATAATTCTCAGGGTGTGGAAAGTTATTTTTCCTCAAAGCCTCTAACAGAGGGATGCCACTGAGCTGTTCCCCAGGACTGGGAAATCAATGGCTTTTGCCAGTGAGGCTCTGTGATGTCTCACTGTAGCTGCCGTCCTGAGGCCTGGGTTTTTCTGTGTCACAGTGCAGTGAAACTGCAGTGATGTGTGCTGTCCAGACGAGTTCAGCCAGTCCTCCACCACCACACACACAGGGGCTCTCTGCTCTTAGTCCTCCCAGCACAGCCTGGCCCCTCGTTCCTGCCACCAGCACCGCAGGACAGGAGCAGCACTGGGACGGTCACAAGCTCTGCTCTGACTGCATTTTGCTGAGTGACAGATCTGCATGCACAGGGCAGGTGCAGTTCTGAGACAGGGCTGGGGAACTCTTGTCCTGCAGGTATCCATGCGTTGGACGTGGAGGGTTTCCCTGCCAGCATCATGGAAATAAGGACAGCCATTGCTGCACCTCCTGAGTGCTGGGCTCCTTGAACTCCTCCAGGGATGACAAAGCCCATCAGGACACAGATGGCACGGGGAACTAAAGCCTGTCCAAGGCAGCAGTCACAGAACAAGCTGAGTGCCAAGCAAAGGGTACCACCCAGTCACATCCTGTGCAATACCTTGTTGCCACAAACACTACAGCAGGTTGGAGGGCAGTGGCTCAGCTGCCCTTTGACACTCTGCAACAGCAAAGACAAAGCCCAGAGGTAGGCAAGCCAGATAATGTGGAACTGGCTGAACTGCACAGCAGCCAGCAAAAAGGAGGACATTCAGGGGGAGAGAGAGACAACCAGACGGAGAGGCACGTCTGCAGGCAAGCCAACAGCTCCCTATAACCCCTTGCCAAATTCCCTGCTATTACTGGAACCAGGCAAGGAGAAACGCTCTTGATCTGCTCTGCTTCTCTGCCGAGGCACACAAAACAGCTCCAGTTCTGGCACTCCTACTTTAGTGCTTCTGTACAGCTCTGTGTCTGGGCACTGCAGCATGTGGAGTAGAGATTTTGTGGATGCTTCCTGGCTAAATTCCTATTGCCTGATTTCTGTAACTGTCAAGAGCCAAACCTGTGATCCACTTTGCCTCTCCCACACCACCATTCAGTTTCTGCACTCTGCTTTAGGTTGGTGCTGGAGACCCAGCACACAACAGCCAAGGCTCAGCATCATAGAAGCCAGATTTAAGTGCAGACAACAAAAACTATCATCCCCACAGCCTACTCCAAACCTCTACTTGGAGAGATCCTCCTTTGGAAGGCAAAGGGAACAACATGGTCAGGCTGTTCAAATGGATATAAAGTGATCTTGGTCCCCTGGGCACACTTCTGTGCAAGCAGAACAAAAATCGAGGCTCAGGCGAGCAGAAGCAGCGGAGAATTCCCACAGGTGGACACTGCAAGAAGCAGCTGTAGAGTCACCATGGACTGGGGCACTGCACTCACAGTGGAGACAGCAAGAAGGGAAATCTCTGATTGAGACTGGTGCCTCTCACCTGATCTTTGCTGGAGGTCCCACTCCAGGCACAAAGGTGGTCAGATCAGTCCTCAGAAGGAGCAGGTACAACTTGTTACCTGGTGCTGCTTTGCATCCTCCCACATGAACAACACCCAACACTTGCTTCTGCTCTCAGTACACCTTAAGAAAGGAAGCAGTACACATTCCACAGTGCTGTGTTACAGCAAACACTTCAGTACACAAACCACTACCACAGTTGAGACCTTGATGATCCTCTAGTTGAAAAATGAGAATGCCAAAAATCTTGATGTTACATTTCAACAGCTGAATGCTTGGGCATTAAAGTGTATTAAAACAAAAATATTTGCCTTTTGCCTCTTCCTACATGAGCTGTAGCTGTTACAAATTCAGTGCTGGAGAGCCTGTCCCACTCACTGCTTCCCAGGCAGTCTGACAAAGGCAGCTGGAATAGCCTTTGCTCAACCAGCTTGGCTTCAGCTCTGTCACAGAGCTCACTGCTCCACTCAGGGAGCTCTGTGCTCTCTCTGCTTTACAGACCTGCTGCAGCAGCATCCCTGGCTGGCTGGAGCCTGTGTCCCAGCTCCTGCAACACCTCTTCTCCATCCCAGCCAAAGGCAAGGTGACAGCTTACCACCAGTGCACATGGTGCTCAGTATTCTCCAATTTTGCTGCATTTGTTTGAAATCCTCCTGATACAAACCCACATCCAAACTCTCCCAAATGTCAAGGGAATTCACACTGCAGCTGACCCTCCACAGCTAAAGGCAACCCCCAGGGTTAGAAACCTGTCACAGGAAGTAGAATGTAGTGTCAGATGTTGAATTTCCAGCTCTCTACTACACATAACAGCAGCAAACACAGCATATAGATCAAGAGGTCTCTCAATCACATGGTTTATGCTTTGAATTGCTAATTTCCTCCTAAACATACTTTTCTGAAACTTTCCACTTCAGATCTCAGCCTATAAGGAAAAAAATATGGGAACATCTTGAAGCAAGGCAGCTCAGCTCAGTCTTTATCCCATGAGGAGACTGGAAATACAAACATGTTCCCTGCTGCTGGAAATGTTAATGACTTTGTTGTTGTTTAACTTACTGTACAGAGAAGTAATAACATTTTAGCTCAGCATGTTCAGTGTCCTTTAAGGGGAAAGGTGGGAGGCTTGTGGATATTTCAGAATTCAGCTGCCATGTAGATGTTAACAAAGGCAGCATTCCCAGGCTGACAGACAGCAGGACTCCCTTGACAGCTTAAAAACACATCCTGTTTCAGCAAAAATTGTTTTCTGCACTTGTAAGTAAATAATTTAAGCCTGAGATCATGGGCCAGATGACCTACTTCCCAAGACCCCACTGGTCAAGGTTTGGTGAGAGAGAAGCAACCTTTGTCCCACTGGGATCAACACAAAAACAACACAGTTCCCTCTCAGAGCACAGGCCCTGAATCTCCATCCTTTTACAAAGCCAGAATAGATACCCAAACACACTCCCACAAAAAATCATCCCAGCATCCTCCTGGTTGTTATGTGCTCCTGAGTACCCTGAAAGGGGACTATCAGCAATCTTCCACATGTGGGAGCATTTCCAACCCCATCATCTGAGGGCTAAAAATCCCAGAAACCAAAGCTGCCACTGGGCTTCACACTGCACTTCCACCAAAGAACCAGGTCCCCTTTATTAATTAAAATGAAGAGTGCTTCAATTAAGCACCTGTCCATAAGAATTACCATAAAACCTTTGCTGTATCTGGTAGTGACCAAGCAGCACAGAAGATGTGTTATTCACTGAGGGTGAGTGAAATGGGGACTCTCACATCTAATGAGCTCCTTTCTTAAATGGCCACTTGGACTTTGAGCTCATAACCAAAATGTTATTTTAATTCAATGGATAAACAGGTGCCACACATCTTAATAAGGAAGCAGCATCCTTTGCCCTGGATCACTCACTCCCCATTTTTCCAGCAGAATACACACATTCACAAAATCTCAAACTGAAAAATTTCACCAGTTGGCTTTGCACTAGGAAACTGTGATGATGATGTCCCCACCTCACCAGGTGAGTGTGGGTGTATGCTCACAAAACATGGTCATGCAGAACTGACTAGCCCTCTCTCTGCTCAAAAATAACTTATGGGATTTTTTTTAAGGAAGATTGAAAAACCTAAATTTCTTGTGCATGTCATTTCAGACTCCCAGCTGGGTTCTAAGTTGTTCTCTCCGAGCCTCACTTTTCCTAGGAACTCTCTCCATCTCTTAGCAGATTAAAGTACTGAAATAATGACTCAAGCAGGCAGAGGAGCCAGCTGTGAGCCCACAGCCCTGCAGTGCTGGACAGAGAAGCTACTGCCTGATAGACCTGGCAGACAGAAGGATCAGGAGAAGGGCAAGGAGCAAGCTCCCAAAAGGGACAGCAGCACAGGGGGAAATCACTGAAACAAGGTTGCACCAAGCAGAAAAATTGAATGCATTCCTTCAGAAACGTGGCCCCTGAACCTGTCAATTTAAACCAGTAAAAACCTCAAGCCTTGTCTTTGCCTTCCTCCTCTAAGCACCTGAACTTTCCCTTCCCTGCTGCTGGAAGCAGCAAACAAGTTTTGCTGCATTGTGAAAAGCACATCACCCATTTGCCACACTGTGTAAGTGATCAGCAACAGTGGGAAGAGCACACCCACTCTCAGTTATGATGGCCAAGGTAATGCTGCTGACTCCTGGCTTCCTTGGCACTTCTCATTCTCACTGTAAAGCTGGCACCTGCTTCTCCAAACTCAACACTCTGCCTTGCCCCCAAGGTTGTCTTTATTATAAACTCCCTGCCAAAGCACAAGGTTCTCTGGCCTTCTGAGGCCATGAATTAGATGACCAGGCTGTGTGCCCCATGGAGTCACATTTCCTTTCTCTACTTGAGATGCATCAGAGTGACCTTATTCCTATGCAAAGGGAAACAGCAAAGGAAAATGGGAGCTATTTTGGCTCAATTCTGAAAAGATCAATTTCATCTTTATACACCTATGAAAATGAGACTTCTTTGAGGACTGAATTCTTTCTGGTCAGTATGTCTTATTTAATGAGACTCATAATTCCCCTTTTATGCTTTTATCATAGACATCCAGGCTTAAGTGAAAGCCTTGAATATATTTCTCAAAACATGATTATATTCAGAAATTCACCATGTCTCCAGAACTCAAGACTTTTTTGTTTGAGCCCATTCATTTAATCCTTTTCCTCTCTCACTTTGTTTAGTTTTGCAAAGAGCCACTCCAACCTGAGCAGCCCCATTCACAGTTACAGTGCTGGCCAGTTTTAGAGAGCAGCATTGATCTGTCTCAGGTGTCAATCCAGAAACATGGTCTTCATCTCATCTCAGCTCCTTCAGCTGCCAGAGAGGACCTGAACACAGCATCCCATCACAGCACCCACTCCAACGCTTCCCCTCCCAGCTCTCCAGGCACCCACGTTCCTGGACACTGCTGCAAAATGAGACTGCTCCAGTTCCTTTCCAGAGTGCCACCACATCCTTGCTGTCTGCAGAATGCTGCCTGGACAACTCCCCCAGCAGCAGAGAAAGCAGCTTTCAGCAGGGGAGCTGGCAGGGGAGGGTGTGAGATGGCACCAGAGCCACAGCAGGCACACGAGCCACACACGGGTGCCAGGAGAATGGAAACCCTCCCAGCACAGCTGAACCTTGTGGCTGGGACCTCACACAGCTTCCTCAACAAGGGCACTGTGGTCAGGCAGGAAAGGCCATTAATGAGAACAATCAAGTGAGAACTCTCACAGGTCCAAGACAGAGGTGAGCAGCAGCAGGAGAGGTTTGAGGGACCTTGGATTAGGGAACAACAAGGAAAACAAACTGACAAAAATATTACTGGACTTTTTTTTTTTTCAGCACTAAACCCCAAAATACAAACAAACATTGGTTTCTCACAGAGAAACCATGGCATTCAAGGGTGTGAGAGTAATTGTTCTGCACCCCTGTCACCACACATGGGCAATCTCAGCATCAAAAGCCCATAAATACAATGCTGGCACTTCCACCAGTGGACCTCCACAGCTGTGATGCTCTGCTGGAGGGAAGGCTGAAGGATACAGGCTGGACTGGGGACCTGTAAAAAATCGGTGGCACTTAATCTTGAGAAACCACAGCCCAGGCTGTCCTGTCTGGCAGGGAGAGGGAGACAGAGTGCTGAGCCCTGGGGAGCAGGAAAGGTCCTGTGCTGCCTGCAGGCAATCCTGCAGTCGGTCAGGGCTGCCTGCATCTAAGGGAAGGTCAGTGGTGGCAATAGAAGCCCTTGAGAGGGGAGGAGGAGGAGGAAAGATGAGTGAAAGGAGCTGGGGAGCAGCTGGGGGAGGGGAGGGCGGACACATAAAGGAGCAAGGCTGGACAGTGTAAGGTAGTGAATGGAAAGGGCAGACCTAGGACTGTGGGCTGATCCTTGCTTACTACGTGAGGAATCTTTGGTACCCTGCCTTGCCCTGCTGCCTGATCCTCCCAGGAAGATGCTAGAAGGCCACCATGCACCCTGCCCGGAGCAGCCCTTCAGCCCAGGCGGAAACACTGCCAGGGTAAATAAGCCTTCAATGTGAAAAGCATCGAAGCCGGTGAAACCGGGATGCTGGAGACTGTTGTTTGCCTCGGGAATCCGCATCCCTAGCCGGTGCCTAGCCTCTCCCTGGTGGAAATGGTTTTGGCCACCTCTCTTGCTCTCACCCTGACACCCTTCTTTTCTTCTCTGCAAGTTTCCTCACCCGCACATGCATGGGCAGCGCTGCTGCCAAGGGACACCCCCAAAGAGCGCATTTCCGAGCTTAAAACAGCTGTCCAAATTCTCCCCCTTTTCCAGCCCAGCCAGGATCTGAGTGGGAAACAAATTTTGTCGTGGCCTACCTTCCGAGTCCGCCAGGTCTGAGGCGCGGGGGCAGCGGGCAGCGGGGAGAGGGGCTGTGCGTGTGAATCAGCAGAGGAGTCCCTGTGACAGGGATGCATGCTGAGCCTCAGCACCGCTGCCTCTCCTCCTCCACCGCCCCGGCTGCTGTGTTGCTATGCGATCACATCACCACGAGCAGCATCTCGCCGAGCCTCCAAAGAGATCCCCTTGACTCGGCAAAACACAGCGGGGAACAAGGACGAGCCCACCAAGTGCCCGGCCCTCCGGAGAGCTCGGCCGGCGATCGATCCGGAGGAGGGAGGGAGAAGAGTGGAGATGCAAAGACAGGCACGCACGGGAGGAGGAGACAAAATACACATGGAGAGGGGGAAAGGGAGGAGGGGAGATGTACAAACACACAGAAAGCGCCGTGGTCTGACCTCTGGAGACCTGACACGGGCTGCCGGGCTCAGCCACGCTTCCCTCTGCTCGCCGACATCTCCCACCGCCTCTCGGGGCTGGCGTCTCTCATTTTAGGTTGGATATGGCCACGCGTGTGCTGGAAAATGCCAGACACGTTCGCCTCCTTCCTTAACCACAATTTGGGTATCTGACACAAGACTTTATAATTTAAGAATAGCCCGTTTCAAAATTAAAGGAGCAAAAATAGGATTATCACTTCATTTCGGATGTGCTTCCCAATTTTTCTTAGAAAAGAAAAATAAGTAAAAGAAGGAGGCAGCTCTCCAGGCTGGGGAGATCTTTTAAATGTCAGGGTATCTTGTCTCAGCTCACAAGAAACAGAAGGATTTGAGCTGCTAGCTTGGATGAGGACATAGACACAGAGTTGGGATTTTGGTCCACAGAAAACACTTTACAGTTCTTCAGATCATTCCACCTAAGGATTTCAAACTGCTCAAGTCACCAAGTGATGTTATTTTCATATAACACAAAAAGAAAGAGAATTAAATTACTTGGTGAGAAAGAAGATTCAAATGTAATCTTAGCTCTGTGTTTTAAGCACAAGGCTGTCTCAGCCTTTCCATGGGAAAATTAAAACTTGGGAAATAAAATCTTCCTGGTCCTCGTCAGAGTGGTCTTTCATGAGTCTTAGCCCTTTTTTTTCCCCCAGAGCTGATAGACTAAATATGTTATTTTTCTGCTGACACAGTCATGTTACCCAGAAATATCAGTGGTGTTTGTAAACATTTTCCATTTTTATACATTTATTCCCCATCTCAGGTGCATCCCAAAATCCAGGTTCACTTGGCTCACTCAGACCCATCAAATGTAACAGCTTCACAACTCCACAACATTCCTGAAAAATCACTTCTGGCCAAGCCAGCAATGGAAATAAAAAGTGGCAAACTCTCTGCAGCATCACAAGGCTTCCTGTGGGTTCAAGGACAATGGTGCTGCACAGAGGGACAAGCACCCAGCAGGGTGGGGAGCCCACGACCTCCTTCCAGCCAGTTTGGGCACCTTACAGAGCAAAACTTTGATCCCACACCATGGGGATGTGAATGGATCAAAAGCTTTTCTAAGTCACCAATTTAAACATGGAGGTTTAAAACTCAAAATATAGTTGATCTTGTGTAAAACATGTTTGAGAGAGTCCTCAAGAAACCAGTGAGCTCCTTGTGATGGTACCAGCTAGAACCTGCAGCAGGTGGGTGACCAACCCTAAGTTCTCCCTTCATCCTAGACAGGTGCACCAGGAGTCAAGAGCAGAGCAGTGAGACACAAAACTCATGTAACTACACTGGAAGGAGATTTTAAAATAGAAACCTCCTTATAGTTGGTTCCAAAAGGAGCAACACTGAATACTTTGAGTACCAACCCAAGAATTACTTATTCACTCCACACCTTCTACTCTTAAAAGCTTCTTCAATAGCTTCTGCTTCCACAACAGCTGTACTGATGCAACAAAATCCCTCCTGGAAAGCTGTATTTAGACCAAAGAAAACAGATATGGATCAGAAGACAAAAATGAGCAGAGACTCTGCTGGGCTATTTTTGTGCACACACACAAATAATAAATCTTGGGTTAAATAAGGAGAGCGAGGGGGAAAATTACAGCAGAGTCTGGAAGGGCTGTCCAGGCAGTTCCAAAGACAGCATTTTCCAGAGAGACACGACCAAATCCGATAGCAGCATGTATCTGTCACCACCAGCATCTGTAAGGGACATGACAACATGGATAAACATATCAAATCAAGTTACACATGCACTCAGCACAGAAGCATGAACAGACAGCATGAACCACAAAAACAAGGTGCTTTGCAGTACAAGCATCCTAAATTATTGATTGTTTAAATGCAATAGAGAAAAAAAATCTCTTGTGTCAGTTTAGTTTAAATTATGAGGCGAACCAGAATGTCTGCTGGGAGGGTTGCTTCCAGGGCTGGGAACATCTTCCCAATACTTTCTGTTTTAAGGATATAATTAGGGCAAAAAAAGGAGGAATCCAGAACTCAAAGGGAACGAGGGGGACCAACTCGGATGTGTCATAATCGCAGTTTTCACATAAGCACTACAACTTTTTTAAGTGTATGGGAAGGTTTCTGAGATGAGAGGCTAAATTTGGTGTGCTATGAGTTCTGAAGAGAATTTAAGCCAAAAAAATCTCCCAAGGAACTCCAAGAGCTAAGCTTCCAGAAGATACACTTCATATATTCCCCTAATGAAACATTTCAGACTTTTTATGTTTTATGAAACAGCAAATACGCATCTTGTTAGGAAAACTAACAATGTCCACCTTCCCAACAGGGACATCTCAATATGCACAGTGCTAAATGCAGTGTACAATCATACAAGAGGTAAAAATTGGGACAGGTTTTATAAGGCTTGGACATAAAATTGGCATATATATAGAGAGAGAGAGACACACACTGACAGTATTTTTAGTTTGAAAGTTTTAAAAGCTAAGAAATAAGGGCTGTGTTTACTTTCAGCCTAAATTCTGTATTATTTTCTCCCTATACAAAGCCATTGTTATTAATCACTTGTAAGTTGGAATATCCATCACACTAATTATTCCTGTATTACCAGCCAAATAACAACATTACATAAAATTCTGGCTTTCACATTTTCAACATAAAACTTCAGGGCTCAATATAATTAAAGGCTATTATTTTTACATTTTTCTTCCCATAAGTTCCCACCAATTAACTTTATCTTCTAAAATAGTCCTTGTCACAGGGAATTGGTTCCCAAAACATGCAGCCTCTCTTCCCTCCTTTGAAGCATCACATCTCCTGAAAGAGCAAGTTCATCCCTCTGGTACAGAAGAGGAAGTATTGTAAGCATCCTTTGGAAACTTTGGTACATTCTTTCCCTTTCAGAGTAAAGCTCATATTTCTCCATTTATCCCAGTTAAAGTGTTTTAGAGAACAATGCTTTACCCAGCAGCAGAATGTAGACTTATCCTTGTTAACAGGAGGATACAGCAGACACCAAGAGCAGCACTTTCCCTAGAGCCATACACCCACAGTCCTTGTGGATCCATCTCCAGAAGAGGAGCTCAAAGAAAGGCTTGTGAGCCAGGACAAGGTCCCTTATGGCTTGAAAAAATTCAATTTCTCCCCAAGAGCCTACAAATCCCAATCTTCCTGAGACAGGGCTCCCTCACCCGGGTCTCATCCTAATTAAAGCATCAGAGAGGACTGGGTTCTCTCACAGCTGGCCACATCCAAACAGCTGTACCTGTTTTGATTCAGGATCATTGATCTCAGTGGTTGTGCTGCTCCTGCCGGGGGAGGGAAAGCCAGAGGAGCAGGTCATGCACAAAGGGACAGACCTGCCCATCAATTCCAGTACATTAGACAGGCCAGCAGGCTTGGGAGCAGAGCACAAAGAGCCCCTCTTCAACAAGAATTAACAAAACTAGAATTAGGGCCCTAAGAAAATTATTTAGTTGACTGGATATGGTACCATCCTGGGGGGCATTTTTGTTTGTTTTGTTTAAATAACTGATATCAAATAAATAAGTGTACCTCTTTTGCTAGCATCAATCAGCAGAAAAACCTTCCCAGAGCAGATTCTACCCTGCTGAAAACATTTAGAAAAGCAGCAGGGTACTTTCTAAACACATGGTACCTGGGGTGAGAGAGAAGAATGGGCAGAGAACTGATACAAGCAGACAGCTGCCATGCACTCAGAAACAGAATTAATCCCTCTCTTCATTTGTTCCCACACAGGCCTTGAAACAATTTCTTCAAAATGAGAAATAGAGTCTATAGGGGAGGAAGGAAATCTTTTCAGAGCAGCGAGTGCCAAAAGAAAGAGGGGCGCGTAACAAAAGAGTGTAAAAGAAGTTGGGGAAAGAGATGGAGAAAAAAAGAGAAAGGAGAAAATGGTAGAAGAGAAAGCAAAAGCATACAGGAGAGGAGGGCAAGGCACCCAAGGCAGATTTCAGGGGCTGTTTTGTTCCTCAAAAGCTGCCAACACGTTTACAATGTGCTCTCCATCCCCCTCCTTATTTACTGGATGGTGCACTCAAAGGAGCAGGAAAGCAATCCACAGGAGCTGCTGAAGATTCAGCTGGACACAGAACAGAGGTGCCCTAAGAGAAAGGAAACTGCTTAGTGATCCGTGCACAACAAACCATGATGGGGATGTTACAGGCCCAGAGACCCGAGAGAAAGGGCTGGGAGGAAACCTGCAGAGAGCAGCCTCTTCCTGCAGAGATGGAACTCACAGGCAGCACAGACACTGGAGCAGTGCAAGTCAGACTGCATGGGGATACAGCTGCACATAAAAATATATGTTCACAGCAGAAGCTTATCCCTGAATTCTTCAAAGGAAGAGCCCAAAGGATTTGGGCAGAGTGTAAAATCTGTTGCAATTTGCAGCCTAAACCCAGTGCCTGAAGCTCAGCCACGTTACAGTGACTTAAATATCCCATGACTGAGCCAGTGCTGGAACAGCCCATCCTGTGTCACGTTTCTGGCAGGTACCACAGCTTGCCTGATGCATGTTCACTCATTAAACTGCAGAATGGGATCACGCCTCAGCCTACAGATTTCTAAACACTGTCAAGGTTAAAATGGTATTTAGAGCCTGTGTAGGTACCTGCATCTTTCTCTTTTTTTCTTTTTGAAGATCAACTGTTTTGATTTCTACATTTGTGCAAGGGCAAGCCTGGAGATTAAAGCTTTTAAAAAAAAATCTTACCCTCTGTTATGCAGACTTTTTACTCCTACAAGACAGGAAGCTGAGAGGCAGAGAGGCATCTTCACAAAGGTACACACCTTGCAGAACATTATTTATGTACTTCAACACCTCCCTTGCCAACTATAATTACTTGAACAGGTCTAACAGATACATACAGTTCTCTCAGGAATCCTGTGCCCAAAACCACATCACCAAATGCTAAGGACATAAAAGGAATTCTTGGTCAAAAGCAAGGTTTGGTGGCATCCAGCCTTCATCAGACCACAATTGTTGCTTCCATTTTAAAAAGCAGAGCCATAATGAGGGAAACCCATTGATACAACATAAATCATCTTTCCTGGAAGAAAATACTTGAAGACTTTGTTCTTTCAAGATATTCATCATCCAGAGCAAGCTTTTTAACCAATCTCTGTTGTTTTTCATCCATGATGCATCCTCTGACTAAAAAGCACATAAAGAGCTCCCTCACACACTCTCTCAGGAGCCATGGAGCTACAAATCAGCCCAGTGTGTATTATTAATGACAAGTTATCAGAAGATCTAGGACAACAGCCAGCCTGGAGTTTCACTGTGCTGAGATTCTATAGAGAAAATGAACCCTTTGCCAGGTCAGATCCCACAGTTTCCCTTGTTCCTGTCTCCACTGTGCACAGATTTGTGATAAGCCATTTTGTCACAGCAGCCAGGAGGTGATTACCCTGCCCTAGAGGCCTTACAACTGAGCCTTGCCTAAAAGACAAAGGTAACCAAGTGAGGAGACACTGGGTAGAGACACAAAAATCTCAAACACTGTATAAAAAAAGGCAAAGTGAATTTTATTTTGCTAGCAGTTAAACATTATTAGAAGGGTTCAGGAGGACCCATATTGGCAGTTGTTAGAGCTGCAGTACAAGGCTCACAGATTCAATTTCCTGAGTGGTTACAGCTGTACCACCTTCTAAATCCTTGGGTCCTGATTTATTCATGGCATTAGGAATGCAAAATGCAAGCAGAGGGAAGTAGGCCAACAAAAGAATAGAAAGCAGGGATACAGAGGAACCAGTTTCTTCATTCCTGCTAAAAACAGGTTGAAATTATTAACTCTTTCAGAGCAGGCACTCTCTGAAAGGCTCTGATGCATAAAGATGCACAAATGAGTCTCCCACCACAAACCAGAAATTATAAACAGAAACACAAAGCAAACATGGCTCCAGAAGAATTTGGATTAACTCTAGCCCAAGGCATTTGGATTTTCTGATGCATCATGTTCACTGTGTCTGACAGGGAGGGGTTAATGGCTTTGGTTGTGTGAACTGGGGACCAGATGTTCAGCTGGTACAACTCAACACAGATCCATTAGAAATTAGTGGAGCAGTGGCTGCTTACCCCAGACAGGATTCTGGCCCAGTACTTTGAAATCCTGTTTATTACCCACTTAGAGATTTCTCCAAAGGAAAGGCCTCACTTTTTCAAATCAGCTAAAAAGCTACTAGAAACACCAGAGGATGCAGTTAAAATGAAATGGCCACTGCCATGGCCTGTATATGATACTACAAAACCCCTAAATCAAAAGCTTGTAGAAGCCTTGTGACAAATAATACCCCAGCACAGTTGTTTCTGCTATGATTTCATAGTGTCCACCTACCTTACAATGGGTTGAAACAGTCATGAGAGGTAAATCACTCATTTGTCACTTACCAGGAAATGGATGGGTCTTCATTACGTCCATTTTAGTCCTCAGACAGAGCAGCTGTGGTCAGCCAGGTCTTTGAGCACATGCTTTTCACAGAAAATGGTCTGCAAAATTTGCTGTGATGACTCAAATGCAAAGAGCGATCAGGGGAAAAAAGATAAGAAAAGTGAAAAGGTACAGTGGCACATTCCTCCCTAAAGGGGCCATTCTTCCACTCAAGTGCAATGCTACTCAGATAGTTAGAGGGGAAAAAAGAGAAAAAAATGTCCAAATGTCAAAAAAGACAAGAGTTATCACAGCATAAAGTGGCTAGAAATAATCTCTAGAGGCCAATAATCCAATAATACCAGGCACATTTTTGCTGCATGGGATGGATTTTAGACAGGCAGCTTGTCCAACAACCAAAAAACAAAACAAAAAATCCCACAAAAAAACAAAAAAAAAGTTTCAAAAAAAACACCCACAAAAAAAGTAACAACCTCACCACCCCAACACATTAAAATCATGTTATCTGTCCTGTTGCTGTAGTTCTGCACCTCCAAGTGCCCAGCCTGTGTACTTGAATGTCAAAACTGTGCACAGTCTGCCTAAATACTTTCACAATCCAGGGTATAATAAAGTCTTGTGATGCTGCACGTCTTCCATAACATGATTCTGTGCTTTCTCAACCAAACACCCACCCCAAGGGAAAACTGATGTCAGGGACCAGTAACTGTAAAACATTCACTATATCCCAAAGGATTCTGCTATAAGCTCCTTTAAATACATTTACATAATCACACTCTTAAGAACCCAGGCATGTTTCACATGTGAAGTGAAGCTTCTGGCAGCACCTCCAGTCTGACAGGAATGCACCTTCCACAAACTCCAAACAGCACCTAGCCAACAGGAAGCCTTTTCTCCCTGGCTAATGCTTCTTTTAGATGTTCTGCCCCTGCTCCTTTCCCTGCTGAACGAGGCTGCCATGCACACATCTGTCAGTGGCCCCAGGGAATCACTCCAGCCTTGTACAGAGTCCCAGTGTGGATGTACAAGTCTGGTCAGCGTCTGAAGACACCTGCATGGTGTAAGGACAAAAGCTAAGGGTTAAGGTATCCCTAGGGACTGCAGTACACAGCCTCTCCAGCATAAGTGGACATAACATTTCCAACTTCTTTTTGAAGGCAGTTTCACAGAAAAATTATAGAACTCGTTATATGTTAGGGCCATGTCTTGAAGCATATCCAGTTGGAGGATTTTTTAATATGTGGAGTTTCTTCTGTTGAAAAAATATAATTAGGGTTTTGAAGATCTGTTTTTCTTGACAAAAATTAGCAAGCAGCACTTATACTACTTGGGATAACACATATGAATGAGAAGGGCAATACTTTAGGCATATTAACCAGATGTACTTGAGCTGAGAACAGTGGTACTCAACCAGTCTGATTCTGAAGGGATGAAGAAAACAAACATCTTGAGTGGCTCCAGAGTTGCTCTCAGGACTGATTCCTTTACAGAATCAAAGTACAGATTCACAATGTAAAATTCAGTATAATCTAACCCAACTCTCAAGTGCTTACAACCTTTTTTTACAGCAGAAAAATAAAGTTCATTTAGATTTTGGAAACATCAGTTCAGCTTCTCTCAGCTTTTACTCAGACTTGAAATGAAATGACAGAAGATACATTTTGTAAAAGTTTTTTTCAAAATGACACATTAGAAATATTTTACAGAAAATAAATTATACATATATATGCAAATAATATACAACACCTACAGAGCTGCAAACACAAAAAGGAAAAGTTACATTTGCATTTGTCAATATAGAAAATGGTGAGCTGGTGGCAACACTGTACAAGTGCTCAAATCAATAAACCATCAAGTGAACACCAAATTTTCCAGCTGTTCTAGGAGATCATTATAACCAAAGTTTGCATGAAAACTGTTCTGTAGGCCTCAAAATGAAAATTAATTTCAGGAAAGCCAGCTTGGCCAGCCTGTTAAAAGTCATATGGGGTACAACAGGGGATTGGGAAACTCACATTGCTCCAATCCAACACAGCACCCCTGAAAGGCTGATTACCGGCTGCTAAGGAAAGCAGGTCAGGAGTGAACATTACTTATAAATGAAGCACCACTGCTCACTGCAGTTTTGAGATGGAAAATGTTTGTTTCTCAATCAAAACAGATACTCCAACAGAGGAACACTAGAGTGAAAGAGGTGGATGTTACATAACTTAGCTCACCAGCTTCAGACCAGGAAGTTTAACTGGGACAAGAGGGGGTTCGGTGTTAGTGAACCAAGCCAGCCTCAACATCTGTGTCTTCACTTTCATAAGAGAGATGTCAGTACAAAAGTGCAGGTTAGAGTAATTGCTCTGTTTCTCTCCTCTGAGGAAGGAAGAATTAGTGACAGAGTCCTTTACAGTCTGCTAGTCTGCTCCAGATGACAGAGTTCCAGCGAGTCCCAGGGTCACGCTTCCACATTCCCTGCTTTGCTGCGAGCGGCCTGGGAAACACGACTGATGCTGCTCTCAATAAAGACCTTCAGCCCCTTCAAACCTTGGGAATAGAGATACTCCAGATACCAGTCCCACTTCTTCCCCTGTAAACCAGAAAGAAGAGTCAGATGAGCAGAACAAAGCTTTACCTTAAGCCAATTTGAAAAGGTCTGCAAACTTTGCCATCCTGTGGGATAACATCCACATGTTGTGTGACATCTGTAAATACCCACAGGTCTACAGGGTCACCTGCTGTCCCCAAAGGCCCACAATTACACATTCTTAGACTGAATCATGATCTTTCTTTAATACTGAAAGAGTTTTATAAATCCCAGTCCTAAAAAGAACAGTCTATTGGATCAACAGCGAATATGTCAGGAACTAAATGAACATGGATATTAAAGCCTTCCTTCCATCACTAGGGGTGATGCCTCCAGATCAGCTCTGAAGTACACTGTGACACAGGAAAGGAAACCAAGTGCCACTGTATTTGCTCAGTGGAGGATTCCTGTTCAAAGCTGTAACAAAGTTACACATCTGTCTCAGAAAGATAATATGAAGCAGAATTTGTATTATCAATGAACTTTAAGTGCATCAAGAATGTAACTTTTTCTGGAGCTGCAGAGAACAACAGCCCTGTCCTGACATTGCACTGACTCATGGAGGAAATTCATAAAATCTCACATCACTCGCCACAGATACATAACTTCTCAAGTGCTGATGTCCTCTTGTTTGGCCCTGTTAAAAAATTGAATCAAAGCCTACAGCTGGAATTTTTCCCCTTCCAGAATTTTTCTACAGCATTTGTGAGTTTGGTGAATGTTATAATCTCATTCTCTTCAACACAGCTACTGAAAATTGCCTGCTTTATTTACCAAAACAAGAAATCTTACCTTAATTAATTTGAAGTTTAAGGTGGTATCATCAGGAGAAACCTTAAGGAAAGGGAATAAAACAATATCAAGTCAGATAAAAAGTATGTCCAGGGTTGCTGGGTCTCTGCTAAGTCCTCTCCTAAAGCAGGAATTGTAGGCATGCAAAGAAATTTAGGCATTTTTAATCCTGCTTTAGAGGGGGCTTCCAGCATCATACTCTGTGCATAAGTGGCAAGGTAACATCTGGACCCTCTTGCCCTGTACTGCAGCATTACAGGATAGCAACAGGAATATGCACAGGTATCTTGACCATTGTCTCTCTACAGTGTGAAAGTTTTATTTTCAAAACAATAGAAATTCACAACAATGAGAAAGAGCAAGAAGAGAGAACTGACACTGAGAGCAGTGCTTGTGTTCCCCCAGCGCTGCAGAGCAGTGCCCTCTGCTGCCCAGCACCGCTGAGGAAAACGTGCCCCTGCAGCTCAACATCATTTCCTCCTGCTGTAAAACACATTTGTCATACCTGCTAAGCAAAATTTCTCCTAGTTCTACAGTAGGAAGAGAATGCAAGAATTCCCCACCAGAAGGTTTTGGGTGTTTTTTAAGTGATTTTGAGGTTGGGTGCTTTTTGGTTGTGTTATGGTTGTTGGTTTGTAGTCTGGGATTTTTTTCTAAATGTGCAAAACCTACAAAGAAGAATTAGGAACCTGTGTCAGGAAGAGTTTGGGTTGGATAGTAGGAAAAGGTTCTTCCCCCACTGAAGGTGACTGGGCAATGGGATAGGCTCCCCAGGGAAGCGGTGACAGCACCAAGCCAGACAGAATGCAAAAAGTGTCTGGAAAACACTCCCAAGCACAGGATGAGATTTTTGGGATTTCTCCTCTGCAGAGGCAGGAGTTGGACTTGATGATTTTTGTGGGTTCCTTCCACTGCAGAATATTCCATGATTCTAGGTAGCCCAGAACAAAAATTATGTGGACAAAAGAGATAAGAAATATACAACTCATTTCCTTGGTCTAACCAAACCAAAATAGATTCCTTGAGCAAAGACAAAACCTGAGTTTAATCAGCAGTAAGACACAAACTAGCTTGATTCAAGACACTGAGCACATAAAGGCAAATTTGTCAAGTGTTCCTAAGCAGAATTCTTTGCTTCAGCTTCTCAGGTGCCCCTTGCTTCATTCCAGGAGTCACACCTATTGCCTCGAGCCTGCCAGTGTTTCTCACAACAAACTGGCATCTTTGTCCTTGGACAGCCTACCAAACCTGGTTTCTTGGAGATGCACACACATCTTGGAGCAATAACAGCTCTGGCAAACTGCTCCCTCCCTCAGCAGCTGCACTGAAAACATGATAAGACCCATAGTTCAAGAGAACTCCTGGCAGAACTCACACCAGCCAAGACAACACAGCTCCATGTTATCTTGCTTCTGTTCTTGAAGCAGCTACTTGGATTTATATTTTAATAAGCAAAAAAAGCTACCATGAGAGGCAGAAAGCACTGCTAACAAATTCTGCCATGAATTGCTGTATATAATTTAACCATGTATTTCTTGACTTTCTAGAGTTTAAATATTTAGATCACTCTGCCTATTTTGTGGGGCAGAAAGCACCTTTGGTAAGCTTTTACAGAAGTGTCATTTATTTCATTAATTAGCAATTTTAGTTCTAGCTCAAAATTGTCATAAGTACAAATTCACATCTAAAACAGCTACATTCATACATTCAACTGCTTTCATCCCACACAGAGTAAGACTTTTTAAATTGTGCCATTAATCTGACAAACACAGAATGCTACAGCAGCTTTTGAAAGATGCCTCTTTCAGTCAGCCAGGACACAGAGACACTTCTCTAGAGAAGCAGTCAAGACAGAACATCTGGTGCCATGAAAGATCCAAATCTTGGCCCACACCATTACCTGCTGCAAGAATTGAACAGAGTAGCCCGTCAAGGCCGGATGATAGACAATGTTAAAGCTGTTTTTTATTTCCTTCACTGCAGTTTTACTCAGCAGCTTATCATCCATACGAAGTCCTTGAGAATGAATGTCCTTCTGGAATGCACTGGATGTCCACAGACAGCCCACCATAGCTATTATGTACTTGTTGTACTCTTGGTATGTCTGGTTACTGAACTTGAACTGCAGTATTTTCTGAGGGGGAAAAAGAAAAATCAATAAATAACATCCTCAAAGCAGCTGTGTGCTCCCTCCAGTCTTTAAAAGATGGCCACTAGTACGTCTCCCCTGCATTCAACCCAATTCCTTGCTAAAATCTGTTCTAGGACATAACAGATGTGTCCACAATACCTTTTTATTCAGCTCATTTTCTTTTGCAGCCACCAAGTTGGTTCGATACCTGAAAAAAAAAAAAAAAGAAAGAGAAAGTTAGGGGCCTATAAATTTTTACTATACACCTGTGTTGAAAAACATTGGAAGAATTTATCAAGAAAACTTATTTCCACCATGAGAAAGATCATCAAACTTTGTTAGTGAAAGAGAGGCATGATAAAGAATTCAAAGGGACTTTATCACTTGGCAGAGTAGGAACATATCTAATAATGTTAGTCTCTTAAATGATTCACACATGACCAGTTTTGCCTGGGACAGTCACCTTCATAGAGGCAACACACAAGAATGGACATTCAGCCTTAAAATCAGCAGAGAAATGCAGTGTGTTTTTAAGAAGGGAGACTTTCATTCACTAAGCAAAGAAACAGAAGCCACTGGAAGTAATGCAGCTTGACAGTTGTTCTATATAATAAGCACTAGCTCTTCTTATTTCCTAGAGACCTTCCTGTCATGTTAATTACCCTGAAGATTCCTTAGAGGAAAAGCCACATGGAGAGCCCTGCACCAGCTGTCAGCTATTGACCACTCTTCTCCTCAGATGCAGCCACTGGAACTAACAAGGCTAAGAAGTGTAGCCTTGGTGGTGGATCCTGCAGAGCAATAAACAGTGCTGTCTTTGGCCTTGCCACCAGCACAAGGCAGTCCCAAATTCCTGGAGTTTGGAGGTGGAAGAAGTCCTTCCTGCTCAGCACATGACAGAATTTGTAAGGAAAAGCTCAAGTGTAGTAGCCAAAGTACAGGACTGAGAAGCTGTGTAGTTACTATTGTTAACTCCAGCTGGCTGACTTTAGTTCCCTCAAAACAATATGGGAACTTCTTCCTTCACATATCAAAGATATGCAAATAATACCAGGAAAGAGGTCAGAATCCTGCTGTTTTGGATAACAGACTGAAAAAAAAAAAAAAAAAAGAGGAGGAACTACAGCTATAAAATCATTTATCATGAAAGCTGGACACAAGAGGAATTTTTACCTCTGCCTTGCACAGCAAGAAGTATATCCCAGGTTTTTACAACAAAGTCCTTTCATTTCCAAAAGACTGAGAGAAGACAAGGAGTCCCTGCAGCCCACACCTGTTGTAGTACCTGTACATAATGTAGCAGAGCTGATTCAAGTTGACAGAATCCATGCTGAGCAGTGCTGGGTAGAAAACCCCAGCAGGAGGCATTATCAGCAAAGGCAGGTTGTACTTCAGGTACATGTCACACACCTGCAGAAATGAAGCACATCCAGGCTGATTATTACTGCCAAAGTAATGATTATTACAAACTTCCAAGGATGTAAGAGCAACAGAGAGCATGACACTGAATTCCAGCCAGATCCATCAACTTCATCCAAAAGGGAAGGCCAGGATGTCTTATGCAAGTGCTGTTACCCATTAATTTTGTGCATTTTTAATGGACAATTCAGTTACAAACAGATCCCAGGACTATCACTGTTTTTTCAGCTATTCCCAACCTAAATTGTAGGAGCTGTTGCTGTTACAGCATGGCTGGAGTTCACAGTAAGCACAACTACAGAGAGGACATGAGGAAGCTGGAGAATAGACTTAAGGCCATTTGATGCTGTTTGATTGCCTATAGCACAAACTAGAAAAAAAACCCCACATTTTTAAGGAAACATTTAAGGAAAAAAAACAAGATATGTAGTTTGAAATTGAACTAATCACTGTTCTTTTCTTTAAGTCAACATTAAAAAAGCAGGTTACGCCCTACTGTTACTTCTCCCTCCTCAGTTCACCTCTGAATTAAGAGCAACCACTTTCTAGCAGCATATTTAGTTCTGCCTGTAGATGCAAGAATAGCAGCTTTCACCTGTACATCTACCAAGTATTTGGAATATTCTTGCATTTGATCAAAAAGTTCTGTAAACTAGAATGAGGAAGATGTTTTATGCTTTAGCTTAAAAATACAAACAGCCTTAGGAGTACTTGAAACAAAAGACAAAATGACTGGGATACACACAGTCTCATAGAAATCCAGAATGAAGTACATCAAGAATGTGGAATTGTTTTCCAAGCGCAGTGCAACAGTAGAGATCCATCCCACAAAGTGGACCAGTTCAGCCACCACATTCACTAGTCCAGAGAGGGTGGTGTTCCTGCAGCAATGACATGGCACAACATTACAGATAAGTCTTTGCAAACAGCAACATGGAAAATAATAAAACAAAATTAAAGTTTATGCTTTTGTCCCATCAAATACTCAACAACAGACACTTGTTCTTCAATACAGCCAGTAACACATTGTTATCAGCACCATTATAAACACCCAGATATCAGCATTACCAGATTTTGAATTCTGGACACTTCAATTTCCAGTGTCAGCAGAAATGCTTCTAAAGAAAGACAAAGAACAGTTCTGAAAAGGTAGCTTACAATATAGCAGAATCATAACAGCATTATTAACTTTCTGGTTGGTCTTTATGCTGGGTGTTAGGGCTACAACATAGATCTAAATACACCAGTGAGAAATGCACAGAACATGGTTTGCATTCTTTAAAGTCAAACTTACAAAGAAGAAAACTCCAAATCCACTTGAATCACATTGCAATTTAACCAGTTCTGCAACAGCTGTTTCAGGCTCTCAAGAACACTGCACTGCAATAGGCAAAAAGAAATCAGGTTGATGACAATTTATGCAAGCAAATAATCCCAAACAACGAATGCCTTGAGAATTGGGATATCCAAGGAAAGGTACCAGGAGTGTCCCAAGAGCAGTGACATAGTTGCACAACCCCTAGAACTGAATGTATGTGTTGTATATAGCATTTCTGGAGAATGTGAATTTCAAGTAGTGAAAAAACACCAAAAAAACAGTTTTAGCAAGTAGTTAAATTTGTTAATTAAACTATTGTGTTGTGTGCTATCAGTTCTTTTTATCTCTGGTGCCCCAGCTTAATTCCAGTCAAAAAAAGGAAGATCTCTTAAAGGCATCAATTTCCTAAAGAAGTTAAACTGTAAGTATATATTTTATCCTGTTTGGGCACAGACTTCTCAAAAGGATGTTTCCTATACAATCCCTCAGACTGCTACACGTAACACAAGTACAGATAGGAGTATAAACTAGAAGTAAACAGCCATTATATTAATTTAAATTACCTTAAAGTAAATAGATGATGTGAAAAAGAGCTGTGCCAGGGGATCATAGAGATATGACTTAAGGTCTGAAAAAAATGAGAAAGCAATAGGATATCAGTGCACAAATTCTATGCCCTGAGATAGCCCCACAGTCCAAGTCACCCAAAGGATCTGCAGCACATACCAGAGGAACTGCTGAGGGGGATCCAACTCACAAGTTTGAGGATTTCTGAGCGGCAGCAGATACCATCCCAGAGAGGAAGGGTCTTATAAAGGAACTCTTCACAGGCAGAAAATCCCTCCTGCAAAGCAGAAGAGAAGCATTCAAAAATTCATCTGACTGCACCTTGCCACACTCGCATCATGCTGGAGAAGGGAAGAGACTTACACCTACTTCCAGCCATACTTACCAGGACATTCAAATTATTGTTCTTAGGTTATTTTTCCTGCAGAAAACAAGGCCATTTCCAAAATATTGACTTGCCAAACATAAAGGCATTTTTATCACTTGAGTCACTGTCTCAGAAATACTACAGGAAACAGATAAGTGCCAGAAGTTCTTTAAGGGAAGACTTTGTGAAACCCTTGGCTTCCACAAAACATGCACTTACCTGCAACAAACATTCTGCCTTGTAGATAGTTTCCAGGAAGCTCCTGAATTCTTCTTCATGTGGTTTATCAACCACACACCAGGTGCATTCTGAACAGGAGAGAACACTGTAGTTGAATATGAGCACAGCAAGAACAAGCACAATGAGAAACCAAATTCAGTTCTCCTTCAGTAGCTGTTTTAACACTCTATGGTTATCTCTGTAAATCTGAATAGCAAAGTACCATTAATGAAAAGTGAAAAGCCTCAGACACCCTTTAGCTCCCTACCTCACAAGATAATACTGAAGTTCCTACCTTCCTGGAGCATCTGGCCCATCCAATAGTAGAGCCTCAGGTAAATAGATTCATCTTTCACACAATTCATGTAGTGAAGCAATAAGGGGTTTGTTAGCACTGAGCCCATCTGGGAAGGAAACTGCAAGAAAAAAAGAAAATAAAGAATTATTCAGTATTTACGTCAATAAACTGCCAGAGAATCTCATGTCCAATCTTTTTACCAGCAACAAGACCATTCCCAGGACTCATTCACCATCCTCAGTTAGGACTAGATGCTCTCTTAGAATTAGATAGCCCACACACTACTCACATATAAACAGGGCATAGAGGAACATCCTTTGATCTCCCAAAAATTCACCAAGACCTTTCTGAAACTCACCTCTAGATGGTGGATATTTTGTAGGAGCTGAGGGAAGGTCTGCAACTGCTCCACTGGAAAAGACCTGCTTGTACTGTACAAATAAATGCTGTTCTCTTCCCCTTCCTCTTCTAAATTATTTGTGTTTGTACTGGTTGCAGGTATAACCAACTGGGCATTCCATTTCTGTAGAAAGGAAAAACAAATTACTCAGATTCCAATGCAATTGGCTGTACTCATGAACTGTGTTCCCAGAAAGACCAATTTTACAAAAAAGGTCTCCATGCTTTCATTATAATTGACTGTTGCATTTCTCTATAATTACTCCCCCCTTTTCTGTGCCAAAATAAAGCCAGACTCCCATTATTTGCCAATACTCATAATGAAAACCGTGACTTGGCACCTTCTAGGTGTGACTTAGGCCCATAACGTACCCTTTTTCGTGACTGAGGTTGGGATGTGCCTAAAAACACTGCCTGGGACAGGGGAGAGGTTCCCTGGTTTCTTTGCCTTACTGCAGTGATTGCTGCTTTCCATGGGCCCTCTGAACTCTTGAAGTAACTCTGGAAACAGAAATCAGACATCCATGCAAGAAGCCAAGCTAAGACAAAGCAACAGAAAGATCAGTTTCTGCTCTGACAAACATCAACACAGTCATATAGAGACACTTGATAGATTTTTCACAGCACAGAACTTTCTCTCATCATTCCTTAGTTTCATCACTTTTGGTCAACAATTCAACAGTTAGGCTTTTATTTCCTTTGGAACAATGTCCCCCTTTTCAGAAGGGGTCTCCAACACTTCTATTTTATAATTTTAATTCAAACCAATCATCAATTCATATATTAAATCTGAAGTATACATTAAAATTAAACATGACCAAGGTATGCTCATGCAGTTAATAAAAGAATTTCCTGAATTCAGCATCAGTGACACTCACATAATATAACAATTCTATGAGTAACCAAATAAACTAACGTAGATATTACCACAGAAAGTTGGAAAAGCTAACACCTTTTCTGCACAAAAAAGAAATAAATTTGACATTTCAATGCCGATCAGTCTTTAAACTCTAATCAAGTGCCAACCATCACAAAAGTATTCAGATTGTCTTGGACCTAGTTAATCAAGCTTTTAGTACACAACATAGTGTGCTCATAAAGACAGTTGAAGAAATATTTGGGATCTAGTTCCTAGTAATTTACTGCACTTCTGTGCATGTTAAAAAATGTAAATTCTCCAACAGACGACTGTGCAGCACAATGTAGAGTATAAATTTAGAGAATATAAATACACAAGCAGATTGAAATAAAGCAAATTTTATAGAAACTCAACTTGCCTGCAAATAAATTAAATGTCTGTTCTAAAAAACCAACAAAAATCTCAAACTTTTAAGTCTATCCCACTGAAAGAAAATTTTGTTGCAGCAGCAACAAAGAGCACCAGCTGCTCTTTTCTCTTATATATCTGGCTCTGGTACATGTTTCTACTTGGTCAAAGGGCTGAGCATACACACCTCTCTTATGCCTCTCTAAAAGGGTAGTAATTTTTTACTCTTCCTTGCATCTCTGACAAATCAGTTTCCTACATTTTTTAACTGCTTTCTTCTCTCTCCAAGTATAGAGCTCCACTGTCATTTGTACTTGACAATGGCAGCAATTAGAACAATACCTTGACAAATTAGACAGTTTGTTTCCTGCAGAACTTAATACTGTGTGAAACAAGTCAAACCCAGCAGGAACACCAAAAGAAGGATTAAAGTAATCTTCAAAAAACAAAGGTAGATGTCATTCCTTACCAAATCATCTCATTGTACTGAAGAGGAAACAAACATAAGGCAAGGAATCCTCATCTAAACCTGATTTTATTCAGTTTAAATAAGAAATAGAATTAATCTTCACTAGTAAATCTGTTACAGTTTAAATAGAAAGCTCCATACAAATACTGTAGTAAATCCTGGTTCTAAACTGCTTAAATCTAATTCCTTACCTTCATTTTCCCAGAAAGGGTTATGGTCACCTGCTCTGGGCAGAAAAGTTTGTAAAGTGATAGCAGAGCTTGTAGATGAGACTGCATTCCCTGTCAAAATAACAGAACAAGAGGGAAAACACGTGGGGTATGTTTTTAATATAGAAACTGAATGCTGTATTTTAAAAGCAAAAAACCCCAGTGATCAGTAAAAGCTAAAATTCTAGAGCTACACATGACCAAGTAAACACAGATAAACAACAGTGAAAGTGACAGAAACAACAAAAACTGGGACAATAAATAACTATAGGAAGAACTCTGAAGATCTTTCTGTAATCAAAACTGATAAAAGGGAATTTAACAATCAAAGTGATAATAAATAGTCTTCTGCTGTCTAAAAAACGTGTTATTATAGCAATGCTTTTTTCTTTTAAAAAAGGGAGCATGGTCCTCTACAATCTCACATTTTTCACTTGAAAAAGGAAGATTAATAGAAAATTAAAGACTAATAAATAAATCAAGCTGCCCCTTGCTTCAGAGATTTCACCATACCTGGTCACCAAACACTGAGCTTTGCATATATCACTGCATGTGCTCACAAAACACACATGAAAATTAGAGATGCATGTCCAAGAGAGAAACTTTGATGCTACAAAGACTAAAACCTACAATTCCAAGTCCATCCGCTCTTCTCCACTCTGTAAGGACATTAGTCTTACAAAGTTAGATTTTTAACCACATTATTAACCACAGTTCAAACTCTACAACATCTGATATAAACTCACCATTTTTGCTTGGAGGTCAAGCAGACTCCTAATCCGAAAAGGCTTGACTGGAAAAACAATTAAGAATATAAAGGATTTTAAAAATACCGTATCAGACATTTAAGCAAAAGTTATATAAGTAACATTTTTATTATATAAAGTAATGAAAAAGCAAGCAGAACCAGTAATCCTTATTTCTAGGGTAATATATAGGTTTCCAATTCAGCAAGTGTTACACAAAGTTTGCCTGAACCACCACTAATTCTTCCTTGCATTAAAAGCACAATATTGGTTAATCATTGTATCAGCTATATTGGAAAAAAAAGGCAGTACCAGCAAACAGGATCAGAAATAAAATGGTATTTCAGCTGACACAGATAAGACTCACCATTTTCTTTCCTGGTCAGCAGGTAGAGCAGGTGGCAGACGTAGGGGCACTGCAAAGCAAAGGCAGCCATGAGCTCTCCTGCTGCTGCAGACACACAGCCAGGACACGCAAAAAAGCAGCACAAGAGAAAGCTCCATGTATCAGCTTCATTTAAAACTTCATCATTGCACTATGAGCAGTCCTGACAGTAACCAAGCTTTTTAATTAACTTGGATAATTTCTTTTGCAACATTATCTAGAAATTACAAGAGTCAGCAGTGAAAGTGCTTTTGAAAATTACATTTTCTAAAGGAAAGACACCTTTGAACCAGTATACTTTTTTAGAGCTTTTAACTGCAGCTGAGGCTGTAAAGGGTCTTAAATTAGTTTCAAGCCAACTCTGGTGCACTTTCCAGCTGACCCATCATGCCTGAAAAAGCAATTTTAAACATTAAGAAGTTAAATCCAGTTTTATGGAAAGATTATAACTAAAGTTAATATAAAACCATTAAAAACATTACAAGAAATATAACTCAGAACTTTGGGAATTTGTTTTAACTAGAAAATATCTTAAACTGAAAGAATATTAACAAACTCATACCTAACATGATTGCCAAGATCATTTTAGTATGCACTGATTTCAAACGCTTCAAAATTCCTAGATTTTACAGTTGCCATATGGCAGAAATTGCCTGAATGCATGCTGTCTTTTAAGCTATATTTCAAATTAATTAAGTAGAACAGTAATTAGTTTCTTACCTTAAATAAACATTGCTCTAAAATGTTTTTTTCTTTTTGCCCAAAGTACAAGTCAGTTTCTGCTCAAGAGCAGGAGACTTTACCTGCTGATGTCTGACAATCCCAGAGACCACTGTTACTCTTGGGAATTTAGACAGAATAAATGGTCACACTCTCTGTGATACAGCATAGCAATTCTTGGATACATGTTTAAGCAAACAGACCACAACAATCTTACTGTACTTGGCTGTTTATGGATCTGAATTACCCAGCAGTCTTATAATGCAAAGAGAAAATGAAAAAGGAAATCCAGACATCAGAAAATGGTCTCTAATCAACACCTACTCCAGACTAATTCTAGCATTAATATGCATACTACTAATGAACACTTAGGTTTATTTTGTCAGCTCCATATGTTCTTCAGCTCTCCTTACCATCTTCTCATCTTGCAGGAAGGAGAAGAAGAAACCATAGAGGGCATGAAGTTGTTCCTTGTGATCAATGAAGTCAAACACTGTGATCAGCCACTTTAAAAAAAGCAGCTGCAGACAGGAAAAAGAAACAAAAAAAACACATTACATCAAGTGATGGGCAAAAGCAAGGCAGAGGAAACAGAAGTCAGCTCAAGACACAATCAGTAAGGATACACATTCTCAAGGATAACCAGAGAGCTACAGACAAACAGTTCTGGGGTAATTTAGATGCAGAAAGGGATTGACCAGGTAAACAACTAGCCCCATCATTGTTGTTGTCAACTGGGTTTTGGTTTCCACAACCATGGGACCCTATTTGTGTTATCAGTGGTGATTGAGAGAGAGGGAATCCAATAAATGGGACACATGTGGGCTCAGCCTGGAGAAAAGGAGGCTCAGGGGGGGACCTTCTCACTCTTTACAACTCCCTGAAAGAAAGCTGAAATGAGGCAAGTGCCAGCCTCTTCTCCTAAGTATGAAAGTGATAAGACAAGACACAAGTAATAAGTTCTGCCAGTGAGGCTGAGATTGGTTAACAGGAGAAATTTCATCACTGTCAAGCGCTGGAACAGACTACCCAGGGTAGTGGCTGAATCAGCGCTCCTGGAGGGATTTAGAAGATGTGCAGCTGTAGATCCTGGGGACATGGTTGGCTTAGCAGCATTAGGTTAATGGTTGGATCCTGTGGTCTTCTTCTCCAACCTAAATGGTTCTATCACATAAATCTTTGAGCAGACCATGAGAACGTAAAAAGACTCTTTTCCTAATGTTAAGTCATGTTGCCACAACCAAGGTGCACATAACCTAAGGGACACCTCATGCAGCAGAAGTATTTCACAATGTTTGTGGAGACACCGTTCTTGAGGAGTTGAAAGATAAAAGACAAGCAGGAACCAAATCTCCACTGACACTTTTAACATGTTCCTTGGTTCCCATTGCCATTCCAGCAATGGGCATCTCTGCCAGTCTTATTAAATGACGGTACCTTGGCATTTAAAATGTATCCTGTACATTAAAACCTCAGGATTTTTGACTCCTCAAAATAACATGTTCTTATGGTTCCAGTGCAGAAGCAATAACTACTGTAAACACTTACTAAGTTACCTGGATGTTGCCTGAGCATTTGCTGACACAGAGCCAAGACACAGCTGTAACCACAGAACTTTCTGGTATCACTGAGGCAGGAATCAGGCTCTTCAATAAACGAGTATTCACTGTATCAGCTGGAAAAAAAACAACTTCAAATGAGATAGTGCTCATGTACCAGGTTCTTCAATATTGTTTTGCAGCTTAATTTGCAGCAAAATTACCTCTGGACAAAATGATTCAGAGCTTCCTTGCTCAAATAACAGCGTATAAGGACTTACAAGAATTTATTAAGGACTTGCCTATACCTCCAAATGATGACAAATAATTCAGTGCAGCTTAACAAAAGAAAATGGAGACAATACCAAAGCATGTCAGAAAAAATAATTTTATGCTACAGTACTGTAAACACATTATCTCAGCAGATTTGATTTGAGGGGAAAGGCACATTCCCAGAAGATACACCAGCAGTATAGAAATGCTGTACCAAATTTGCCACTGAGTGCCACGTTCAGCAATATCTCGAATCCTTCAGGGGGCAGCCCTTGTTCCAGGGCAGTGCTTTCCACTGCATTCAAGTGCTTCTGCAGAACACTGTTCTTCTTCAGTGCAACACGGTCTTGAACTAGGAAAAACAAATAGTACAAGCACAGGATGAAACTTCTGAACAGAAATTAACTTTAAAGCTTCTCTGAACTGTCCCTGCACATCTTCTTGACATTTTAAAATTAAGTAACAAAGCAGAAAAACTTCTAAGACATTAAAGAAACATTACATAGCTCAGGGGTTAAAGAGGGAAAACAGAAGTAAAATTATTCTAAAATTATTAATATTTTAATAAGAAATATGTAGAGAGACTTTTTACAAGAGCATGTAGTGACAGGACAAGAGAAATGGCTTCAAACTGAAGGAGGTTTAGATGGGGTACTGGGATAAAATTGTTTACTGTGAGGGTGATGAGGCTCTGGCACAGACTGCCCAGAAGAAGCAGAGGCTGCCCCATCCCTGAAAGTGTTCAAGGCCAGGCTGGATAGGGCCCTGAGCAACTTGATCTACTGGAGGGTGTCCCTGCCCATGGCAGGGATGTTTGGTGCCTCCAATCCAAACCATTCTATGCTATTCCCTTTTCTTTATATAGCAGTAACACAAAACTTCTATGACACTAAACAAATAATACATAGCTCAAGCATTAAAGAGGGGAAACAGATATAAACTCGGATTTTTGTGTGTTTTTTTTTTTTAATTAAGAATGTAGTTATCTTCTCAATCCTAAATAGCCACCCTAAAAATGCTCTTACCTTTCTCCAAGTAGCTCAAAGCTTGCTCTAGAGATCCTTCCTGGCTATCGTATTTCTGATCATTAATAGATTGCTGATTCTGCAAACTTTTTTCAGAGTCAATTCTCCCTCCTTTTCGCCATGCAGAGAGATCAGTTTGGCTTTTATGATGACCTTGCAGAGACTGCCTTGGGGCCTTGGACCTCTGCCTTCGCTGCATCTTTTCAGACTCACAGCTGAGAATGGAGAATTTTACTCATTTGTCATGTGAGAGCCAATCCTTCATTAGGCAAGAAAAGAGATCAGCTAACAAATGTCAGAGAACTGGTTCCCTGCAAGGAAAAGAAACATTTGTTTTCTTAACAAGCAGATTTTAAATTTAGAAGAAATAATTTAGAGATGATTGCTCCCCAAAAGATCAGAGAAAATCCTCAAAGATGCACAGACAACAGTGTATCAAAACTCTCATCTCACATTAAAAAACAAAAAAAAAAACCCAAGTAAAAGTTAACACAAGCTCCTTTCAAGTTAAACATTATCTGATACAATCTCATATAGCATTTTGATTAAAAAATCAACATAGCCAGAAAGTTAACAAAACACAACCAAGTTTTCTTCTGAGTTAATTCTGTACACTATTATTTTCTGTAGTTGTATTGTGTATGCCAATACAAACAGTCAACAAGTCATGATTCTCTGCAAGGTTACATACAGATGGTAGAGGATCATAGCAACACTTTTCTTCCTATTTCACAAAAATTAGATTTTTCCGCAGCCCTCCTACTAACCAGCTTGGATTAGAAAAATTAAGAAATTTTGATAAGCTTCCAAATGAGGCACAAGAGCTACCAACAGTGCCAAACTGCACAGCAGTGGGTGAAATACAGGCACAAAAAGTGGCATTTTCTCTTCAACATGCTGGAGAGATCAACGTTTTACCCACAAAATCAGAAAATTTGCTACAATTTCCTGAACATGGTAGTGTGCACCCCTGTCCCTGGATTGCTGGGACCTATTTCCTGACACAAAACAGAATGACTTTCAATTCATATCCCTCTCCATCTCTCACTTCCTTATGAAGTTAGAACCATCACTATTTCCCTATAGGTTTGTTTGTCACTTTCCCGTGCATCAAAGCTCAGTGACCACAGTCTGGAGTACAGCAACAGCTTTCTCTCAGCTCCCTCAACACCTTCTCCACATGTGTTTTGATTTCTTTTGTCCTGTACTTCTACCAGAAAGGTTTGGTGAAGAGGAGAGCAGCTGGAAGGGCAGTTCTGGCTGACAGCGAGCCCAGCCCTGCGCAGCCCCTCAGAAAAGAGGAATGTGGCACCAGCGCTCCTCACCCTCTTCCCCAGCACCCCCTTCCCCAGCAGCCGCCACCGCGACTGCCCCAGGGCCACCCGGAGCATCCCGAGGGGACAGAGGAGGCCAGGCCTTCCCGGCCCAGCCCAGCCGAGCGGCCCCGGGGTCCTCAGAGCGGCGGTGGGGTCCCCTGGCCCTCAGTGGGGAGCCGAGCGGGGGGAAGGGGGGAGTCACTGACCACCCCCTCCCACGACCACTGACCCGGCCACTCACCATTCCAGGGCCAAGTCTCCTGCTGCCCTGAGCACTGATCACCCCTCCACACGGCCACTGACCACTCAGCAGCCGCCTCCCGCCAGCTCCAACCGTCCCTACATTCAAACCCCGCCGCCACCGCCCCGCGCATGCGCAATGACCGCAGCCGCACCTCAGCACCGCCCCTGCCCGGCGCGTTTCCTCCCAGTCGCGCATGCGCAGAGCAGCCTCAGCGCCCTGTGGGTCTCAATGACAGCGGCGCTTCCGCCCTTCCTGCGCCAGGCGCCTCTGCGCATGCGCGGCCCGTGCGGGGCGGGAATTCCCCGTGAGGGGAAGTACTCCCTCCCCTCAGGTGTCTCCTCAGCTATCGGGCAGGGAACGTCAGCCTGAGATTACGTTTTAAAGAGGAGAGTGGGAGGGGAAAAGGCGCATATAAAGCGAGACAGTAACCCTGAGGCCGACCGGAATGAAAAGAGGTGTGTGGAGATAAGAGGGGAAAAAACAGAAAGAAAGAATTAAAGGAAAAAAAAAAAAAGAGTAAATTAGCATCGAGGTCTTACAGAAGGAGTGGATCTGTTCTTGTCACTTCCAGCGAGCACAGATGGCTGGAAGTGTCCAAAAATAGCTATTTAATGCTGGGGGCAGTGAAAGAGGTCAGCCCGCTAAGATAAATACAGAATTCTTGTTACTGGGCTCCAAGATGAGTTGTCTCGCTCTGTAACAAAGAACACGCAGCCACTGCTGCGGGTCGGTTGTTCATATCCCTGCAAATGTGGAAAAAGGGAATTTTTTAGTATTCACTGAGCAGACTGAAGCTTTTACAGAGATAGCCTTTGCTCCTTGGGATGCTTTATTTTATTATTATCATCTCTACAAGGTTCAGTGAGGAATGTTACAAAAAATAAACATGACAATTGTTCCCAAAGGTTTCCTGGGTTGGATGCCTAGGTGGAAGGGCTGCAGCAGTTCAGTTGTGTAGGAATGCACAGCATGGTGTGGGTTTGAGTTAGTGGTATTTTTATTTAGTTCTGAATTAAAACACAATAACCCTAGTCAGGGGCATGGTAGTTAAAGCATCTTTTGGGAAGTAAAGGGAATTCTGTATATATATTTTGGATGACCTTGAGATAGTCTCTGAAGATGAGATTGTCTAATAGAGGCGGCCTTCTGGTTCCTTTGCTCAGGGTGCACATCTGATAAGAATCTAGTCCATCTGGAGCTCTGGGAGGAGGCTTTTTCAGCGCATATATATTTATATATATAAATATATGTATATATGTATATGTACATATATATGTGTATATATATATATGTATTTATATTTATACAGGGCTGCATCTGTTTCAGCAAACTTCAGGAGAAAACTGCATATGAACATCCATCATCAATTTTTATAGAGATACAATGCTGACAGTTTATTTGAGTTACTCACTGCTGTATTTATTGAGTTACTCTCACTGCTGCACTGAACTGTAGCAGAAATTTATTTGAGACTGTTCCAGTGAGATACCCAAATGTCTCTTTTAAATATCTGTGGTTATTAATATATAACCAAGTAGAGTTTATCTGACTTCCACTCTGCATCACCTTGTCTCTCAAATTGCCTGACATGATTCAGCCCATTTTAGGTGGAGTGTTTGACCAGAGGGAAATGTTTCAGACATGTCTCTCAAATAAGAAATTTGTTTCTGTAAAGACATTTTTCTCCAAATTTCAAAATGTTTATTTTTTGACTAATTAAAAAAAAAAAAGAGAAAATAAAAAAATGTAAAACTGAAAACAGACAAACATTAAGAAAACCAGACAAATTTCAGAGGTCACACATGCTCCTTATGACAATCTAAGATTTCAGATACAACACAGGGATTCAGGCTCTGGTAACAGGACTTATCCCAGCTCACTGAGGCTGTAGGTGGGATGAGCAGTGAGGTACCTGCAATTGTTCAGACCCTCATCTACCAGAAATAAACAACAATTCTATAAAGTCACAGTAGCTGTGGGGAGGGAAAAAGAGGAACTTGCAGGGAACTGGGGAGCACAATGCTACTTGCCAACATCAGAGAGATATTTTGGAGTTCTTTGGGCTGTTCTGCTCCCTTCCCCTCTCCAGGCGCCCTTACTGTCTGCCAAGAAGGGTAAAGAGATGCCACTGCCTCGTGTGAAGCAGGCAAAAAACAACTGTTATCAGGCCATTGTCCTAGTTTTGGAGCCTCTGCATGGAAATCAAAGATGTAAACAGAGCATCCCATGTTCTCTCTGGATAACCATTCCATAGAAAGGACTGGGCACAGAGGCAGCAAAGCCCAAGGAATCCCTCTCTCCAACACAACAAACAGCATGTTTTTGGTAACAGGGTCCCTTTTACCTCTTGACCACAGAAAGGGAAATGCAGATATGTGTGTGTGGGGCTGCTCACTGGTCATGTCCTGCCCAGCCACTGTTCTGCGCAGAGCAGTGCAGCCAGGCCAGCTCTGCTGCCATGGGGCTCAGGGCTGGAGCTCAGGACCGATCTCCCCACTGCAGCAGTGCCAGGGTGGCCAGGTCTCTGACCAGGGTCTCAGGCTGGTTTTGCAGCTCCTGCTGAGGTCAGCACTGCTCCAGCCGTGATGCTGACTGCCTCCAAGCTGTCCCTGTGGAAGCTAGCTTGTGTTTTTCTACATTACAGGGCAGCAGCAAAAGCAAGACTACAGTGTAGACATACCTTGTATCTCTCAGACCCCAAGTGCAACTTTATTTAGACAGACAAAAAAAAAATGCAAGTAGGTAAATAAAAACCAAATTTTCTGGGTGATTTTGGAGAGAGCTGCCTCGAGGGTCCGTGTTTCCTCACATGCACTCAACTAGGATACCTTCATTTTGCCTTTCTCAGGAGCTGCTTCATGGATGAGTGGCTGCTCATCCCCGTTCACCGACAGCATCCTCTTCTCTGGCGGCAGCTCCTCGGGCTGGCGAGCGATCAGCAGGCGGCAGGTGAGCAGGATCCCAAAGACCAAGGCGTGGGCATAGCGCTTGAGGGGGTCCCCCACAAGCTGGTGGAAAAAGAGCACAGCCAGCACGAGGAGGAGGAGCAGGAAGTTGGCCACGTCCTTGGGGCGACCAGGCACCAGTGTCATGACAATGCCGCACGCCACTTCCAGGGCGCCAATGCTCTTGCGGAGGAGGATGGAGCTGACTCCCATCTTCTTGAGCATGGGCAGGGCCCGCACGTAGCTTTTGTATGCTCGTTTCTGGAATCAAGCAGCCAAGGACATCATGTGAGAAAGTGAAGGCAAAGGTGACTTCCATTGAAACAGATTGATGTGCAACATGACCTAAAAATTATTTCAGTTGTCACAGACCCCTCTGGCACAATACCCAATCTGTAAAACTTCAGTTTGGGGGTGTATTAAATTATCAATCTGCAATTCCCCCTTTCTAAGCTGTTGTCTCCTCACTGGAAAACAGTTCAGCAACCTCTCATCCATCTTTGGAACTACAGCCAGGCCAGGTGTACCTTACCCTGGAATCTGAGGTTCAGATTGCTGGATTTAGCAGTGCAGAACCATGTTGTTAAAACAAACAAACCTCTTTCTAAGAGTACCTTGTGCTTTAAAATTGGCTAATTCACCCAATCCCTGCAAAGCCAAAGCACAGGAAGTAAATACAAGTCTCTTTCTACTCCAAAGCAACTTACAACATCCCAAAGCAACTTACAGTATTCCAAAGCAGCTTACAGTAGTTATAGGCAGTGCAGGCTTAGGGTGGTACTAAACATCAAAGCTGAGATTCACCAGTCCTCTCCTGTGCTTACATACCTTTATGATCCTTTCTTTCCTCAGGTGAAAGCAAGCTGACATTTGATATTATTTGCTCCCTGGTTTATGCTGGATTTAGAAGCAGTGTAAGTTGCAAGACAGCCTGCTTACATAGCTGCCTCATTCTTTCGGGGAAAGAAACAACCTTTGTCCTTACACGTATCCAGGTTCTTGCATTTGAACATTAGGTGTCGGTGACCCTAATGTTTTGTTTGGGGTTTTTTATCTTTTTGTTCTGCAATCAAGTATTTCCTTTTATAGATATATATTTTAATAAAGCTTCTATATTCAGCATGACACCGAAATTATTTCCACTTTTACTTGAGTATAATAACCCTGAAGACATTCTTGACATTGTGTTCTCTGTTTTCTAATCAGCATGAGGGAAATGGAAGCCAAATCTCAGGTACAAGATTGTTCAGCTCTCACAGGCACTGATCAGACTGTGGATTTACTTCCATACAATTTTGGAAATCTGCATTACAGGCATACAGAACTTTCCAACGTCTCCATAGAGTTTGATGCTTCCTTCTGAGAGGCTCTGATGCTTCACAGGTGGTTAAAAAATATCCAGCATTGTCATTTTTGCTACAAAATAATTGAAGATCTCATGACACATTTACTCCAAGTGTTTGCATTGTAAGGATGTATTTTAAACCATCAGTGACTAAAACCTCAGAGCAGAGTATTTTTAAACAGTAGTGAAAAACACACTTTTAAGAAATGTACTATAAGCATGTCCTAGAGTACTCTGGTATTTTAGGTACTTTAATAGGCAAGCTAATGTGTTTATTACTGAATGAAAAACTACAAGTTTGGTATTTTAGGTAGATAACAGAGGTTCTTTGTTTTCTGGGGGCAAAAAGCCATCCTTATGGATTAGCAAGGTCAGGTTTTTCCTAATTGTCTGCATGACCTGGCAGACCACCACAGTATGTAGCACAGCAAAGGCAGGAGGGCCTAATGAGCCATGAATATGTAACAATATGGACTATGAAAAATAATAACACTGTGTAACAGCTGCTTTATAAAACCGGAGATCATTCCTACCTGTAGGCCTGACTGGTGATAAAGCAGAAGGGGACACAGATGCAAAATATTTTACAGAGCAAGCATTTTGCAATGCTCCTAAGGCCTCTGCTTTTTTCTTTTTCTTTTTTTTTGTGTAGCAGAAGCTTAAGAGCTTTGTTTTCTAGGGGTTTTACCTCATGTGTCTCTTGCCCGTGAGTTACTTCTTGGGGATTTTCCTCTGTGAGATCCCTGTGCTGGGCTGCAGACTAGGCACTGCCATTCAGATGTTATTTGAGAGCTAAGGAAAAGCAGCTGGGCAGGTGGAGCAAAGGGAGAGAGAACAGAATATGCTGGAAACTTCTAGCACTATATTTTTAGGGGCACAAAAATTATACTAATCTTTTCAACCACCACAATAAATAACTGGGGAAGCGGGGGGTGGGGGGGCAGGAGAATAAATAAACACAGATGAGGAAGCAAAATGTGGCAGCCAGTCTCCCACCTGCCTGCAGCTCACAGCTGGCAGTGCTCTGCAGCAGGGCTGGCCCTGAGCAGAGAGAAGCATAAACCAGTTCACCAGGTGAGAAATGTACACAATAACTTCTCCATCTTCTCCTCACCCCCTTCCTCTTAGGCAAGAGGGGGAGAGGTTCATTCCCCAGGCCAAAGAGAATAAGAATAATAATAATAATACCTTCCTCTGCAAGCTAAGAATTTCAAAGCATTTCACAATCATTAATTAATCCCTGCATAAGTCTGGTGAGGTAGGGACAGTCAAGTCAGTATCATTATCCTTGCTTTAAAGCATCGAGTTTTGAGAATCAACATCTGCCAGAGCAGGCATCTGCTTTTCCTACCCCCATCCAGTGGATAGATTTCCCCTGAGGGATCAGCTGTCCCTGCCTGCTGCATGTCTGGCACTTCTGCAGGCCTTGCTTTTAGAGACCCTTGTGACCCCAGCTTCTTTATGCTGTGTGTGCTGTGCCACCCATCCTCCTTGCCTCCCCTCCCCATCCTTATCCACCAGAGGTTTCTCCGTGGATAGGCTCATCTGGAGCCCAGGCGAGGGCTGCCAGGATATCCTGGGTACTGCGTATTATTGGCTTCTCTCCATGTCTGTCACGTAAGGAGTCAGATCAGCTTCTTCTCTCCTGCCCCTCGCTCGGGGCTCCAGGGCAGTCACCCCCAGCGTGCCCCACTGCTCCTGCGGCAAGAGCCCTAAAGCACCTCCCTCCGTGCTGCCCGACTCACCATCTCATTGTAGGCATCCCTGCTGAGCCGGGGGGTCAGTTTGATGGTCCCCATAAAGACGAAGAAGAGTCCCAAGGCCACCGAGAGGGCGACGATGGTGATGGTCCTGGGAGATGCCATAGAGCCGCAGGGATCCGGTCCTAGCGAGGCCTTGTGGCTCTGGCTGCCAGCCCGGGTGGGAGGGAGTCCGTCACCATTGAAGGCTGTAGGAATAAAGCTGCAGAGGCAGGAGGATGACAGCGGGAGGGGATTCAGCCTCCTCCACTCAGCAACCCCTGGGTCCTAAAGCCCTGCAGCCAGAGCCACTCAGCTCCAGCACTGGAGCGCCGAGAGGAACTCATCCTCTTGTTACCTTGCGTGTTCCATAAATCGCCCACAGAAAGCCGAAACTGAGTCAATTCTAGGGACGTGGGATGGCAGCCAAAGACAGAGCACACTTACTCATTAGTGAGGAAACAAGGACGTTAGCAGAGGGCACAGGAGTAACGTGCTGTGGAGGGGAAGTGGGCAGGGGTCTCTTGTACACAGACAGCTTTCAGTTTCAGATATTCAGATACTCATAAATACATATTGTGTTTATTTGCACCAGGAAAGAAAAATAAATGTTTTGTCCCTGTGGCTCTTCTGGAACCTGATGCTCAAAAGGGAAGGTGAGGCCACTTGTGTCATCCGCCCCCATTGCAGGTAAAACCCATCCTGCATGTTCAGCTATCCAGAGGCTAGGGGAAAGGTTTTATGATCCTCTGGTATATTCTGATTTAAAGTCATTGTCTCCCCTGCAATTAATGAAACAAATTTCCTTTTGACCAAAACCTGGCAGAAATTTATTCAGATCTCGCAGCAAGAAACCAAGGTGTAATTACATGAAACAGAACTGCTGGAATATTGCATCCTTTGGTATAAAATGAAAACAAGAGGCTGCAACTGTGTGTAAAAAACCTACACTCATGGGATAGTGCAAGAGTGATACCTCCTATGCTTGTCAGGAACCTTATCATCACTCCTTTTATGGTGTAGTCATTCTCAAGTCCTAAACACATGTTTTGAGCTCCCATAGCTTGAAAACTGGTTGTTGTTATTATTCAAAGCTGAGGACTGGAATTAAAAGTCTGAAAAATACAGGCAACTCTCACACTTTCCTTGAGAATTTATCCGCCTTGATTCAAAACATTCTGGGACTCAAACAACACAAGGGAACTCTGCTCACTCAGACTTCCCGCCCCATTACAGCAGCTCCATCTCTGGAAGAGCTGGAGAAATATAACAACACTGTGAACAGGACAGGACACATACAAAACACAAGAAAAAATTTTAATTAGCTATTGCAGAACATCCTGAAGAGGAAAATATTGCAGCTGATTTTTTCACAGAGCACTTCATATTTAGGCATCAGCAATCTTACTGGAGAAGGGGGAGGCAGATGGGGAAAGAGAGACACTGAAATCTGTTCTTTTTATTTTGTTTTATAGAAAAATCTCATTGCCAAAGCTGGTGCCTCCTCCAGGCAGGGACACCAACAAAGGAATCCCTGGGCTTTCATACTCTTCTATCCTAAATCTCCCACCCATTGCACAACAGTTCTGACCAGTGGAAAATTAGTCTGGTGTCTTCTCACTTCATTGATTTGTGCACAGTCTGTGGGGGAGGAGCCACCCACACCCAGCCAGTGCTGGAAGGCCCGTGACCTTTGTTAGGGACAAGGTCAGCACCTACTCAAGGCTCCTTACCTGGGGCTCCAGTGATTTCCCACTATCCAGAGCACAATTTGCAGCTCAAACACTGAGCTACATACTCCTCAACACAGGGAGAGAGTCTTTCCCAGGCTGCTTAACCAGCAGCCCAAGTTGCAGGGGAAGGAAGGGTGATGAAATGCTACAGAGAACCTTTTCACCCCAGAAATCCAAGTAGTTCTTTGCAGAACAGTGTTGCTAGGCAACCCAAAGTATGAGAAAAAACAAAAATATTTATTTTTATACAACTTCACAGAAAATAAGTTAAAATCCTAACTACATTAGGTCTTCAGGACAGGAGGAGGTTGCTTCCCAAGCTCTCAGAGCTCATTCCTGCCTCCTCAGCGGGTAAAGAGCAGCACCAGCTCACAGTGAACAGTGTGAGGAAACATATCAAAAGGAATAGCCAACACAGGGGCAAATGGCTCCCCTGCCAGCTTCTTCTGTGGGTCAGGTGGGCAGCACAGCCTGTGGAAAGCAAAGAGCATCCTTTAGACCTGTAGCAGAAGCCTTCCCACCACTGGTATCACAATCTAAGGGGGATCCACAAAGGAGGTATCGTGTGTTTGACTAACATTCCTTGGAGTCTGAAGCTGACACTGCCTGAATCCCACTGAATTCATCAATACTGAATCCCAAACCAGCTCTGAAAACCTCAAGGACAAGCTGAACAGTCAGTGGCAAGTTTAAAGCTCCTTTCCTCAGAAGCCATCCCAGCTGAAAGACACTCTGTTTTCAGTTTTGGACTGTCCTTATGGCTGCCTGCAGACAGATTTATCACCTGGGTCTACCCCAGCTAAAGGCTGACCACATAAAGCTACATGATTAACCCCTAAGCAGGTGACAAATCCCCTTGGTTCCACTTTGGTTGGCGAGGGGCCAACCTTCCTGCAGTGAACCTGATGGACTCTGTATCTCACATCCAGATGTGCTTTTTTTTCTCAGAAGGATGCACAATGTCATTGTGCCATGTTTGAATTATTTTCTATTCCTCACTGATGCCTTGTCTGGACTTAATAGGGTCTGCATCCGAGATCAGCAGAAAGGAGGAGAGTGCTCACTCAAGGAAGTTCCTCATGGCTTCACCCTCTGGCTTGCAGGAGATGTAGAGCAGCCTGCGGATGGACCTGCAGTTCCGGATGGCTCGTACAACCCTGTAATCTGAAAAAACAGACAGCCTGCTTTCCCACCACCACCCTGAGCTCTCCAGAAGTAATGACTGAACAGCATCACAGAATTGTCAAAAATACAGATGCATATTTTGCCATGCTCTGTCTTGGAGTCTCTCAGGAGACCACAGGTGTGACCCACACTCCTGACAGCTTAGACAATTTGGCAGGCAGGGAGCCAATGAGAGAAGCCAATTGCAGAGAGCAATGGGAGAAGTCCCTCTGCTTCCCAGGGAGATGGAGGATGAGAGAAAAAATGTTACTCAATTAAGCAAAGGCATATAAAACCTTCCACACACACTTGTGAGAGTGCATCTGGGTACCAGGACCAGTGAGTTCCCAGTATACACTCCAGGGAAGACCACTAAGACAATTTGAGGGCTGGGGAAGAGAATGTAAGCAAGGATCCATTAGTGCTATCTTCAGGGATGTCATAGGGGATTACAGATAACTGTAATCTCAGAGGGGCATGAGAAGAGGATGAGAAGCATTAGATGTATGGCAGCAAGGGAAAATTATGATTAAAAATGTTAGGGAAAACATTTTCAGGAGAGGAGATACACCCCTGGACACATTCAAACCTCAGCTAGGCTTTATATCCCTATGCAACTTTATAAAACTCTGAAGTTTGCCTTGCTATAGTTGGGAGATTGCAGCACCAACCTCCAGAGGTCCCTTCTCTCTTAAATAATTGTGTGAGCCTTTGTGAAATTGTGTGAAAGATGGAAAAAAGATTAGAGCTAAAGAGAAAGCACAATGAAGGTGCTGAAAACAGCAAACTTTATGGGATTTTAGCTGCTGTCAGTGACAAGAAATGAGAGACTAAGCAAAGAAAGGGTTTGGAGCCAGTATAACAGGTCTCACAGAACTTGTTCAGAACTCTCTGTTTACAAGATGAAAATAAATAGCATTTTCTCTCACGTAGGCCAGCCCGAGAAGGGTTCACCACAGCAACAAGCGGTCGGGCATCCTCCCACGATGCCAAGAGCTGTGGTAACACAGCCTCTGCCTTTCCACTGTGAAACTCACAGTTTGAGATCCCTGTGAAACAAAAAAGCAACCACATGAACTGAATCTCACCAAGAGTTAGGTGTAACATGAACCACCCTGTGCTGTGTGAAGGTAACTGGTGAGGGTTCCTCTGCTCACTTCTACTCTGATTTTTCAGCATTTAGTTTGAAACTTTTTGCCACAGCGAGTTTGAACTCACCATTGAATGCTGCATTCCACTGAGCATCCTCTATTGCCTTCTCCACCACCTCAACACCAATAACCTTGGACACCTGGTGAGCCAGAGAGAGACCAATTGTGCCTGGAAACACAGGAAACAAATACTCCATACAGTCATGATGAAGAATCGGGCCTTTACATAGTGACAATCAGCTCTGGAATGCAAAGCTCTGGGAGCCCAGGAACCCACCTGTTCCACAGCAGATGTCAAGGAGAACAGTGTCCCCTGTAGCCTGGCAGAGCTCCCCGACTGCCTGGTACAGAACTTCTGCTCCAGCTGTGTTGACTTGGAAAAAGGCGTCTGGAGAGATGCGAAACTTCAGGCCGAGCAGTTCTTCGAAGATGTGCGGTGCTCCGTGGAGGAGCTGGTAGGGGGACTGCTCGTGGGAGCAGCGTGTCATGGTGCTGGCAGATCACACAAAAAACAGCTGTTAGAAGGCAGCAGAGAGGAGCTGGTTTCCATTCCCAGGGTGCTCATGGGCAGCAAAAGATGGTTCTTCCCCCCAGCGACTTATATTTCATATGAGCCTTTCAACAAGATTAAAGCATTTTGATTCTTTGAAAGGGATCTGTGACTTGCACAGCCTAAATTTCATTAAAAGGATCAAAATGACTTAGCAGAAGGCAGCATTCCTCAGGCCTATTCCCCAGTTTTGCTGCTAATGTGATTTACTGTCTTGGGATAGAAACTGGAAGTTTCTTCTATAAGTTTCCCAGACTCATAATTCCCATGAGGTAGAACCATAGAGTGTTCAAATAAGTCTGGAAAAATAAAAGATGGGGTCATCTTAAAGACACATCTCCAAGAGGGATCCAAACATCTGTCATTCTCTTCCAGCACTCCCTGAACTGGTGGGATTTGAATTTGGTCAGAAAGCGGGTAGGAGAAGGAGGTGTCTGTGTTTCCTTGTCAAGGCGTTTACCTCTCTTGGAAATAAAGTGAAGTCAAGGCACAGACTGCTCCAGGCCCACATGTGAAGAACTCCTTCAGCAATGCTTTCTGAGTAGCCAGTGCCTCCTGTCAAGAGTAAGAAAGGAAAAGCTGCCTCTTTGGGTAACCTGATTAGAGCTCTCTCCCCAGCAACACACCCAGCAGGCTCAGCTCAGCCAGGTATCTGCTGTGCCTCTTGCCCTCTCCTCCATGTGCTCACCTGGCCCAGCTGCTGGGGGTGGAAGGTGATGATAGCCATGGTGTGGCCACAGCTGGTGGTACGAACCACGAGCTCTCGCCAGTGTCCCCCTTCATGGAAGAGGATGCAGGAGTCCAGGGGGGAGCGAGAGATGAACTCCTCATAGCACTGAGGGGAGGGGAAATGGCACCTTTAGTACCATGCAGACAACTGCCCTGCTCTTAACCCCCCAGACAGGCAGCCCTTCTACCACTGTGGTCTGCTTCTTCTGCTTGATTTCCATACATTGGGTGAAAGCTCCTTCCAGGCTCTTGAAAGACAACACATTTTAATAATTCCAATTTGCAATTCTTATGTATTTTAATAGATTGCCAGGAATTCATTGTCACTTGATTAACTTCATTACTTGTGGCACTTTATGGGCTGCAATATTAACATGTGAGTTTTTATAAAAGTATTTATCCACCAACTAGAATGAAAATTTTCAGAACATGAAAATGGACTTGAAAACACAGTATAATAAAAATTACAGAGTTCTCCCAAGTAAGAGTTATTGCAGTCTCTTTATTCCACAGTGAATGGACAGACATGACTTATTTATTTACCTGGGCTACTTGTTTGTGTTTTGAAGGTATGTTCTCCACATGATTTGCTTTCACACAGACAATATTTCTTCCTGTAGAGAGATGGCCGGGTATTTAATTGCTCTGGTTCAGGGAATGTAAAGCACCGTAGCATCTGACATGGCAAACTGTGGAGAGTCCTTTCACAGCTCATGCCAGCAGTTTTCTATGAGTTTCTTGTCCTGCACTGACCTCTGCCAGTTCCTACATACAACCCAACAGTTTTGGGGTTCCCATCTGGTCCTCGGTTCACAGAGAAAGTTGATTTGTTTCGGTAGCCATTAATGATGGGCTGAGGGAGAAAAGAAGAAAAAGCAAAGCCTTGGATTAAAAATAAAAACAAGGGAGGAAAGCCAAACCCCAGCCTGGTTATTCTGTTGCCAACATGGGAAGATGTATATGAATGGGCAAAACACAGAAACAAAGTTTGTGCACAAGAACCCCAGGACTGCCCCTTGGAGACAAAAGTAGCTCTCTGTGACAGAATGGTGACAGGTTTAACAGGGAGGCCTTTTAGGCACAAAAAAAGGGTTCCTAAACACTGGGCTTATTTCACTCCCGGGCAGTCACAAGCCGCAAAGCACAAGTTAGCAAGGACTGACTCAGACACTCTCTGCAGGTAAATGATGCCCTCCATGAGACTCTTGAGCTGTTGAGTGAGATACTGTTCGTGGCTCAGAGGGAAGAGCATTCCCATGGCACACTCACCGAAGGGACTACAGGCTGCAGAGGACAGCAGAGCCCACCAGGTTTCTGTGCATCTATGCCCAGCTCCTCAAGACGAGATGCCAATGTCTGCAAAATCTTCCTCTGGCTTTCGTACTTGACCTGCAGAGGAGTTCTGAGGCAGAAACACTCTCATGGGACCACACAATGGTGGGCAGCTCTTCATCACCCACCTCTGGAGAGTCCAACAGGAGGAAAAACTGCAAGTGAAAATATAGCCCCAGAGGAACTCTGGCCTTTTCATAACCACAGCTGTTTGGAGAAACAGGAAGAAAGAAAAATCGTGTCTGTGGTCCCCAAATACTGGCCTACAACATTTTGTCTAACCTGAAGCCCCAGTGAAGCACAGCAGTCTCACAGAGGCCAGGATCACTGTGCAAATGCCCATCCTCTGTACTACAAGGAACCTCCCAGTTCTATCCTTCACAACCACAGGATTAAAGCAGTAGTAAATGGGGTCTGAACAGTTTGCAGCATTATGATGCTAAGGGCTACTGTTCAAGGGGATAGGAGGGACAGCTGGGGCAACACAACAGAGGAAAGTCTGTGCAAACTCATCTTACCTGCAGCTGCTCTTGGTAGGGAAGTCTCCACAGTGGTGTCACTGCATTTGCTAACCTGGAAAGCAGAACAGCAAGGCAGTGCCCAGAGCTACTCGACTCCTGACTCCTATGGCATAACATCCTTGTTAGCTACGTCATGGGCAGGACTGTTCTCGTGTGGGCTCTGCACCAGGGCTGGCTGTGAACACCCAGACTCCCAGGGAACCACAGTGAAATGCAATTTGTGTGCAGCAGGAGGGAATTGCAAGCTGCCCATTCTCACTGACCCAGCCACCCACACAGAAGTAGAGATAAACCTCAGAACTTGCCACTACTCATATGAAAAGCAAAACAAGCAAGAACAAAACATATAAAAGCTGGTTTAAAAAAAAAAATAAATATATATATAAATGTGTGTGTGTGTGTGTGTATACATATACCTTAAAAAGAGCCCTCAAAAAAGAGGTGATGCTGATATGATTCAAGCACTCATAAATGACTCTCTGCAACCATGGGGAACAGCACCCCACAGCTGGATAAGTTGCAGCTATTGCCTACCTAGGATTTTTGGAGCTGCTTCCAAAGCACCCAGTGCCAACTACCCCGAGGTCCAGGACTGCAAATAGGCTATCACTTTTTGCTTGTCAATATGGCAATTATTATCTGCTCCTTTTCTCTCAGAACTTTGTTTTCTCCACTATCCCCTCCCCAGGCCAGACTCCAGGCAAACGAGCCCTGGATCTTTTGTTCCTACGGGGTGGAAGTAAACCCCCAACACACCACGTCCACAGCTTTAGGTGCTTGCTGCTTTGAAAGAATGCTCGATCATTTTGGAGAAGCCATACCTCTCCTCCCAGGAAGGCTCTGGCAGGCTGCAGCTCACGCTGGCCTTTTTCTTCCCTTGGCACATTGCTGCTGTGGCTGTCAGCAGGCCGCGGTGCGGAGCGGGCAGGCTGAGCGGGGAGAGCGGCGGAGGGCGGAGGTGGCAGCGCGGTGGCCTCAGCACACAGGACAGAGCCATGGCGGGGGCGAGGGGCTGCGCCCACCGCGGGCAGCCGAACAGCGGCACGGGCTGGAGACCCGGCCCCGCTCCGGGCAGTGACGGGGACCCGCTCCAGCAGCGGCACCGGCGGCCGGCGGGAGCGGAAGGGGCGCGGTGAGAGCCCGGGGACCTCCCCGTGGCCGGCCCCGCGCTGCCCGCGGATTGCCGGCGGCGCTGGGGAGGCTGAGCTTTCACCCCGAGCCGGTCGGACACGGCTAGCAAAGTGTCACGGCAACTGAGTGGCCGCGCTGAGCTGGTCTGGGACAGACTGGAAGCTCAGTGCCACCTGCCACCAAGCCTGTCCGATGGGACACTCAGGACAGCGGAGAGAGCAGGAGGGAAGGCTGGCTGCCGTGTCACCTCGCAGGATGTGTGCAGCTGGGTACATGTGGACAGGAGGGCAAGAACAGCCTCTCCCAGCCAGCCCAGGCCGTGCCTCCAGCAGATGCTGAAGGAAAAGCGGGGATCACGCAAGCACACGTGGCCACATGCTCACTTAACTCCCTCGGGCACCAAATAATCTCTGCGCTGGGGATTCCCCGAGTCAGGCATCGTTTATCTACTTAGGGACCCCGAGAGTTCTCTTGTCCACTAGTTTACCTCCACAACTCCCTGAAAGGTGGTTGCAGTCAGGTCTCTTTATCAGGCAGAAACTGACAGAACGAGAGGACACAGTCTTAAACTGCGCCAAGGGAAATAGAGGTTGGATATTAGGAATAAGTTTTTTTATAGAAAGAGTGATAAAGTACCGGAATTGACTGCCCGGGGAGGTGGTGGAGTCACCATCGCTGGATGTGTTTAAAAAATATTGGATGGGGCACTCGATGCCATGGTTTAGTTGAGGTGTTAGGACATGGGTTGGACTCGATAATCTTGAATGCCTCTTCCAACCTAGTGTTTCTGTGATTCTGTGATACCTGCCACTCTTCCATGTCACCTAAAATTCCTGCAGCCACACATCCTTTGGCCAGGAGGCTCACCCACCCACCTTCTACCATTTGGGTGAATTGTTCTTGTGTGAACCTGGCTGCTGCTGTTTCCTCCAAGAGCTCCAAGCTTGGCAGTCTCCCCGCCCGGTCTCGGTCCCGGTCGCGGTCCCGGTCCTCGTTTCGTCCCGTCTTTTCCCGGTGAGGCCGGAGCAGGGGCAGGAGCGGAGATCCTCCACGCCGCAAGGGGGCGCAACACTGCTCAGGCCCGCTGCGTGCCTGGGGCGGTGCTCGCGGCGTTTAACCGCGCCCCGTGGGCGGGGCCTGTGCTGCGTGGCCACGCCCATCGTGGCTGGTGACAGCTGGGACGCGCCTCTGCAGTAGCCGCGCCTTCTCCACGCCCCATTGCCCACGAGACGCCGGTGCGAGCGCTGATTGGTCGGCCGCGCGGGGCGGGGCGGGCGCTGATTGGCTGGCGGTGCGCGGCGGAACGCGGCCC